>NW_015171080.1:0-32500 GCF_001447785.1 Gekko japonicus | reverse complement strand
CCCCCCCCGGCTTGGTGAGGGTATGGACCCCTTTCTGTTGGCACCTGAACCTGTTGCCATCTGTATATTTGTTATCCTATTTGTAACAGTTATATTTAATTTTTGGAATTTGTAACTTTGACTTTTGTTTATTTTAGTTTTGTTTATTTATTCCCTTTTCCTAGTCCAGGTTCTGTAACTAGCTTTATCAGATAGGTTTTCCTAATAGCTATTATTGCTTGACTCTATTGGAAGATTCATGGTGTTATCGTGTCTAGTTTCAGGTCTCTCGTTACTGTCTCTTTAATTGACTTTAAGTGTCTCTTAAATGTCTCTTCTATATCTCTTTCAATGTCTCTTTAAATATTTCTATTTCTTTTGACTTTGGTTTTGATCTCAAAATTTAGCGTCTCCCTTTGCTGTCTCTTTAAATGTCCCTGCAGTACCTCTTTCAATGTCCCTTTAAATGCTACTGCTTCTTTTAACTTTACTTTGATCAGTCACTGTTTAGCGCTTTCCTATGCTTTGTTCTACTTTTTACTCTCTTATTCTATGGCCTCTACTCGTTCCTCCACCCCTCTCTCTTCTCAGATCGCCGACGAAGCCACGTAGGACAAAACAGCTGTTCCGTCTATCTCCGTCTGTCTCCACCTTCAGCTCGGCTCGACAATGTAGCCACTAGCCTCCTCCTCGGCTGCCCCCTCCTTTCCACTCCGTCTGGTTTCTATGACGTCACCGGTTCTCCTCCGTCTGGCTCCCTCCTCCCCTCAATCGCGTCGCATCGGCTCTCCCTCTCGGCAGCTGCAAGCAATCACCCTCGATCTCCTCCTTAAAGGCGCCGCTCAAACACAGGGAAAGGAAGAAAAATAAATGGTTTGCGCACTTTTAAATTAGTTTTTAAATCTTTCTTGTTTTCTGTTCGTTAGGTTGGGTTTTAACCACTCCTACTACCTTTACCCACTTCCCCCAATTATTTCAGTTTAATAGGTTTAGCCGCTTACAACTGGGGCACTTAGTTCCCCCTCCCTTCTGATTTCTTTCACCGGAGCGTTTTCTCTGCCGCTGGGTTTAACTTTCAATCTTTACCCTTGTTTCCTTTTATTTTAGTCATAAAAGGGAAAAAGAACTAGGCATATACTTAGCTTCGGGTTCACTTGGATGTTTAGTGGAACTCCTTCTTTGGTCCTTGCTGGCTTGTCTGTAGCTCAACGTTCTCTGTCGGGGCTCTTAATGTTGTATGCTTCGGGGTTAGCTCGGAAAACACTGGTAAGGGTCGCCACCCTCTCCAGGCCGATGCCAGCACCCCTTGCCAAGATTTCCTCTACAAGCAAATCTTATGGTGATGTAGAATGTACCTTTAGCACAACAAAAGGTCGGAATTGGTGTGGAGCTAATCTCACACGCTTCTTCCCTCGGCAAACCGGAACCGGATCTTTCCCGCCATACTGCCTTGATCCAGATGTCTCCGGAGATCATCAGTCAGGGCAACCAAAGCCGTCTCGGTCCCGTAGCCTGGGCGGAAGCCGGACTGGAAGGGATCTAAGACTGAAGCATCCTCCAGAAAGCTCTGTAACTGTATCGCCTTGGTAATTTAATGTTACAAGGGTTATGGTAATATCCACAGAGGAGGAGGAGTCTACTTTAAGGAGTCTTAAGATGGCTTACAATCACCTTCCCTTCCTCTCCCCACAACAGTCACTTTGTGAGATAGGTAAGGCTGAGAGAGTTCTGAGAGAGTTCTGGCCCAAGGCCACACAGCAGACTTCATGTGGAAGAGTGGGGGAATTATAACCAGTTCTCCAGATTAGAGTCCACTCCGGCTCTCCTCCATTCATCCTCAAATTCACCCCAATAATTCAAACACTGGATTTACACTCTGTTCATGAGTGGGAACCTGGCTGAAAACCCATAGCTGGCAGAAAGGAGGGGGTCAAGGATGAGCCATCAAGCCCCAAGCACGGTGTGCTTTAGTGTGCATGGAGGCTAATGGCTCTGACCGAAGTAGAACAACACACCTTTCTAGGATATGACCCCCAAGGGGACAGAGACTAAGACATTCAAATGCAGAGGTACAGTGCACATTGTAATCAGCTTGTCTGGTGCAGAGGGGAAATGTCTGGCAGCAGAAAACTAACATCCATAGTGAGATAAGAGTCCTATGTCCCTATTCAGCACCGAGGGGGGGGGGGGTCCATTGTTTTGAACTTGTGAATGACCTCAAGTTTAGCAATCTCCCATTGCAATCTCCCCTTGAAGCTTCTTTGTTTGAGGACTGTCACTCTTAGGTCAGCAATTGAATTACCTTGAAGAAGAATGTTCTCCCCCTGGTTTTGGAGTGTTGTGGTTTTTAATATTGGATTTATGTTCATTTATTCTTTTGCATAGGCATTGACCTGTTTGTCCAATGTAGAGAGTGGAAGGGCACTGCTGACATTTGATGGCATATATAACACTGGAAGATGAACAACTGAACAAACCTGAGATAGTATGGCTGTTGTTGTTAGGTCTGGTGACTGTGGTCCTAAGGGCAGGGGGAGGAGGAAATGAGAGAAAGGAAAACACAAAAAGACCCAAGTGGGTTAGAAAAGGCCACAGTTTTATTGATTACAGCCTTGGCATGGCATGAGGCACAGATCCAGGCATTGGGTGACCCACCTGTTGACTGATGAAACCCATCCCCAGCCTGCATGCTGGGGGGGAACCTGGCATCAAGGTTTGTTGCAGGCCCTGGTCCCAGAGTCCATGTGCATGTTAAGAAGGGCACTTTTGTAGGAGAGAAGTTGTTTAAGGTTAGAAGGCTGTCTGAGGGCAAGAAAAGGTTTGCCTGTGAGAGGGGGTACCATCATCAAGCACATGTTGCAGGTCGTTAATGATGTATTGAACTAGTGTGAGCCAATAGCTGTCTGTGACCACCAGTGGTGTTTTGTAGCTGTATTTTTTTGGGCCTATCTTGTAGCAAGTGATCCCTTGGTATTATTAGTGGATATAGTGATGGCCATGAACATAGATGATTGTAAAAGGGAGTTAGGCAGATTAATGGTGGATAGTTCTGTCAATGGCTATGAGCCATGGCGATTTAAGGGAACCTCCATATTCAGAGGCAGCAAACCTCTAAATACCAGTGCTAGAAGGCAGCATCCAAGGAAGGCCTTGATCTCTACACTTCATTAGTCATCAGGGCAATTTGTTGGCTGCTATGTGAAACAGGATCCTGGACTAGATGGATCAAAGGTCTGACCCAACAGAGCTCTTATGTTCTTATGTTTTGAAGCAGGGGAAAGGATTTTTGATGATTTCTTCGGTTGCAGATTTCTTGCTTTGCCCCTGGTGTTGTTCCTAAAGGTCTGTTGACCCCCAGAAGCAATATTTAGTGGGCAATAGCAAGAGGGGAAAGGGTGAATACCCAACTCTGTTGAATCTGCAGAGCCTTGGACACATGCCAGTTACTACGACAAACAGGTCCAGGCTGAACGTGAAGTTCTGTCTGCAGGTGTTTTTCCACAGGCAACTGTAGTGTGGGTGTTTGCTCCAGTTCAGAATTATACATTTTGAGTTGTTAAGAGCATCCTTATGTATATATTTTAAGACAAGGAAAAGAATCTGGACCATCTGCAGCTCTTCTGTCATAATTATTGTGGCAAACTACATCTGCTGTCTGCAATGATTAACAGGCAATCTTAAATAACTATTTAAACACTCCCAATTAAAATAATTGTTAGATGATTAAGATCATATAATTGTTAGCAATTAAGTTATTGGATTTTAATACAGGGATAAATGTGAGCTGGAATTCAAAACTTTAGACAAGTAATATGCTACTTTATACTTTAAAGCTGGGTGAGAAGACGAGGGGAAAAAATGTTCTGTTCAATGGATATTCTCTATTCATCCTTTCTATTCATTTGGCACAATGACAGAATAAGCTGCATTATCTTTCCCCAGTATATATTAACCACTCATAATGTAGAAAATAATGCTTAAAGGTTTTAGAAAATGACTGGTGGGACATAGGATGGGAAATCTGAAGTGACAGAAAAATTGCTTGGTTTTGGTCATTACATGCACATTTGGGTGTATAATTTATCAGTGTGAATTTTAATGTTTTCTCCTGAACATTATTAACATCTTGCTTCAAATGTCATACTAAATATAATGAAACAACAGGAAGGGGAATAAGATAAAGTGTTACTTAATGGTGCTTTGGAAACTTATTGCTTGCTTTAACTAACTAGATAGAAACAGGGGGTGGGGATGATGAAAGGAAATGGAATGCTAATGGAGATCCTTTCCAAACCATACATGATGAAGAGATGGGGGTAGGTTTTCATTTGGGGAGCAGGGGAGAGCACCTGTAGCTACCTTGGATTCACACTTTGACACTGGAAGAGGTAGGTTAGGTTTAACCCTCTTCCTGTGGCATTTTTATTATATCAGTCCTTCAGAGGGATTCCTATTTGCTTTGTAAAGAAAACAAACATATACTGTACTGATTAGAAGTCTTGGCAGCTACTACATTTCTAGTACTCGCTTCTCTCAAGTATAAGAGAGAATCTTTCAGGAGTGAATCAATGAGGTCATTTTGATGCCACGTGTTGTCATTCCCATTGCTTTTATTCTGCCTCATTTCCATTGTCAGTTGTGATGCCTTAGTTTCTTTTATGACATTTTTTACTCTATATGCTATTGACGTACAAATAATGCTGGAAGCTGTACATTTTTATGGGAGATAATCTGGTTTGAAGGGATAAAAATAGTGTTGTTGTTGTTTTTTAAAAAAGAGTTCTTCTCCTTGCAAGAGAGGATAGTCAAATCTAATTAGAAAACTTGCAAAATTCATTTTCATCCCTAGTATTTCCCCAGTAATACTCTCAACACAAATAGAGAACCAGAAGAACATCTTGCACAAAATGCCAAGGAAGTACAACCTCCCACTCTCTGTGCGTTGCCATGAATTGGAGGTCTCTGAAGATACTATTGACAAAAACACACAAAGTACAAGGATCTGTCATAATCATTTGGCACTCAGTGTGACTCTTAAAAGGACAATGGATTCTGAATTTTAAAATACTACACTGAACTAATCATTTGTGGAAAATTAATCTTAAACTCTTTTAATTTACATGAACCTTATTTCAAAGTTTCATTATTTGGATTGTATCCTGAGCAGTGTTCCCTCTAAGCTGAGTTAGTGTGGGCTAGCTCACAGATTTTTAGTCTCTGGCTCACACGTTTGTCATCGGGAAGGATGGCTCCAGAGCAAACTAATGTATGCAGGAGCCAAATTGCTTGCTCACAACTTTAATGCCAGTAGCTCACAAAGTAGAAGTTTTGCTCACAAGACTCCACAGCTTAGGCCGAGTTCAGACTGGCAGTTTGGCCCGGCAGCCAAATGTTTCAGGAGCATTTCAGTAGCGGATTAAAGGGGCGGGTTCACACAGGCACATCTTTCCGGCGTCCCCCAGCCATACTGAAGCCATTGTCAGGTAGCCCTGTCATAGATCTGGAATGGGGGGGTATCCTCCTTCTCGTTCTCAGCTCCTTCCTGCCCAACTACTGTGTGCTATCTTATGCTTGACCTTGCAGATGTTCCAACTCCCGCTTCTACGGCTGGGAACGTTAACGACTTCCTTGCTCTGCCCACTTGCTTTGCCACGCGCATGAACTATAACCATTGGCTTATGCTTCCAGGGGGAATGTTTGATTTCACTATAAGTCAGAGGCCCTAGTATAGCCGGCCGTTCCTGACACAAGCTGTACACGTGTTCTTTAGTACTGAATCCGCTAATAAACAGTTGTCTTCTTATGAAGCACTGTGTGGTGTGAACTGACTAAGGAGCCTGACAGCTGTCTTGTGCCGCTTCCCTCCCAAATTTAAAAAGTACCAGGTGAAAGTGGTAGCAAACCGTGTGTAAAGTGGGTTGATTCCAGTTCTCTCAGTGTGAACACAAGCACTGCTAAGGCGGGAACAACCTGCAGTGATTGCTAAGAGGCACTGGCTGTTTCCACGGCAGGCACCTATGTGCATAGGCGCATGCAGCACAGCACAGAAACAGCCACTAACAGCCCGCCAGGGGCAGGCCAACAGTGCGAACACTCTCTTGTGCTTCCTCCATGGTATCCTCCTGCTTCATTTGCTGCAGTGTGAATGGGAATACCGCGACCAAGCCGTTTCAGGTCTGTTCCGGGTCTTCTTTGCCATGACTCCCTAGCGCTTCAAATTGCCAGTCTGAACTTGGCCTTAGAGGGAGCATTGCTGAGGTAAATTTCCATTAGCTGGGTGGTGGTGGTGGTGGTGATTTCCATTGATCCTCTCCTCTTGCTACAGACCTCTGATTTGCCCCTCACACTGTCCCTTGGGATTCCTTTCTCCAGGAACAACATTTCAAGCTACTGTGAGAAGGAGTAGGCAAGGAAGTGCCATTCTGCTGACAGAAATGCTTTCAGTTAGCAGATATTTACCATGGGATCTAAGCCATTAAGTTATATACCAAGATAATTTCAACTTTTAATATCAAAGGGAGAATTTCAGTCCAACTGCTACCTCTTCTTCCAAAGCTCAGAAATTAGGTTATAACTTTACAGATACATTGGTGATTAGAACGAATATGTCTGTTACCAAATCAAGTAAATCTTAGCGGCTGAAACCCACAGAGCTGAAGCTAGATGAAAAATGCTTATTAGATTAATATCCCCATGGTGGAGATTAATGTTCATCTGATACAGTTTACGAGGCTATTGTGGGTTTTAACAACAGGGGTAGGTTAATAATTTGTTATAACTATCTCAGGTCAAACACAGTCAGGATTATTTAATTTTGAAGATAAATCTGGTGCTTTACAGCTGCAAAACCCAAGTTATAATTACAAAATTATTACAGCATTGATTCTGTGGATTAGAGATCTTATCAAAGCACTAAATTGGGAAGAACCCAGAATGAAACTGTAACTTCCAATATGTTACTTTTTAAAAGCTGAGTTGCATAATTTTTGCACTCGTTATTTCCCAAGTCTAAGAGCAGGTTAGGGTCAAATAGCTGGGGATTGTGAGGGCTGCCCATGCTCATGTCTGCACCTTCAACACCATCTATTTCCTCCTTTCTCAGTTTTCCCCATACCACCCATTCTGTAGCACCCATACTTCTTCCAGAATTTTTCAGTGTCCCTGTATCATATCACCAACTCTTCACAGTATTAAGATGATAGAAACTTGTATACCACCTTGAGCTCCTTAGAGGAAGGTTGGGATAAAAATGTGATGATGGAGAAAAACAAACATAGCTATGTCTTTGTAGCTCAAACCGTGAATTGCTGCCTTCTCTCCCTTCCCCTGCCGTTAGTAAACATTTCCCAAGGCTCTTCTCCTTGTAGTCATCTTTACAATACAATTATCTTGTATCTATCCGTTTCTTTTCAATAGCCCATCTTCTACAGGCAAACACCAGAACGGTATTGGTGTTTTTGCTTAAAGATATAATAGAAAACATAATTGTCCTACAATAGATTATCCATAGTTCAAACTATCCCTCAGCAACTAAAACGTGTGAAAGGTCACACTATATACCAAATGACTTTAATGTTGATGTGCTGACATCCATATTCATTAACTGGAAATGTTATCTGCCTTTCCTCCCTCTGGCTTTGTTGATAGCATTTGGTAACTGATAGAAAAAGGAGCTTTTAACTGGAGATGGATTCAGGCATGATGGAAAGTACCTGGCTCTGGTCTTTCACACTCTGGCCTTGTTTATGGTAGCTAGAAAGAGGAAAGGATCTCAGTTTGCATTGGATCTAGGCACTGTGGAACATTTTTTGACTGTTGTCTCCTCCAATTAAGATGGTGTAGTGGTTAAGAATGGCAGACTCTAATCCGGAGAACTGCTCTTGATTTCCCATTCCTCCACATGCAGCCAGCTGGGTGACCTTGAGTCAGTCACAGTTCTCTCAGAGCTGTTCTCTCAAGAGTAGTTCTCTCAGAGCTCTCTCAGCCCCACCTACCTCACATGGTGTCTGTTGTGAGGAGAGGAAGGGAAGGAGATTGCAAGCCACTCTGAGACTCCGAGTGAAGGGCAGGGTATAAATCCAACTCTTCTTCTTCTTCTTCTTCTTCTTCTGCTGCTGCTTCTTCTTCTGCCTTTCACACCAACTCTCAACCTCCAGATGCAATCCAAAGTGAGGCAGGGGGAGATCTTTCCCTTTAACATCTGAAATTTTGTGGACTTCCACTTGCAGCTTTATAGATCTTCCTGCAGCTTCCTGTAAATGGTATTCAGCCTGTTTAACAAGTCAAGAAGAAAACCACGCTATAAACGAATGCTCTCTATTTTCTTGACATTGTTTTCTTTTTGGATTTTTGTCGACAAGAAACCTGTCAGAATTTGCAATCTCATGTGTGAGCAGTCTTGTTAGATGCACAGTAGTAAAAGTGAAAGGAATAGCCTAAAGATTAAAATTTCATGGCAATGAACTTCAAGGGGGGAAGACTCTGTGCTCTTCTTTTTTCCCAGCACTGGGTAGAGAAATAATGATTTTAGGTCAAATTCTTACTCAACAGCTGCCAAACTGGGGAAACAGCTTTGGCAAAGGTTCACAGCAGTGCTCTTCAGTGTGTTTTTCCAGTGAGGAATTGCATAAGCACATTAGTCTCACAACACTGCATTCATTTGATGACATCAGTAGTTCACTGCATTAATAGTTTCCCAAGTTAGCCTTCAGCTGGGAAACAATATGGCTGGAAGTGCTGCAACTGATATCTAAAGATGGGCTGTTTCTGAATCCATGCAGTAAACTATGTTTCACTGAAGCTCGCTGGAAGCTTTGGGACTCAGGTAGAAGTGGTGGGGGTGTGATGAGCATAAAAGAAAGAGAATTGCTTTGTTTGGGAGAAAGAGCCCTGGGGGAGGGGAGAAGAAACAGCTGTGTTTACTCTTTATCGGCTGAAAGAATACCTAAGACATGCAGGGATGATGGAAAACACACAGCTTCGGGAGATGGCTTACAAGACAAAATGTCAGAGAGTGAAATCTGGGAACAAAATATATTTTTGCTTCTCTTAATCTACCAACAGTGAGATAAGTGCTAGTTCTTGGCAAAGAGGGTTACATTTATTCCTCATTTTTATATAAATGAGAGTCGGCCTGGTATAATGCTTAGAGGATTGGACTGCAGTGTGAGTAACCCTGTTTAAATCCTGACTCTGCCACGAAGCTCAACGGGGGACCATGGGTCACTCATTCCCTTTTAGCCTAATGCTACCTCACAGTGTTGCTGTTGTGAGGATAAATGCAATGGGGGGAGGAGTAAACTCCTTGGAGGAAGGGTGAGATTTTTAAAAAAGATGTTTTATACCTTGCTCAGTAGTAGACTTTTTGCTCTGTTGTGGTCAATGGCTCCCAGTACAGGTAAAATTCCATCCTTCTTTTTAGATACTTCCAGAGGGCAGCCCGTATTGGTCTGCAGATAGAAGAGCTAGATTGGAGTCCAGTAGCATCTTAGAGACCAACAAGGTTTTGGGAGGATAAGTTTTCAAGAGTCAAAGCTCCCGAGCTATTTTTTCTTTTCACAAAACAATGGTGGTCATTCTGTTTCACATACATTGTAAATCTGGAGAAGAGTTCTGCCTGGATCAAAAAGGCTGGACTTCAAAGACTTTCCAGAACTTCTGGATAAAATTTGAAATGAATACCCAGGGAAAGCCTGTGGTTCTTTATCTGAAGAAGAGTTTTTCAAGAGTCTGATGATTTAGTTCCCAGAAGGACTAAACTGAGCAGATCAATAGAAGCTTCTGTCAACGGGCAGCAGGCAAGAGGTTTTCCTGGAGGTGGTAGAGTGAAGCTGGGGAGGGAATCCTTCATTAAGGCTTAGCCTCCTGGTATCTGGGCCATGTAGGCAGATCCCTCCCAGTAGAATGGAGACACGGTAGCCAACCCTTGCTTTGAAAACTCCTGGAGATTTGGAGATGGTGCCTGGGAAAAGCAGAGTTTAGCAAAAGAGAATTGCTCAGTGGGGATGTTTCTCCCACAGGAGAAACAAAAGTCCTAGGGTACTTTCTATAGCCATCTGAGAACTTCTGTTTCTTCTAGACAGTATGGTATACCCTAGAGTCTACCTGCTGAAGCTGTAGTTTCTTTCAGGGGAACTGTTCTCCATGATCTGGAGATCAGTTGTAATTCTTGGAGGACTCCAGGCACCACCTGGATGTTGGTAACCCTGAACAGAGATAACTTCCATTTTGGCACAGGCTTCTCTTGGATTTTTCCCTTCCAATGGTAGTCTCTTAGGACTAATGTATTGCTGTTTTTAGGAGTGACATTTCAGGGGCACAGAAGCCTCTAGTAGGAACGGGGTGGCTGGAAGTTTGCTACCCCCAAATAGAGAAGAGTATTCACACTTCTTTTAACTCCAGCCCATTACACTGAAGAATACACTATTGCCCTTTAACAAGACAAGCCTTCTTGGCTTAGATTTTGTAAATGTTATTGTCTTCTTTCTTGGCACTACTATCTAATTCAGATCTGAGGGAAAAATTAAACCCTAAACAAGTGGTGGCATTACTGTAGAGCTTCTATAAAGTATTCCATTTAATTTGCTGGAAAGTCCATGTTTCATCCTGAAATCAGGCAAACACGTTGTCATTTCAGCAGCTTACTAAGCAGATGCCTGTGGGGACAAGCATCCATTATGCTTTCCTATGAGGTTGTTTTGATGCTTCGAGTCATTGGCTTTCGCGATTTATTTATATCACCAATGCAGTGGAACCTGGTAAGTAAACCATGAAATGTCACTGCTAATAAATATCTGTGGTCTTGCTTATGCAGTTAATGATTATTGTGATGTTCAAAAACATATGGTACCACCTTAAAGGTCTCCCCCACTGGAGACACACATGGTTACTGTTTCATAATTGCATATAAGAAAATGAGCTTTTCAACAATTAAGAGTGATGTACACACTCCAATTCATACACCCACTTTGGCAATTTAGCAATAAGGAAGAATTCACTAACTTTTAAAGAACTACGTTGCATCAATTAATTTCCAAATGAATTGGGATGTTAAATGGAAAAGAAACATCTTGTTATATGAAGCATCTTCAGATTTTTACGAACGCATTGCGAGAATGATTATTAATTCATTGACCTGACATTTTGAAAAAGCTCCGAGTGTCGAACGCTTGTATCGAACAACCAAAATGTAGACCTTACATGACATTTAACAAGCTTCAAAGCAAAGAAGCAGAAACTTAAAAGGGGGGAAGTATAGAATTACACTATGCTGCTTTAGAAATCTAACAACAAAATCAAAACCATTTCAGATCCTCAAGCTGGAAGAAGCACCCCCACACCCCCCCCCCAAGGAGTAAACGCTGCCTAGAAACTAGCATAGAAGTAAATCCTTGGATCCAAATAATTGCCAGGGCTGACCCTGCTTAGCTTCTGAGATCTGATACTCCATAGTAGCCAAATAATATAGGATTAGAGAGGCACTTTAAACACTAATAAAATTTATTCCATGTATGCAAGTGGTCCAGCTCTTCCTGTTTACCACACATAGTCTCTGTTTTGGGGGGATGTCTCCTTAATTTGTTGCTGCTCCTATTTTTACCATTTAAAATGCCTTATTAAAATTTTATGCATAAGTATTATTCTTTGAGCTGCGGTGGCTCAAGTGGTTAAGACGCTGAACTGCAGGCTGTGGAAGGTCAGTAGTTCAGCAGTTCGAGACCCAGGTGTGCCGCATGACGGGGTGAGCTCCCGTCTCTAGTTCCAGCTCCTGCCAACCTAGCAGTTTGAAAGCAAGAAATTGCAAGTAGATAAATAGGTACCACTTCGGTGGGAAGGTAACAGTGTTCCGTGCACCTTGGTGTTTAGTCATGCTGGCCACATGACCACAGAAATGTCTTCGGGCAGCGCTGGCTCTTCGGCTTTGAAACGGAGATGAGCACCGCAACCCTAGAGTTGGATTCAACTGGCTTTCGAGCAAGGGAACCTTTACCTTTACTATTATTGTTTAGGCTTCAGTTTTCTCCCTAGGGTCTCTAAGAAGTAAGATATACGAATGAGAGGTCATCTGTAGTGCACAGGGCTATTTTTGGGCAGGAACGCACAGGAACGGAGTTCCGGCTGGCTTCCAAGTTGGCCACACCCAGCAGGAACTCATTAGCATAATAGGCCACACCCAACAGCAGAAACTCATTAGGTTTGGCTACATTAGGGGTGTGTGGCCTAACATGCAAAGGAGTTCCTGCTACAAAAAACCCTGGGTTTTGACAACAAACAAGGTAACCAGAATAAGAAGCAAAAGGTGGGTATGGCTGGATGAGCACACTTCTGGTAACATGTGGGTGTGGCCTAATATGCCAATGAGCTGTGCTGTCATGGGTGTGGCCTAATATGGTAATGAGTTTCTGCTGTGGGGTGTGGCCTATTATGCTAATGAGTTCCTACTGGGCTTTTTCCATAAAAAAAGCCCTGGTAGTGCACATGGGTGAACTTTAAGATACAGCATAGTTCTCAGCTTGCTGATTCATATACTGGGAAAACTTGATTTTAACTGATTATATGTCAATTATTTTCCGTAGCATATCTTTGAACCAAAAGAACGGCTTTTGATTTGTGCAGGACTGGCTATTTGTATATATACTCACATACAGGCATACTTTTTATTTAATTTTAATCGCTGAGCTGCAACGGGAATTTTTTTTGGAAAGTGCCGTCAAGTCATAGTCAACTGATGGCACCCTGTATGGTTTTCAAGTTAAGAGAGGAACAGAGGTGGTTTGCCATTTCCTGCCTCTGCAGCACCACTCTGGACTTCACTGGTAGTCTCCCATTTGAATACTAACCCAGGCTGACCCTGCTTAGCTTCCAAGACCTCATGGGATCAGGCTAGCCTGGACCATCCAGGTCAATGTGGGAAAATCTTTAGTGACCTCATTTGGGTGGACATCTTAAGAGGCTACCCAATGGGTTTACCAATGTATGGACAATCCTATCCTGGGTCAAAGCACAGGGTGATAACCAAGCTGCTACTTGCTTGTTCACGTCCAGCTCTGCACACCAAAGTCATGCCAAGACATGCTTCCCGTCAAGGCTGTATCCCTACACTGGATGATGTGAAGGTTTAGGCACTGATGACCAAAAATAAAAGAGTTACTTCCCAGACATTTGGATCTGACTAATATCCTGTTTGTTACTTCACCCTAAAGGTAACTTAGACTGATTTCCCACAAGCAGCTGCGCTGCCCTCACCCACAGCATCCCCCGATTTTCCCCACGTCTTCTCAATCCTTGTTTTTTGAGATTGGGAAAACATGCGGAAAATCGGGGGATACTGCGGGTCAAAATGCGGCCGCACAGCAAGTAGTGGGAAATTGACAAATACAATTGGGGGACGGGAAGAGTGAGGGCGGCTCAGCTGTTTGTGGGAGATCGGTCTCAGTGTACTTGCTGATTAAACTAACCACAGTCACATTAAACCTTCCACCTTAGTTAGGACTTTACCAATCTACTTTAACCAGACTTTCAATTAGGTCACAAGGTCTACAGAAAACCAACTCACACAGATCATTATTTACACAAAAACTCAAATCACCACCCTCGGCAAAAAAGAGGCATAATCAAAACATTAGTAGACCGTACAAGATGGATATGTAAACTGCACTTTCTCAAAGATGAACTAAGTCATCTAAACCATGCACTTCAAGCAAATGGCTATTCCAACAATGAAATCAGAAGAGAGATTAAACCAAAGGTAAAACAAACAACTGAGGAAAAAGAGTCTCCCACAGAAAAAGTGTTTTTTCCATATATCAAAGGAATCACTGATGATGGGAAAACTTATGAAAAAACACAACCTACAAACAGTATTCTGACGCACCAGAAAAATACATCAGATGCTATGATCAGCAAAAGACAGAAGAGACCCCCTCACTTCTGCAGGAGTATACCGCATACCCTGCAGTTGTGGACAGGTTTAAATTGGGACCACGCAACGTATCATCCAGACAAGAATAAAAGAACATGAAAGACACTGCAGACTTGGCCAACCTGAAAAATCAGCAGTGGCTGAACATAGCCTAACTCAAACAGGACACAGTATCTTATTCCAAGACACTGAAATGCTGGACAACACATCCAATTACCATGTCAGGGAAGCCACTGAAATTCATAAACATAAACACAATTTCAACAGGAAAGAAGAGAGTTTAAAAATAAATAGGGCATGGTTTCCAGTCCTGAAAAACACAAAATGCTCTACATCTTACAACAGCACTACAGATAAGATTAGAATTTCAACAGCTCATCCATCCCCCCCCCCCCCAAAAAAGGCTGTTTTTTTTTGCCCCCCCCTTGGTTAAGGAGTTAATTTAAAACAGGGTTTCGGGGAAACATCATCATTTTTTTTTAGGAACATGGAACTATTACAAGACTTGTCTTCTGCAAAGATATATTAAGCATCTTCAATTAATCACTTTTATTTGGGCAAAAGCAAACGAGATGTAATTTGAAATAGCTCAATTAGCTGAAAAGATTGACAGCAGATTTGGGAGACTACTTTGACAAAGCAATTATCTAAAACTAATTTGAATTTATCAAGCAGAAATCAGATGGATAACTGTGGCCTGTATCCATGTTTGGGTGTAAAGTATTATCTTCAACATCTTGCTGAGAAGTGGGGTGGGGTAGGAAAATGAGACAGGTTTTACAAATTAGCCACCATGTATTACTTTCATTCCCTTTGAAAAGGGAATTAAGTTGGCATAGTGGAGGTATGCTAGGTAGCTAAGCAGCAGTCTGGCAATTCCATCTCTGCTAAAATGAGTCTTGAAGACTCACCAAGACCAGCAGCTTCAATATCGACAGCCTCGCTGGAAAGCCAGACGATACCACATTTTAAAAGTGACTCCTGAAGAAAGAGGACCTATGTACTTCCTTCATTCATCCTCACTTGCACAATATGTTCCCCTATCCCAAGTAAGTTCCTAAGCCTGACCTGAAGTGGGAGCTGCCATTGATTTTCTTTTCAGGGAAACCAAATTCAGAACAAGTATATGCAGCACTGCTTGAATAGCCATGTGGCAGGCAACTGACATGTAACGTGGACCTCCAGCAACCCCTGTGCATGGATTATAAGACCCACTCTGTAGAGCCTGACCTGAAGTGGGAGCTGCCATTGATTTTCTTTTCAGGGAAACCAAATTCAGAACAAGTGTATGCAGCACTGCTTGAATAGCCTTGTGGCAGGCAACTGACATATAACGTGGACCTCCAGCAACCCCCGTGCATGGATTATAAGACCCACTCTGTAAATTATGCTGGTGCCTCTTCAGAAAGGATATGATTGCAGCCTTGACCTGGATGGCCCAGGCTAGCCGGGTCTCATCAGATTTTGGAAGCTAAGCAGGACTGGCCCTGGTTTGCATTTGAATGGGAGATTCCCAAGGAATTCCAGGGTCTCTATGCAGAGGAAGGCAATGGCAAGCCACCACGGGTAGTCTCTTGCCTTGAAAACCCTATGGGGTCACCAGAAGTCCGCTGCGAAATGCATGCTTATTTACAAACTAGAAATTCAAGTTTGATTGCGCTATTTATCTATAGAATTTCTATTCTGCTTTTCATCTACAGGTTTCAAAGTGGTATACAAAAATGAAAAGATATTTCAACACACCATATAAAAAGGCACACAACAAAGCTAAGAACTGAGAGACAGAAACACAATCATCAACATAACTCAAGAGAATCACCGGATCACAGCCATGCTTTCCAAAGCCACCCATAATGCACATTTCCCCCCCCCCATCTACAGAAAACTCACAAGAAAAGAAGAATTGCCTGAGGGAGGGAATCACAGCTGTCTGGGACTGGGATGGCTGCTTGCACAAGGCCTACATGCTCTCCAATCTTGTTAGTGGGAGAATTTACAGTTTTCATATATTGTAATCACTATATAACCATTCCTACCAGTGGGTGGTGCTGTTGCTCATCTGAGTGTGAATTTGCTCTCTATCTGTTCTACTTATCGTCATGTGTTTTAGGGGATTGGGGTATGACTGTTTAAATGTCCTAACTTTTTAATGATCTGTGCTGGAGGCTGTGATGAAGACCATTTGGAACCCGCTTATTAAAACTGGTTCCTTAAACAAGTGTGTTACAATACTCTGTGAAGTCCTTGTGGATACATCGTGGCAACAGACCAGTAGAGGGAACCACTCCCCCCCCCTCTTCTAGATTCTGTCTTCATGGGTGTGGGGGCCTGGCTAGGCTCCAGAATGGAAGGGAAGTGGTTACCATCAACTGGTTCCTCCTCATCGGCTGTTCCTGCATTGCCAGTGTAGCTGGCCTGACATCTGCACTTACACCTCCTCACAAGTCAGCATCTTTGCCCCTTTTAATTTCTAGGGCGAGGCTCACAGACTGCTGTAAAAGATGTTTTAGCTGCTCTTTTATTAAAGCTGTTGTAAGCCATTCTTCATTCTGGTAGTCTTATCTGTGGACCCAGAAATACAACAAATGCGAAGGAGCTGATACCCAGAGCGAGGCTTCCGTTGGAAGATTCACATGCAAGTGGGTGCACTTTGGGGCAGCTGCTGGCAAAGCATTTTTAGAGGAGTTACTGGCAACACAGATATACCAAATTGATGCATCAAATAAAAGCACTTATTGATTTGCAAAGCTTAGGAGTTTCGAAACTAGGTTGTGCACCTGCAAAAAAAAAAACACATTGCCTCACATGCAATGTGCCTTGGTTGGCACCTTGAGCATTCACGTGTAACCAGGGAAATTAAAAAACAACAACCCAACAACTTCAGAATCACATTGAACACTGCATACATCCTCCAAGCTCAACAGCCATTCCAAATGCATGTTTAATGTGCACCCCAGTCCTCAAATATGGGACACTCCAATGGAACATGGGCATAAAGGCTATGCATGCAGTTCAGTTTTGTGATGGCATTCAGACACGAATGGCCTATGCTGGGAAGAATTCCTATTGGTAATGAATTTGGAAGGGATACAAATTGAACAATTAAATGTATGGACGTTCTATATGCAAGAACCTGGATGCAAGCCACAATGACAATGGCACTCTTAATAGTCCAACAGTTCACAGAATCCCACAGCTGAGGTCTAATGCAACAGATCAGCTGGCATACAGAAAATGCTAATATAATTATCCGAGAGATTGGTGCTGAAGTAATGGGGCAGGTGGGAAAAATACCGATTACAACTCCAGCAAGTCCAATGCACATATTCGGCAGTTGTCTTCAAATGCTGTCTTTTCAATTAAAGAAGTTATTTTTGTATCTGTCACATCATTAAAGTTCAATTACGGTTTAATAGATATTGTGCCAACATGGAATTAGAAAAATTGTCTCCTTGATATATTATAGAATATTTGCAAGTTAATAGCCACAAAATGATGAAAGAGTCTCATCCCTCATCTGGAGGGCAATTAATCCCTACGTGCCTAAGATCACCCAGAAGAACCATACCTCAAAGGAACCATGCATTACATTGAACACTCACATGTAGGATGGGACAAAAGGTCTGAATTTAGCCATAGCATTCAGTGATATTGAGGCAATGGACATTTTGCTTTCACTGAAGTTGGGGCGACCTGAATGCGGAGAAAGTAATGAAATCTGTATCTGAGCCATTCCTGTCCTTGGTGGCCAGCAGAATGGTTTGTTTTCTATGATTCTACTCAGCAATGTTTGAAACCTTCCCCCAGCCTAAGGAGACTTCCTCCACCTTAAGCAGGTCTTCCACTGGCTTCAAACTTTACTGAGAATGATAGCTTTGATTTTGCACCATGACATAGGTTATGTCCGGACTTGAGCTTTCAATGGGTCTTGAATTTGGTAGCCTTGGGTATATGGTGGAAATCCTCATGATCCTCATGGATCACTGCCTTGATGTGGCGAGGGGGCTTGCGTGGTTCGATGAGGCTCTGGGCTATGCCATGGAAAGCTACCCAGGATGGACAGGACACAGCAGAGAACTCAGACCAAGTGTGATCCACTGGAGAAGGAAATGGCAACCCACTCCAGTATCTTTGCCAAGAAAACCTCATGGACCGTAACAAACGGCTAAAAGATATGATGCCGGAAGATGAGCCCCTCAGGTCGGAAGGTGTCCGATATGCTACTGGGGAAGAGCAGAGGGCAAATACAAGTAACCCCAGAAAGAGTGAAGCGGCTGGGCCAAAGCCGAAAGGATGCTTAGCTGTGGATGTGTCTGATGGTGAAAGGAAAGTCCGATGCTGCAAAGAACAATACTGCATAGGAACCTGAAATGTAATCAAGGTAAGCTTGACGTGGTCAAAAATGAGATGGAAAGACTGAACATCGACATCTTGGGAATCTGTGAACTAAAGTGGACAGGAA
This sequence comes from Gekko japonicus, assembly GCF_001447785.1. Lineage (NCBI taxonomy): Eukaryota > Metazoa > Chordata > Lepidosauria > Squamata > Gekkonidae > Gekko > Gekko japonicus. Next base: position 14,138 of record NW_015171080.1, on the reverse strand, counting down.
TGGGCAAATTTAACTCAGAAGACCATTATATCTACTACTGTGACCAAGAATCCCATAGAAAAAATGGTGTGGCCTTTATAGTCAACAAGAGAGTGTAAAAGCCACTCAACATCAAAGTAATCCAAGTCTATGTCCCAACCATTGATGCAGAAGAGGCTGAAGTGGACCGGTTCTATGAAAACCTAGAACACCTCCTAGAACTAACACCAAAATAAGATGTCCTCCTCATCATAGGGGACTGGAATGCTAAAGTAGGAAGTCAAAAGGTAACCAGAATAACATACAAGTTTGGCCTTGGAAAGCAAAATGAAGCAGGGCAAAGGCTGACAGAGTTTTTTCAAGAGAACACTCTGGTCATAGCGAACACCCTCTTCCAACAACCTAAGAGATGACTTTACACATAGACATTGCCAGATAGGCAACACCAAAATCAGATTGGTAATAATAATTTGCTGTCAAAGATGGAGAAGTTCAGTGGCTCAGATCATGGGCTACTCATTGCAAAATTCAGACAAACTGAGGAAAGTTGGGAAAACCACTAGGCCATTCAGATTTGACCTAGATCAGATCCCTGATGAATATACAGTGGAGGTGAAGAATAGGTTTAAGGGACTAGATTTGATAGATAAAGTGCCCGAAGAACTATGGACGGAGGTTTGTGACATTGTACAGGAGGCAGCAATCACCACCATCCCAAATAAAAAGAAATGCAAGAAAGCACAGTGGCTGTCTGATGAGACTTTACAAATAGCAGAGGAAAGAAGGAAAGCGAAAGGCAAAGGTGAAAAGGAAAGATTTACCCAACTCAATGCAGATTTCCAGAGAACAGCAAGGAGAGATAAGGAGGCTTTCCTGAATAAACAATGCAAAGTAATAGAAAAAAAACAATAGAATGGGAAGGACTAGAGATCTCTTTAAGAAAATTGGAGAAATCAAGGGAGCGTTCCATGCAAAGCTGGCCATGATAAAGGACAAAAAAGGTAGGGACCTAACAGAAGCAGAAGAGATTAGGAAAAGATGGCAAGAATACACAAAAGAACTATACAAGAAGGACCTCAATGTCCTTGACAACCACGAATGGGAGACCTCCAAGGAATACCATAATCTTGATGAGAAAGCAGCAATGGCAAACCACCTCTGAATGTCTATTGCCCGGAAAACCCCACAGGGTCACCCGTAAGTCAGCTGTGACTCGATGGCTGTTGTTGTTGTTCAGTCGCACAGTCGAGTTCGACTCTTCGCGATCCCATGTCTATTCTTCAGCGCTTGGCCTTCCTTATTGTCCAACTCTCGCAGCCATACAGTACTACTGGGAATACCATCGCTTTGACCATACGGACTTTTGTTGGCAGGGTGATTTCTCTACTTTTTATTATGCTGTCAAGGTTTGCCATCGCTTTCCTCCCAAGGAGCAGGCATCTTTTAATTTCATGGCTGCAGTCCTCATCTGCAGTGATCATGGATCCCAGGAACGTGAAGTCTGTCACTGCTTCCACAACTTCTCCTTCTATTTGCCAAGGAGTGATAGGGCTGGATGCCATAATCTTAGTTTTTTTGATGTTGAGTTTCAAACCAACCTTTGTGCTCTCCTCTTTTATCCTCAGCAAGAGGCTCTTTAGGTCCTCTTCACTTTCTGCCATTAGATGGTATCATCTGCATATCTGAGGTTGTTGATGTTTAGGGAGGGAAGATGTCATTGCATAGCCCAATCTCAATAAATCTTGGAAGCTAAGCGGGGTTGATACTTAGAAGGGAGACCACCAATGAAGTCTTTGCAGAGGAAGGCAATGGAAAAACCACCTCTGCTTCTCACTAGCCTTGAAAGCCCCTTGTTGAGGTCACCATAAGACAACTGCAACTGGATGGGCAATTTACATATACACATGGATGCTTATTTAAATATTATATCCCCCAAGGGGACCCAAAGATTGTTCTCTTCTCCTCCATTTTATTTTTAGAACTTACCTTATGGCTGAGAGTGACTGGCCCAAGGTCAACCAGCAAGCTTCCATGGCAGAGAGGGGATTTGAACCTGGGTCTCCCTACACTGTAACCACTACACCACACTGGCTCATTCATCCTAAGCATCAAAACTAGCGATGAGCACAAACAGGCTCATGAACTACAGTTTGTGATGAATTTTGGCCAGTTTGTGTCTCGTGAAGTCACGTTCATTCCAGGTCACCCAGCATGAACTATCCATGAACTTTCAAGCTGTTTGTGCTGGTTTGTGAGTAAAGATATTTCCAGACAGACTGTCTCTGCCCAATCAAAATGTTTACGGAACTTCAAAGCAACAACTTGGAAGGCGTGTAGAGGAGCATTCAGGGAAAGCCCCCTGAAACTTTGATGTCTCTATCTTGCACAGAATCCATTCTATGCACTTTTCAGTAATTTTGATAGGTTCAGATCCAGCAGTGTATAGAATGGATCCTGTGCAAGGTACAAACACCAAACTGACAGTGGACCACCCCTGGATGCTCTTCTACATACCCTCTAAGTTTGGTGTCTCTATATTGCACAGGATTTGTTCTATACACTCCTGAGTTTCCTGAACCTGCACCTGTCAAAATCTCAGCTGGCAGGCAGTCATTTGGACAGGTGCAGGTTCAGGAGGTTCAGGGGGGCATAGAATGGATCCTGTGCAAGATAGAGACAATAAACTTTCAAGGGACCTCCCCGGATACTCCTCCATATGTCCTTCAAGTTTAATGTCTGTAGCTTGCACAGGTTCCATTCTATGCACTCATTTTGACAGGTGCAGGTTCATGAGGTTCACGAGTGTATAGAATGGATCCTGTGCAAGCGAGAGAAATCAAACTTGGAGGGCATGTAGAAGTGCATCCAGGGGTGGTCCACTGCAAGTTTGGTGTTTGTAGCTTGCACAGAATCCATTCTATACACAGGGGAGCTCTGGCTGACTCTCCTCTACCTGCCCTCCATCTTTGGTGAGGACTGGATTTATGGGATCTGAGTTATGGTCTCTCAAAGAAGGTGTCCCCATGAGGCCGCTAAAATTTGTGATGGTCCATGGTTCCCGAACGAGGCATGTCACAAACCGCAAACCAAATTGAACTATATTTTCCCAGTTCGTGCCCATCTCTAATCACAACTTAGCAGTGCTCAAAGGAGGGAACTGTGAGGACTGCACCAACTATGGAAGCCTCCCTTCTTCACCAACCAACCAGAGAGAATTAAGTGATCTTCCCTGATTCATATATAAATTTTTACAGGTGAGATACTGTGGTGCAGGTGTGTGTACTTTTCTTTAAGAGAACTGTTGTTATGGGAAGAGGTGTATATAAGTCGGATGTAGGAAGTGGGAGTGAATGCAGCTGTGGGAATGTGTTTTAACTGCTATTTGGCTGAGACATTAATAAACAGAATTTGGAATCGGACTTGGAGGCATTATTGAACAGACATAACAGATATGTTCACTGGTCTGAGCATCTAGGAGATTTGCTCTTGAAGGCTATGGGTCACCTTCATTTTCACAGGACTTGGATCTGACAGCTCAGCTGTAGGGAGCCCACTGCATTGACATGAAAACTCAGAAAACCTAAGGTGGACCCCTAATGCTGCTATAAGAAGGGTTGCTGTGATGTTAGCAATTGATCACAGCTGTTGCTTGCTCTGCTTTGGTAGTAATCAGCAGAAGGTTTTAGGGACAGTCAGTGCTTGTTAAAATACAGTTGAACTAATTCATGGACTTGGCTTGGTGTGACTGCAGAAGACCCTGATCCATCTCAAATTGATACATGTAACTTCCTGACTCAAGTGCCTCCCCATTTACACCACTGGAAGGGAGGCTCATACTTATTTAAAATATGTATAGCCAATTACAGGTGCATACTCGAAAGGGAATGCACCTGAATAGTTGCTTTCTCCACTAATGTGAATAGGAAAGACCACTTTCACTGGAGGAACCGCAATCCTGGATGAAAAGCATTATGCTAAAACATGTTTCATTGGAATTAGTGGCAGTTCATTCTAAATAATGGCTGAAACCAATGAAAGAAGTTTGATTTAAAACTTCAGATTTGAGTGTAAATTCCATTACGTTATTATTTGTTCTGAATGCCATGAAACTCTGCTACTCTCATAATAGGATTAATTATATTAGAGGCGGGAAAAGCCAAAGGGTTATTTTATGTGGTGTAGGTATAATTAGGGAATGAAAAGCATTTCTGCTTTATATAATCTAATTAATGTTTGAGCATAATGGGCGACTTGTCATGAAGAATTATGGTTCCTTCGTCCAATGACCCTATAAAAACAAAATGTGACTTTCTTAAAGAGTGTTTGAAGGTTGAAACAAAACAAATATATATTTTAAAAATATTCAAGTAGAGGCAAGGGTTTGGGTATAGTAAGCTGGACAAAAGGAGAGTTAAAGCAGACAGGGGGTGTTGCGGGGATTGTGGCTAGCAAGGTCCAGACGACTGGTCCTTACCTTTTATAGGTGGTTCTTTGGGTGGGTGGCAACTGTGCCAACCTCTTGACCCACCTACCTGTTAGTCCATCCCAAGACTAATCCTATTGGTTGTGTGTAGTGAGGGGTGGAAACCTAGAGGGCTGGGCAATATTGTAACTTAAGACCTAACTCAAAGGAAGGCATCTGGGCAAGTGTGACAACTCGACTTCAGGATGCCCCCTTGAAGTGCAGATGAAGCTCGGCCCTTCCTCTGGTCATAAAAGGTCCATCTGGCAGGAAATGCCAATGTAAAATAAAGCAGAGATGTGGCATACGTGACAGCAGACAATTCAACAATGGGGGTGCTTCTTCACAAGCTGTTGTTTCTGCTGACAATATGGAGATGTGTGCTTTCTTCACCAGGCTGGTAGCTGTATGGCTGAAACCTCATTCACGTGTAAGGCTTATGCAGGCACCTTCTATGTGTAGCATCACAACAGGTGACTTGTACAGCTTTCTGAGCCTGTGTGTGCGCGCGCACACAGTCCATGTAGTATATGCAGCAGCAAATATAAATTCACAAAGCAAATATCAAGTTCATTCTCAAACACAACTGCCTGGGGGAAAAAAAATCCCAGTCCTTTTAATAGAGTCTTCATAGGATGTTACTTACCAGGTGATGCTATTTACCTCCATGACAAGAAAGACTTCAGCTGTCCATTTCCACACATTATGCCTGTATTAGAGGGGAAGCCATTTTTCCCCAGGATTGTTGGCAACCCTGGTAACTACTGGGAATGGAAAAATGAAAGTCTAGAATCATGGTCTTTTCTATGAAAATATTTCGTGGTGTGGAAGGCAGCCCAGTGGTAAAGTGTTTGCTTTGTACTAGGGATGTTTCCAAATTCCTCCCCAGGAGAAGTCTTCCCGGAATACTAGGGATGTATGTATGGATATGACCTTCATCATCTCTTTTTGTTTCCCTCTGCTCTCACAATCAGCCTATTTTTTAAAAAAACATTTTCGTTGATGCTGTTTCATGTTGATGTGTGTGTTTATCATTTCTTATATGCCATTTATATGCAATGGATTAAAAAATTAAAAGTGGGTTGCTCCCCCCCCCCCCGGTTAATCCTTTTTTTATATTTTTGGAGGGGGCTATCCATCCCTTAATTAAAACACATGCACAACCCAGTGTCATGATTTCTGGCACACAGGCGGCTTTGTGCTACAAAACCCATTGATTTTCCTATAACTATTTAAAGGAACTTCTGTGGTTGTAGAGCAAGACAGGAGCCCCCAGGGCCCGAGAATTATTTGAAACAGCCACTTTGCATGGCACATTCTGGAGATTTATTTGGAGGAATCTGAGCTGGCCTCCCCCCCCCCCCCCCTGTTCTTTGGTGCTTGCTTTAATATTTCTCCAAGGGCCTAGCTACACGTGACAGTGGGGATCTGTGATTGGATCCCAAGATGAGCTTCAGATGCAAAAAGCAGCTAGGGAAGAGGGCAGATCAGGGCCATGGTGCTGAGGAAGAGAGGCCAGCGTGAGGCTACACTGAGAGCCAATGTGGTATAATGGTTAGCATGCTAGACTAGGACCTGGGTTCAGCTCCCTAGTCAGCAATGATGCTCACCAGGTGACTTTTGCATTACTCACTTTCTCTCAGCCCAACCTATTTTACAGTGTTGTTGTGAGAACAGAGTGGAAAAATGGAAGAGAGAAGGACCATGTATGCCACTTATTGTTCCATGGACAAAGGGCAGGATAAAAAATGTTTAGACAGGGTATTGTAACTATCTGCACTTGCACCATTTCCCAGTGTCCCACCTTCCAGATGTTTTAAGCCCTGGAGAGCAAAAAGACAGGAATTATATGAATGCCCGTCTTTCCCCCATGACTGGGCTTCAAAGCAGTTCAGGGGGCATTTCTAATCTTGGAAATGTCATGAGGGGAAAAGATGACCCCTTCTTCCCTGTTCACCTAGTTCCTGAGCCAGACAAAGGTTCAGTGGCACCTTAAGGACCAACAACATTTATTTCAACATGAACTTTTGTGACTCATGGCTCACTTGTTCAGCTATGTAAAGGGAAAACCATATTGAGAATTCATCCTGCCCCTACTGCTTTTAAACATCAAGTTACACATCTGGACTTCAAGAAACTCCAGAACCACATATGATTTGGTCCTCAAACAAGACCTGTAGTAATATAGTTTACACCATATGTAACAGCAATATATGTTACACCAGCTTGCTGATCTCATTGAATCCAAATTCCTTCATTTGGTAGGGGGTGTGGCTCAGTGGAACAGCATCTGCTTGGCATGCAAAAGGTCCCAAGATTCAGTCCCTGGCATTTATTTATTTTATTTACAAAATTTCTATCTCACCTTTCTGCCCTCACATGGCCAGCTAACAATTTAAAACATATGTGATAAAATCATATTTTAAAACCATTAAAATCACCCCAACATGAATCATTAAAACAAATTAAAAAGAAATGTAAAATACACACAACAACATTAAAACATCAAATAAAATGTTGGTCAGGAAGGAAAGATCACTGAGAGAATACTCCCCTCCCAAACGGCGTTACTCACTGGTGGGAGATGGCAACAAAAGGGGATGGATGACTCTCTTCTGGGAGAGAGTTCCAGAGCTTTGGTGCCATGACTGAAAAGGCCCTCTCTTAGGTTGCCACCCACTTAATCTCAGAAGTCAGGAGTGCCTAAAGCAAGGCCTCTGAAGATGATTGTAATGGTTGGATAGGTTTATAAGGAGGCAGGTAGTCCTTCAGGTAAGTTGCTCTCAAACCATAAGGGCTTTGAAGGTCAAGACAAGCACCCCGAATTGTGCATGGAAACAAATTGGGAGCTAGTGTTGATGGGCCAAGACTGAAGTGATCTGGTCCCTACAACCCACTCCAGTCAACATCCTGGCTGCAGCATTGTGCACTAACTTAAGATATTGAACACTTCTTAAGGGCAGCCCCAAATAGAGTGCAATGAAGTAATCTAATCTAGATGTAATGAGGGCATGCACCATAGCTGCCAGAACTTTTCTGTCCAGGAAAGCTGGTAAAAGCTGGTAAAAGCACTCCTGGCTGCAGTGGCCACCTGCTTATACAGCAGGAGGCCTGGGCTGAAGAGCACTCCCAGAAGGAGGATCTGTTCCTTCAAGGGGAGTGTAATCCTATCCAAAATGGGTGACACCTTAAATCCCAGGAAAGACCTTCCATCTACCAGAAGCTCTTCTGTCTTGTTGGGATTAAGTGTCAGTTTATTAGCCAGCAGCATCCACTCCAAAACTGCTTCCAGGTGCTGGTTCAGGATTTCTACAGCCTCCTCAGGATCAGCTCGAAAGGTGCTTTGAGCTTTAGAGAAAATGGGGTGCTAATTGGTAGATAAATTAACCAGTTTGTAGAAAGTCAAAAGTGATTTCTGTAATCTTAGGGGCCACTGCAGCAAAAGCCCTGTTTGGGCTGCTGTCCACCTTCTGCTGTCTCACTCAAAATTACGACAACAAGAAAGATGAATGGAAGGGTTTCTTCAAGTATCCAGAGAACCTAAGTTGTATAGAGCTTTAAAAGTCAACAGCAGATAAAATATGTGAAGTTCTTGCAATGCTTTATAAAATTAGGACATCGGTGATGATTTTATTACATTCTCCATGACTGGAAGTTGAGGAAGTGTTTGGTTATAAAAATGCTCTCTTGCTGTCTACCTTCTCTAAGCAGTGAGGAGTGCTGTGGTCTCTTGGCAGAAGTCAACTGTATTTGGAAGCACAATCAGTGGCTTCTAATGTCTTTGTAATCCATTCCTTTACAAATGTACACAAGTCCCATTTTATTCGGTGGGGCTTGCTCCCAGGAAAGTGTTCTTAGGTTTGCAGCCTACATCTCACATGCACCTACATTCCTCCTGTTGTTTTTAACTTAACCTTTGAATGTATTCTTGAATAACAAAGCTTTACACAAGGGATGATTTTGAATTTCCTATCCCTACAGTTTTAAGTTGAACATCCTCATTTGGATTCCACTTTCCCCATGTCCAAATTGAACCCATGCTGCTTCATTTTTCTGCCACTTCCTTGCACCAACATATCCCGTTGTTTCCTTGCACTAACATATTGTTTTTCTGCCACTTCCTTGCACCAACATATTCCCATCCAGGCATGTGTTTTTGACGTTTGTGCATCAACAATTCAACATTATACATACATTCCGCATATAAATGGCATTTGTATACCACATTAATTGAATATTTTTTTTAAAAAAAACCCTGCACAATATGTACAATCTAAAGAAGCCAGCAGCCAAAAGCAAAGAACCAAAATGGTTGGGAAACATATAAATGAATATATAAAGAAGCCAAACAGGGAACACTCACTTGTCCCTGCTTTGAACCTTGCTTGATTGCCTCCCTCCTCACCACATACATGCACATGGCACACTAAGATTTGAAATGGTGCTGTGGGAAAGTCTCAGCAGCTTTGCCAAGCCACCAAGATTCCCCCTGGGCCCGCCTCCTTACACTACTAAGACCCAGTTCAAACACTGATATGAAAATAAGTTACGTGCCTTTCCCAGCTCCTCCAGGCCCCAGATTAGTCCCTCTTGTGTCCCTCCTCCCTCAGCAGCCCTGAGTCATGTCCCTCTGCCTCCGTTCTCAATGTACAAAATAAGAACAACATTGACACGACCTTAGAAAGGCGTTTCGATAAATAATTAAGTGAAAGAGCGATACGTGACAAATAGGATTGCTAACTTCCAATTATATAGGTCTGCAACAGTAAATCGATCTTTCCACAAAGGCTAACCCATTATCCTGGGTTTTGAATAGCTGAAGAACTCAGGGATGGAGTGGCCCAGTTGCTATAAACCTGCAGACCACTCCATTACTTAATGGTGCTTTATAATGATGAAGGCAGCCCGGCAACATCCTTGACTTCTTTGACACTGCCAGTCAAATTTTCCCTCGCTGGTAGGCATTGATTCCAAGCTCCTCAGCTTCGGAGCAACTCGTAATGAATAAATCAAGCCGTCTTTAAACATGTTAATAGTCTTTATCTCCTACATCCCCCTTAAGGTGTAAGAACTTAATTGATATATTAGGAATATGGAAATTAGGATTTCAAAGTAGGACAATGATCGGAGGCGTAGAGGGAGAAATAACTGTCAGGAAATAACAGTTGCTCAGAACTGGGACGGGGGAGTGTAGGAGGTTTTTTTTGGTAGAGCTGAGGGAGCCACAAAGAGTACAAAGGAAAATGCAGGGTTAAATAAAGAGATGCCAAGTAGGGCTCGAATTCTCCTAAAAGCTACTGTCTTTGCCCTAAAATCTCTTTCCTTTAATTCAACGTAATGGGATTGCTGGTTGTGGTGACTCCGCCCTAAGGGTTAATGAGTGGCTACAACCTGTACATGCTCAAAGGAAGTGTGGCTTGTTTGTAGAGGGTTTGTTTGGCATCCAGAAGGTCTCCAAGCCTGGGCATTGGCAACTGAAGAATCTCAAGTCACCTATGTCAGAGAAGATATTTCTCTTCCTGCAACCTGGAGATCCAGTCCCAGTCAGAGTAGACAAGCAAGAGATAAAAATAGGCCAGTAGTCTCACTCGGCTTAAGACCACTTCATATGTTCATTATCAGTATTTCATGGTTGAATGTTCTTCCCAATACTGGATTCTGAAAGGAGATGTTCTAGATCTACTTAACAAGGACAGTCTCAGTTCCCTGGTATCTTTTCTGGAAAGAACAGCTCTTGAAAGAGCTCTCTCAGCCCCACCTACCTCACAGGGTGTCTGTTGTGGGAAGGGGAAGGGAACAGAGTTTGTAAGCTGCTCTGAGACTCCTTTGGGTAATGAAGGGCGGGGTATAAATCCAATCTCCTCCTCCTCCTCCTTATAAATCTCTGCTCCTGTTTGGTTTATTAGGACATTTTCAATATGTCTCCTTGAGATTTCTTTTTAATGGGCTGCAATAAACTGCATTCAATTCCCTTCCTCTACCAGTGGAATCATTCTAATAAACTCCATCCTTGACATACACACATTAACTGGAACATATGCATTCAGCCTATGTGTGTATAAACATACATGCTCAATGATCCCTCGATGTAATTGGGAGCCCTGGAAAAATCAGAGTTCTTGATGGTGCTGAGAGGTTCATGTAGGTGTACATGCGTTGATTCTATGTATAAGTTCCTATGATCACACATAGATTGTGGATGAACATTTTTACCATGTCCCATTTCCTCTTCCTTCTCCCATGCATGGTTACTCAACTCTGACTAAACATCTGAAAACATTCATAGCTGTCATGTGCAACATTCCTTACTGTAAAGGGGGTTCACACATCTCTACATAGCCAAGTGAGAGTGTTCCTGGTTTCAGCTGTGTGCTGTTGAAAGCTGTAGTGTTCTTTTTCTGCTGTATGATATGGGGGGGGGGGAGATCTGAACCAATAACACTGCACTGTTGACTCTCCTTCCCAAGGGCTTTTTAATGAGAGAAAATTGTTTGTTACCAAACTTGTTTACCTGCGTTGCAATTAAAGTAATGAAAATGTGTTCGAGATTAATCAAAAAGAGCTATAGATATTATGGATAATGAAATCTTCCTTTGCTGACTCTGTATGTGCACAAGTGATTTTTTTTAGTAGATTGCAAATTAATTTTCTTTAATTTTCACTCTCTTTTTTCTGTATCCCGTTTTGCTGCTACATCCAAAGCCTCCTACAAATGTGTAAGCTTTTTAACTTCCCCATTTAATATTTTCCAAAGCCTATTTAGTAGAAGAGGAAGAGAATAAAAGCACTTACAAATTTTAGCATCGCATAGAGAACAGTCATTTACCTTAACACTGTAGGTTTTCTGTTGGGCAAAAACAATGCATAAAGCTGCCTTATACTAAATCAGACCATTGGTCCATCAAGGTCAGTATTGTCTACTCAAGACTGGAACTGGCTCTTCAGGGATTCAGACAGAGGTTTTCCATGTAACCTGCTATATGATCCTTTCAACTGGAGCTGCCTTAAGAAGGACCCAGGAGATCTCAATAATTATTGACCAGTCTCAGATAATCCATTCTTGAACAAGGTGATTGAACTGATGTTAGCTGGACAACTCCAAATTTTCCTGGATGGGGCAAATTGTATCTATCCCTTCCAATCTGGGTTTAGGTCTGGGTATGAGACTGAAACCACTCTGATCACCCTAGTGGAGGACTTGCACCAGGAGATGGACAGAGGGAGCAAGGTTTCCCAGGACACCTTCAGAAATGTCCCCACAAAAAAACCCCAACACATTAAGACTTATTGTTTCTACTGAGGACTTTTAATGATTTTTAACGGTTTTACTTTTAACGGTTACATCCCTTGCCCTTGTGTTTGCAGTGTAAAGCAAATAAATTTTGCTGTAATTCTTAACACCACCCTGTAAAAGGTTTTATCATCCCCATACTGCAGATGAAGAAGGGGACTGAGGTGGAGAAAGGGAATGATCTGCCAAAGGCCATTGAGGGAGTTCAGGGGATTCCCTACTCGTGTGTGTGTCTTTTCACTACTAAACTACACCAGCTTCTCCAACTCCAGCGTTTAGGCCGAGTTGCTGACGGTAGCAAAGCTTGTGTGGAAACTGCTTTTAGCACTTAATAAGCAGGTAATGATACCTCACCTCGTGCCGTTTCCCCAGTAAACTTTATGCTGACCTTCTAAACTGAAGATGGATCAATACTGCTTTGCAAAAGCCTCTAAGACTGTATGGAACTTCAAGTCAATAACCTATTTTCATCGTAGGTGGGACGCAATGCAGTACTTCAAAGACCCCTATGGTTGTGTTGAACTTAAACTGAGCTAAGCCTTGAAAATATTAAAACCGACTGTAACTGCATGCCTAAAATTATCAAACAGACACTAAATGCAGTGCACTCAGAAAAGGGGAGACGGGCATACATCTGTGCCCTGGCTAAACAGCACAGCTGCCTTGGCCCCCCCCAATCCAGTGTGGTGGTGGAAAATGCTGTCAGGTCATAGCCAATTTATGGTGACCCTGTAGGGTTCTCAAAGCAAGAGATGAACAGAAGTGGTTTGCCATTGCCTGCCTCTGAGTAGCAACCTTGGACTTCTTCAGTGGTCTCCCATCCAAGTCATAACCAGAGACAACCCCACTTAGCTTCCATGATCTGACAAGATTGGGCTACCTTGGACCATCCAGGTTAGGGTAATCCAGGATAGTACTGTGCAAAACTGCAGGGAGATTGAGCAGAAGCACCTCCAACCCACCTATTGCAACTGAAGCCAAACTCCGAACTGCAGATTTGCTCCTTTGGGTAAGGTTGGTGTAGCTGGGAAGACCTGTGGCATCACTGCGGCACGTTCCCCACTGCCTGGTCATTGGTTTAATTTTTTAAAAATATATATTTTTAAATTATCAGAGGGGTAATTGTCCCCTCTGCCCCCTTTGCCAGATTGAAATTGATCACCTTGGAATACTTTTTGGGTTAGGTTTGGGGAAAAAGAAAGGCACATGGAAATCTGTTTGTTTCCCTTCCAGAGTTAAAAGCAGCCCAGGGTGAGTTGCAACTGGGGAAGTGGATGAGGAGAGTTAACATCCTTCCCCAGCACACACACACACACACACACAGAGAGAGAGAGGCTGCTTTTTAAAGATCCAGCTGTGGATGTCTGCTGTCACGTGTAGCTTGACTTTAACTGTTATGGCTGAAGGAAACATCATGTCTAATCTAGCTCTGTATAGGCAAAATAACAGGTCACATGAAAGATACATGGGAGATCCAATGTGAATTTCAGCTAGGGCTACAGTACTCAGTCTTAAGACTCTACTCAGTGAGAGCCATGAGGACTAAAGGGAAGAAATACCATGCCCAGACATCAGGATAGACAAGCTGCAGAAGACCTAACTACCTAGCTGGACCAGCAGCCCACTATGTGGAAAAACACATGAGAAAGGAAATAGTCCCTCAAAATTTAAATGTCAGAACTAGCAACTGGCCCTCCTAAGATGTCAAGCAGTGTTACCCTCCAATGATTGGCTATTCAGCGATCATAATAACCCAAACCCTTCCCAACAGATGCACAGAGAACATATCAAGAAATCTTCCATCACTGTAGCAATGTATGTTTCCAAGCAGAAGTATTTAAGAAAGTATTCTGTACCTTGGAGAGGTTGTGCCTATATGGTTACGTCTCGGTCCTTCTCCAGTCTTTATTGAAGCACACTGCTGGCCTTGGAGTTGTCCGAGGTCCTACAGCTTGCATCCAGCTAAGCCAGATCCTCTTACCAGATGTCTGGGCTTGCCCAACCTCTTTGTGGAACCTTGTTCTTACAACAACATTGCCTGGCCCTGTGGTCTGCAGCATCAGGCCACTTCTTTTAGCCCATTCCACAATGTCAAAAGACAGCCAGTGTGGTATAGTGACTGGGACTGGGGAAGCTCACAGGGGTGGGCCAATGATTCTGCCTTGGCTCACCCTACCTCACAGGATTGTTGTGAGGATAAAATAGAGGAGGGGAGAACGATGAGAGCTGAGAGAATGATGCATGCTGCTCTTAGCTCAATGGATGGAGAGCATGATAAAATGTTATGAACAGATGTCACTCTGTCCCCATCTCCTGAGTTTATTTTACCCCCCAAGTTACTTCGGTTTGCATATAGGAAGCTGCCTTCCAGCATGTCAGAACAGGGCCTGTAAGACGGAGCTCTTC
>NW_015171079.1:28093-33341 GCF_001447785.1 Gekko japonicus | reverse complement strand
GCATACATATAATACAATATGCCGACAGTGATTTCGTCAGGAGCTTCAGAAAGACCACTATGCCAGTCATGTATCAACACATCTAATGAGTTGCCTGGGGGCACTGGACCCCACAGTGCATTCACACAACAAACCTTTATTGGCATAACAATAGCAGCAGCCTTAGGTACAGAGGCGGTAGGCACGTAAAACAGTTAATTCACTACCCCTTCTGCCGAAAAAGAACTCCTTCTCCTATACGCTCTGTAAAGGAAGTTTGCCTCCTCTTCGATGGTATCAGCCCTGTTTGAGGCTAGAAGGTTCATTACCTTACTTTCCTCAGATTTGCCCTCCAGGGTTTGCAGTATAGGGCCGAGGTGATAAGCGCGCAAACCTGGTAAGATCGACAGGTCAGAAGTACATGGCCCATTCCTTCAATCTCCTTTAGCCCACAGGGACATAACCTATCCGGGAATGGTATTGTTTTAAATCTCCCATATAACACAGCTGAGGGGAGCACATTAAAACGGGCCAGCGTGAATACCCTTCTAATATAGGGATCAATCAGACAGGAAAAATACTCTGGCAGCGGCCCATTAAGAGAAATCCCCCAATGAATGGGAGAGCAATGCCCAGTAGCAAGGCTTCTAAGTTCTTGCATTTCTATATCGATCAATCTCTGTTTAATCATGCCAAAAGTGTACTTCTCCGAAAGAAGGATCAAATCATTCATGCTGAGCCCCATCATGGTAATTTTCCCTTCAATACATGTCAACTAATCTGATAGGTGAGATTTGCTATAGAGGAGGCACAGCCAAATTTTAAAGTGGAGAGCCATGCTTTAGTTACTAAGCGTCTCTGGTTTGTCTCAAGGCATATTGCCGCATAAGGTACGCAAGTTGGGAGCCCTAGAATTTTTCTAAGAGATTTGGATTGAACACTTTCAACTGTTTTATTAAAAGCAGAGATCCAAATTGGGGCAGCGTAGAGTAGTTTAGCACATATTTTGTGATTAAACACCTTGAGAGCAGCAGGAATAAATTGATTTCCTTTCGTATAATAAAAGCGGGAAATTGCAAGTTCACTGCTATTCACTGATTTTACAACCTCCTTAGTGTGGGAGACCCAGCTAGCATTGTAATGGAAGTGTATACAAAGGTATCTGAAACTCTTCACCTGTTCGATAGGGTTTCCTCAAACAGTCCATTTAGAGGGTTTCCAACTCCGACCAAGCACAATAATTTTTGACTTATCAAAACTGAGGGACAGCAGGTTCTTATCACAATATACTGAAAAGTGCATTAGCATCCTTTTCATCCCAACCTTTGAAAGTGAAAGAAGGACAGCGTCATCGGCATATAACAACAGCGGGCAGTGTCTTACTCCTAGCTTGGTGAAATGACCATTAACAACCACTCATAAAGGGTGCCAGATCATTCAAAAAGAGATTGAACAATATCGGGGCCAGGATACAACATTGCTTGACACCCACTGAAATAGCAATTTGTGGCGTTAGGTCGCCTTCTTTTGGGTATCTCACCTGGCAAGTAGTTTCTGAGTAGAGGTGTGTTGTTTTTTTTCCAAAAAGAGCAGACGTTTATCAGTCCCCATATTATTCAGTTTCCTCCACAAGCTATCCAGGGGACTGAATCAAAAGCTCCCTTGAGATCTGAGAAAGCTGCGTATAATCAGACATGAAATTATTAAGTTACAAAAATGTATTATTTAAATTATTGTAACTAAAATTATCTAGTTACAATGTTAGCCTCTCTCTCTTCAAGGCCATCCTTCTCCCTACTCAAAATCCACCTCTCATTATGTACAATATTCACTGAAGAAGCTTATCCCCAGGCACCATCCATTGTGCACAGCTCCGTCGAGCCCACTAGAGGGTTAAAGCCCCCCCTCAGGGGGACCAGTTCCCTGAGCGTCCTGCAGCAACACCATCCTTTCCATTCCAGCAGCATCCTTAAACCCCCCAGGTCAAATGAAGGCAACTTCAACCTCATGCAACACCGGCTGCAGAGACTCTCCCTCTTGATGTCGGAGGTGGAGAGACCATCCACCACCACCCTGTGGCTTCCACCTGTGTGCACTATGTGACACTGTGACCGGGTAGCAAAGACAGCAGAAGACCATGGGATTCCTGTTTGCAAGATGGAGCTGACTGGCTGGAGCTGATAGTCTGGAGAAAGAATTCATCCTGGGTTAGTCATCCACGGTAAGTGGGAAGGAAAAGGTGACTTAGAGGGACATGAACAGGGGGACAGTGGACAGAGACAACCTTTTCCTCTCTCTCCCATACTATCAGAATTCAGGGTCCCCCCATGAAGTTGATGGGCAGTAGATTCTGGATGGACAAAGGGAAGTTGTTTTTCCCTTAAAGAGGAGGGGCCGTGGCTCAGTGGCAGAGCTCTTATTCGCATCCAGGATGTCCCGAGTTCAGTCCCTGGCATCGCCAGGTTGAAGGATTAGCTGGTAGGTGATGCGAAGGACCTTTTTCTGTTGGAGACCCTGGACAGCACTGCCAGTTGGAGTAGACAGCGCTGACTTTGATAGACGGTGGCCAGACTCAACATGAAGCAGCTTTATACATTCATAGCGGAAGGTGGGTAGCCCCGTCGTTCTGCCGTGAAAGGGGAGTTTCACCGAGCTACAGTTTCAGATTTTTTAAAAAACTGTTCCGTAGAATGGAATGGAGACCGCATATATTTTCCCTAGAATAAGAACATAAGAACATAAGAGATGCCAATGTTGGATCAGGCCGATGGCCCATCCAGTCCAACACTCTGTATCACACAGTGGCCAGAAATACCAGTGTCATCAGGAGGTCCAGCAGTGGGGCCAGGACACTAGAAGCCCCCTCCCACTGTTGACCCCCCCCCAAGCACCAAGAAGACAGAGCATCACTGGCCCCAGAGCCCCTATCTATACCTTGTGGCCAATAGCCACTGATGGACCTCTGCTCCATATGCCTATCTAATTCCCTTTTGAAGCCATCCATGCTTGTAGTCGCCACCACCTCCTGTGGCAGTGAATTCCAAGTGTAGTGCAATATACAAGAATAGTGCAATATACAAGAATAGTGCAATATACAAGAAGGAAGGGCAACGGTTAGTGTCTTTGCCATTTTGGCAGCTTGAATTGATGCAATCACGAGAGTGCCTCAACAAAATAACGGTAATACAGGGTTGTTCTTTGCTTGTAATGCCGTTCTGCTTACCAAAGTAAACAGCCCACCAGCGAATCCTGTTCAAAGGACGTCAGAGTCAAAGTGTCGACAGTGGAGAAGATGAGAAAGGGGAGCAGAGAGAAAGGAGACGAGGGAGAGGCAGACATCAGAAACGATTGTCAAGAGATGCAGTGAATCTGTTGAGGGCTCATTTGCCAAGGAAGGGGAAACTTCATAACTAAGAGTGGTTGAGCAGTGGAACAGTCTTCCTCAGGAGGTGGTGGATGCTCCTTCGCTGGACACTTTCAAGCGGAGGCTGGACAACCACCTTTCGGGTATGTTGTAGGTAGGTAGGGCTGTCTTTCGGCTGTGCTCCTGCAGAGTGCACTGTGTCGCGCCTGGCCTACGGGGAAGATAAAGAGGGAGAGAGAGAGAGAGAGAGAGAGAGAGAGAGAGAGAGAGAGAGAGAGAGAGAGAGAGATGGCTCCGTCAGGGTCCATTGAACAGTTTCCCACGCTTAACACTGACATCCATTAAAATAATTCCACGTGCAACCATGGTCTTCTTTGTGTCGAATTGACTGCCTCCAAAAAATTGCACCATCCACCCTGGCTACAGAGATAGATCAAGATGGATAGCCCCGTTAGTTTGTCTGTGGCAGCAGCAGCGAAGAAGTGAGCAGTGATTCAGGCAAGTTCATACCCTGCCGTATATCTTGTTAGTCTTATTTTGCTAGTCCTTTAGGTGCTACTGGGCTCTTGCTCTTTTCTACTGCTGCATAGATAATTACTGCCAACCTAGCAGTTTAAAAGCAAGAAACTGCAAGTAGATAAATAGGTACCGGTGGGAAGGTAACAGCGTTCCGTGCGCCTTGGTGTTTAGTCATGCCGGCCACATGACCACGGAAACGTCTTCAGACAGCGCTGGCTCTTCGGCTTTGAAATGGAGATGAGCACCGCAACCCTAGAGTCGGACTCGACTGGCTTTCGAGCAAGGGAACATTTACCTTTATAGAAAATTACAGGAGACAAATTACACGAGTCCAGAAAAACATCTTACTCAAAGATAAGCAGGTCTCATACCGGGAGCTTCTTCTAAATAGCAGCTCCCAGGCATTTGAGCTTCCCGTATTGTCATCTCCCACCAACAGCTCCCTGTTGGCCCATTCTTGGTTAACTGACGATAACGTCAGGCACTGTACAAAGTTATCTAGACTTGAATATCTTAAAATATATAAAACCTTTCGGCTCATTCTCGCTGCTTTTTCTCATAACTGTCTATTCAGAAATAGTGATCACACATTTTTCAGACATCTGTTGGGGTCCAAGGGACACACCCTGACTTGTGTTTCCTTCTGTAAAGCTGGAAATTCTTGCCTTCCTCTGCTGCTTCTGCACCTGGGCCCCAGCATATAATACCCGTTCATATGGGTTAGACTGTTCCTAACTGACCAAAGGCCACATTATTCTGCTACTCCTGTGTCTCAGCCCTCTGCAAGGCAATTCTATTCTGTGTCTCTAAACTGTTTTTAGTGTACAGTTCTGGTCACCACACTGTCCGATTCCCCATTCATTCAAAGTAAATCCACGTTTGATGAACAAAATAAGATTTATTAGAAGAGATGGTTAGATCAGGAACACAATCATTATTAGTAATGACTACAAAAGTCCAAGGGAAACATAATAAAGGAACTTGAACCGAGACAGGACCAATGAGCCCAATTCCCGCTGGCGGGAGTGTGATAAGTCTTAGCACCCTTTCCCTGGGAACACAACGGTTCATACTACATAAACAGAAGTTCATTCTCAGGCCTCAGAATACATAATAAAGAGAGCAAGCCATAACTCCTTCCCACCACCAGCTGGTTAACCTTGAGCAGTTCCGCGGTGTGCTAGCAACAGAAAGTAAACACCTACACAAGGGGCAACAGGAGGGGGGATGAATCGAGTACAGTATACCATGCAGAATAAAACATACAACATAAATGGCAGCTTGCTGACACACACCTCAAGAAGGATATTATAGCATTGGAAAAAGTGCAGAAAAGGGCAACTTGAATGATAAAAGGGTTGGAACACTTTCCCTATGAAGAAAGGT
>NW_015171079.1:5248-26786 GCF_001447785.1 Gekko japonicus | reverse complement strand
CCGGTTACTGTAAATAGCCTATCGGGAGTAGGGGGTGTGTTTAGGTATGTTTGGTGGTGGGTTTTCTGAACATATATAAACCGGCCTGCGAGCCGGTCAGTTGTCTTTGTCCTGAACTAAATAAAGGTATGCTTAGCTGAAATCACTCTCCGTCTGCATACTTTTCAAATCCACTGCAAAATGTGACTGACCCAAGGTCACATCAGCAGGTGCAAGTAGAGGAGTGGGGAATCAAACCCGGTTCTCCCAGATTAGAGTCCGCACACTTCACCACGACACCAAACTGGCTCTCTCAGCCCCACCTGCCTCACAGGGTGCCTGTTGTGGGGAGAGGAAGGGAAAGGAGTTTGTCAGATGCTCTGAGACTCCGAGTGAAGGGCAAGGGGAATAAATCTAATCTCTTCTTCTTCCATTAGAGGGGAAGGACTAGAGGGAGGGAGTTCTGAGGCAGGGCTTGTTGTTCTCAGGTTCCAGGTAGTGCCAGAAGCCCAGTGGGAGAGCCAGTGCTGTGTGGTAGCCAGAGTGTCACAGTTGTTTGTTGTTGTTCACAGTCAAGTCCGACTCTTCGCGACCCCATGGACCCATGGACCAGATCACAGTAGGATCTGATGAACTGGCCTCCAGACACTCAGACGTTGAGTTTGGCGGGTGACCTTGAGCCATTCTTCTCTCAGCTTGACGCTTTGCCCCATCCTTCTTCCAAGGAGCTCAGTGTGGCTGATGTCATTCTACCCTCCTTCATTCCATCCTCGCAACAACCTCAGAGGAATGTTGTGAGGATGAAATGAAGGAGAGTACGACCACATAAGTTACTATGAGGAGGATAAAACGTAGTTTGAATAACTCATCTAGATCCATTCAGGTGGGTCACCTAAGCTGTGGAGTATCCTTAGCATAACTCATTAGCATAGCTCATTTGCATATGCCACACCCCCTGACATCACTGGAAGTGTGTCAGAAGGCAACACCCACCGCTCAGGCACCACTGGACTGTTTTGGATTGCTAGCTACTGGTGGGGGGGAACCGCAGATCTGTCCTCACAGAGGAGGGAGAGGTTGTACCTGAAGGTGGGCTGGGGGGGGGCTCTGCAACTTACCTGGCTGCTTTTTGCTCCTTGTGGCCCAACTGAGGGCTGCTGGGAGCAGGGGGTGGGGCTTTTTGCATGTGCCTGTCCCCTGGGCTCCTTACTGCCGAAGCTCCACTCCTGTGCGCTCCCGCAGGAAATGACCCCTGAATATGAGTGAGATTCAAGCTGCCTGGAGGCATCCCAAATATACATATCATGCAAGATGTCCTCTCTCAGTGGAATATTTTTCCTTGCAGGTGAGTCCAGAGCTCTCAATGGGAGTGAGGAATCAGACGCGAGTGGTGGAATTTGTCTTCCTGGGTTTCTCCGGCATTCCGAACAGCCACATCTACCTCTTCCTGCCATTCCTAGTCATTTACTTGGTCACCGTGCTGGGGAACCTCATGATATTTACTCTCATACAACTGGATTCCAGCCTCCATACGCCCATGTATTACTTCCTCAGCCATCTCTCCTTCCTAGACATCTGCATCTCCTCCGTCACAGTCCCCAAGATCCTGGTGAACTTCTTGCGCCAGCGACAGACCATCTCCTACAACCAGTGCCTGGCCCAGATGTTCTTCCTGATCTCTTTCACGGGGACAGAGGCTGCGGTGCTGGGCGTCATGGCCTACGACCGCTATGCTGCCATCTGCAAGCCTTTGCATTACTCCCACCTCATGAACACCAAGTTGTGCACCATGCTAGCCTTGGCCTCTTGGGTCTGGGGCGCCCTAGACTCCGCCCTTCATACAGCGCTCAGCACCACATTGTCCTTTTGTGGCGTCAACCAGATTCATCATATCTTGTGCGATGTCCCCCCACTGTTGAAAATTGCTTGCAATGATGCACGCATCAATGAAATGACAGTCCGCATAGCAAGCTATTTTGTGGCCGGGGGTCCCTTCTTCTTCATCGTTCTCTCGTACTCCCTAATTCTGCACTCCATCCTGAAGATTCATTCCACCACCGGCAAGTGCAAAGCCTTTTCCACTTGTGCTTCTCACCTCATCGTTGTCGTCATTTACTACGGAAATGCACTAGTTAACTACAACCGTTCAAGCACCGCTGGTGACTCCATGGAGACTGCGACTCTGGTCTCCATCATGTACTGCATGATCTCACCGATGTTGAACCCGCTCATCTACAGCCTCCGCAACAAGGAGGTGAAGGGGGCCCTGGAGAAGGTGCTGGGGAGCCGGAGGAAGACTGCACGTCCCCACACTACAAGTTAGGGCGAGTGGGAGATGTCTTGGGTTCCCTTTGAGAGCTACGTAGCTTTAGAACTCTGTGAACTGTGCTGTTAAGGGGACTGTTATCTTGCTATAGTGGGACATGTTGAAATGGTAAGAAAGACCCAGATTCAATAGCTGAACAGAAACAAATGAAACTAGGTGCTGAAACATGACCAATGCACTATGCCATAATAAAATTTTGGTTAGCTTCTGAGGTGTCCCAAAACCCTTATCTGCTTCTCCCGGCACTGCCTAACACAGCAGCTACCCCAAAGGAAGAACAGAGCTCAGAATACAGGATCAGTCATGGAGCCCCTTTTCGCATCCATGCTATATTCTTCATGTGTTGTTGTTGTTTTTTTGAAACCCCCGAAGGGGTATTTTTATTGTTTTTCAATAGACTACAAAACTACAAAGAAAAAAAATGGGAAGGGACTACATCTATGGATAAAGGAAAGATACCCACACTGACTAAAAACCCAAGAGTGAGAGATCAGAACCCATATAAATTAAATGTTAGTATTACATTTGTTAATAAGGCAATATACTTGTAGAGTTCTTGCTTTGTGCGCCGTCTCAGCTTCTCCTCAGAAGTAAGGCGGGGCCGAGCGGTGCCAAGTTGCATGGGCTCTGTGCCTGCAGGAGGTGGAGAGGAGCCGGGGGAGGAAGGCCGGTGGAAGGTCTGAAGGGTTCTGCTGGGGAAGGCGAGAGCCTTTTTTCTGTTTTGGCGGCGGCTCTGTAACCTCCCATCAATGCGGAGACAGAGATGGATGAGGGCTTGTAAAGTGTCAGGGCGTTCACTGCGTGCAAGTTCATCTAGAATTTCGTCAGACAGCCCTTCAGTATACTGGTCAATAAACGCTGCCTCATTCCATGTCAGGTCTTGAGCCAGCAGCTGGAACTCATTGGTGTACTGAGCGACAGAGGTTTTATGCTGAGTAAGAGCCCTTATTTTGCGGTTAGCTGTTTCAGCTTTCACAGGATTGGCATAAGCAGCGGCAAAATGAGCCTTGAAAGCCTGGAAGTCAGATAGTAAGGGAGAATTCCCCACCAGCAAGGGCGTGGCCCATTTGGCAGCTTGCCCTTTAAGGAGGCTTAAAATGAAACAAACTTTAGCCTTCTCAGAAACAAAGTCCCGAGCCCTGAGCTCAATATACAGATTACATTGGGCAAGGAATGCCTGGAACTCATCAACATTCCCACCGAAACGATCAGGAGGATTTATTGGGCAACGTGGGGGAGGTGTACCAGCATTTGCTACAGCAACAGCATTTGTAGCAGCCTGTTGTTGCAAAGCAATCACAGCTTGAGTTAAGTGCTGTACCTGTGCTAGCATTTCCTCCATGGGGTCCACACCTCCGGTTGCTCCGTCTTCCATGGTGGGGATGTGTGAGCGTTGTGGGTGCTGGCAATCTGTCACGGCAGGACCAGGGGGCGTGACACAAGCAAGCAAAAGTCCAGGAACAGTCCGAGGTCAAGCCGGGCAAATCAGGTAGCAAGGTTCAAGCAGGTTTAAATCACAGTCCAAAAGCAGGGTCAGACATACCAAAGTTTCAAGTCCATAAATCACAACAATACCAGAGGAGTCAGAGATGAACGCAGGGTCAACAAAGCCAAAGGTCAAAAGCCGAGGATCAAGCCGAGAAGAATTCCACAAGGTCTGGAGCAGAGATGCAAGGATTCAGGTCCTGAACAAACGACGTTTGCCAGCACAAATGACTGCTGGCAACAGACTTGCATATATACAGTGCTAGCTAATCAACTCATTAGCTAGCCAGGAGTGAGGACAGGATCCTGTCAGTAATCAGGGCTAAGAGATCTTCTGGCACGCATGCGTGCATTCTGCCTTTGCTCTCTCAGCTGTTGTCTTCTTACATTCCTGAGCCTGGTTACAGGTGGAGGCGAGTCTGATGATGAATTACTGGGCTGCAGCAGAGACTGATCCCTTGCAGGTGTTCCCTGGGAGGCTCTATCCTCCTCACCACTTAGATAGCTTTCAGCTACAGGATCCAGTCTTTGCCTTTCTGCTGCAGTACTGTCCTCAGGAGCCTGTAAGTCCACAGGCTCCTGGCTGGCAGGTGCCTCCTCAGGGACATCAGCAAGGGCAGGCATGGCATCAGCAGGGGCAGGCATGACAACTAACATTCATTGTCGGTCTTCAATCAGACCTCGCTCCCAATCATCGTTATTCCACTGGATCTCTTGCGCTTGCCCCAGTCGAACTAGCTTGTGCCCGAAGGCCACTCAGCAACCGGACCGTCAGGGTGGAGGGAAGCCTCTATTCTCTGGCAAATTGCCATTGAAGAGGCTAAGCCTAAAAAGCCCTCTGGCTTGGAGCCTTTCCCGAGAGCTCCGTGGAGGTGCCACTTGAGGTGGCACCCCTCCATGTTGCTGGTGTGCTAATAGCTCCTTCGCAGGTCGGAGAGAGCGACCGCCATCGCTAGTCCACTTCCGGTTCTCCCTATATTCTTCATGTTGACCAAAAATGGGTTCTACAGATGTGAGACTCGGGGGTGAGGTTTTAAGACACTAAGTGTTACAAAGTGCCTTGGGGAAAAGTCTGAGAGAGCGTGGAAAAGGCAGGAACCCACAAGAGAAACACAGCCTTACACTCACACAGGTGAAGAGAAAGAGGAAAAGGAAGGAGGGGAAGAACAAGGAGTGGTGGAAGGAAAAAGGAATCTCTACTTGCTGTCGTGCAAGCCCCTCCCACTTCTGCTGCTAGGACTGGGATGGAGGAGGAGGAGAATGAGTAGGAGGAGAAGAAGAAGGAGGAGGAGATTGGATTTATACCCCACCCATCACTACCTGAAGGAGTCTCAGAGCAGCTTACAGTCTCCTTTCCCTTCCCCTCCCCAGAACAGACACCCTGTGAGGTAGGTGAGGCTGAGAGAGCTCTCTTGAGGACTGCCCATGAGAGAACAGCTCTGAGAGAGCTTGTGACTGACCCAAGGTCACACCAGCAGCTGCATGTGGAGGAGTGGGGAATCAAACCCGGTTCTTCCAGATCAGAGTTCACGCTCCTAACCACTACACTAAAACACTGAATCACCGTGTACAGTTTTACAATTTTTTAAAATCTTTTTTAATATTATGCTAAGTATGAATATTTTTAGAATGTTTTTAGAGTAATGTATTAACAAGAATACAGCTTAATCATTAACAACGAAGCTCGACAGTACATTCAGAATGGTATAAAGTAAACATTAAGGTCTTTTTATAGGCACAAAGTCCCAATATAATACAATTATCATAAAAGAGAAAAAAACAACTAAGTACAAATGACAGTGATCTAGTAATTGTTCCGTTTGCGTACTCTTCATCAGGTTTGTCTGTTGCTGTTGATTCTTGAAGTACTGAAGGCACTGTTTCAAAGTTCTTTATACTATTTCACATAATATTTATTTATTTATTTATTAAATTTGTATCCCGCCCTTCCAACATGGACTCAGGGCGGCGAACATAGAGGCAAATGCCATACATAAAACAATAAACAATCATTACCTATAAAACAGTTAAAAGTCGGTGCTCAGCAGACCATATCAATTCCATAATAAAATGCCAACAACAATAACACACTCCGAGTAAACACAATTGTCTCTGCTCAATTGATGTTACACTATAACTGTCATCCCCATACCAGGGCCAGTGCACCTCATGATGTTAATACGGTGGTGGTACAATGGCGGTGGCATCCCCTACTCAAAAGCCTGGTGGAAGAGCTCCGTCTTACAGGCCCTGAGGAACTGCATAAGGTCCCGCAGTTATAGAAGTCTATATAAGTCTATTGGTGCCACGCTATTACATTTAATTTCTGGTGACTGGGAATTGCCAGTATTAAACTATGATGTGACAAGGTCTACAATAACTTACAAATGGCAAAACACGGTGATTTAGTGTTTTACTTAGTCATGCACACCTTGATCCTGTTCGTTGCAATCAAATTGGGACAGAAGCATTTTTTACAGTTGTTCTCTGTTTCTATAAAGTTCATATAACTGCTTAAATATATTCTATATACTTTTGTTTCTAATGTCCTGATGTCTTAATACTGAATTTTTGTTTATTTATTTTATTAGATTTCTATTCTGCCCTTTCCTGAAGGCTCAGGGTGGATTACAACAATAAAACGATTGCTTATAAAAATACATAATCTGTAACATAATAAAATCAGGCACTGGCCATTCACAAATAATCAATAACATATAGGGGAGTGAATGGGTGGATGAGTTCCAGGTGGGCCAACAAAACAAGATTGGAAAAAGGCCTCCCTGAACAAGACTGACTTGCCAGCCCAGTAGAAGCTCAGAAGGTCTCGCCACGCTCGAACCTCATCCATCAAGGCATTCCACCAGGACGGGAAAAGCCCTTGGCCTGGTGGTAGCCAAGTGGACGTCTCAGTAGACCATACACTGACCATGAGTCAGCAGTGTGGTATGGTAGCTAAAAATGAAAATGCCATTTTGGGCTGTATCAGATCATTCTAAGTGATTGTATCGCTTTACTCTGCTTTGGTTAGACCTCACCTAATGTGTTGTGTTCAGTTCTGGGCACCACAATTTAAGAAGGATATAGACAAACTGGAAAGTGTCCAGAGGAGGACAACAAAGGTGGTGAGGGGCCTGGAGACCAAGTCCTATGAGGAAAGGCTGAAGGTGCTGGAGATGATTAGCCTGGAGAGGACTGAGAGGTGATCTGATAACCATCTTCAAGTACTTGAAGGGCTGTCATCTAGCGGATG
Source organism: Gekko japonicus (assembly GCF_001447785.1). NCBI lineage: Eukaryota > Metazoa > Chordata > Lepidosauria > Squamata > Gekkonidae > Gekko > Gekko japonicus. Next base: position 19,743 of record NW_015171079.1, on the reverse strand, counting down.
GTGTGGAGTTGTTTTCTGTTGCTCCAGGAAGGTTGGACCAAAACCAACGGGTTGAAATTAAATCAGAAGAGTTTTCACCTAAACATTAGGAAGAGCTTCCTGACAATTAGAGTGGTTCCTCAGTGGAACAGGTTTCTTTGGCAGGTGGTGGGTTCTTCTTCTTTGGAGGTTTTCAAACAGTGGCTAGGTGGCCACCTTACAGCAGTGCTGATTATGTGAACTTAGGCAGAGCACGAGAAGGGAGGGCAGGAAGGGTTGCATCGGGGAGAGGATTGCCCCCTGAGGAACCCCACAAACTAAGGGGCACCCGGATGACACCCTCTCTTGTAGTGCCAACCTCTGTCCCTGATCTCGGTGAAATGAGGGCAGCAAGGTACCCCACAAACTCCTATGTTGGTGAGGCAGTGGGTCAAAAAATCATGATCGACCATGCCAAATGCTGCTGTAAGATCCAGTACTAGCAGCAGCGCCGACCTGCCTCAGTCCAGCTGTCTGCAGAGCTCATCTGTGAGGGCAACCAAAGCCATCTCCTTTCCATGTCCAGGGTGGAAGCAGAACTGGAATGGGTCCAGGCCCAATGTGTCTTCCACGAAACTCTGGGGCTGTTCTGCAACCGCTCTCTCAAATACCTTACCCAGAAACGAAAGATTCCAGACTGGGTGTTAATTGGTAGGATCTAAATGATCCAAAGTTGGCTTAATTAAGAGCAGTATGACCATAGCCTCCTTCAATCCTTCTGGATAGACCCCCAAATCCAGGGACAGATTGATAATGTCTACCAAGGGATGCTGCATACTGTGCCATGCAGTGACCTCTTAAGCACAATTCTCAAATTGCAAGGCTCTATGACACTTGCCCCATAAGAGCCTCCCTATCTCCTACGATCACATCTAGGGAAGAGCCACAGCTCAGTGGTAGAGCACCTGCTCGGCATGCAGAAAGTCCCAGGTTCGAGCTGTTGAGAGATGAAAACTGATATTTGCTTTATTAATGTTTACTGCTACACACACTACATGGACTGTGCTCACACATACACCCATAGGCTCAGAGAAAGCTGATTGAATCACCTGTTGTGACCGTTACACATAGAAGGTGCCTACATTTCATGTCCATCCATCCATCCTAGCCTGAGGGAGAAGAAGCACACATTGCCATTGTGCCAGAGAGACAGCAACTTGTTTGAAAGCAACCCCCATTGATGAACTGTTGAAAGACACGTAGTCAACAGATCTGCTCTACATCTGAATTGCCATTTCCTGCCAGATGCCTCTCTTTAATTACCTGGGAAAGGCAAGCTTCATCTCCACATCAAGAGAGGGTCTTGATGCCTAGAGTTCACACTTTCACAGATGCTTTTCCTTGAGTTAGAGTCTTAAGTTTCAATATTGGCCAACCCCTAAGTAGCCACCCCTCGCTACATGCATCCAATAGCTGTAGGGATGGGACGGACTAATAGATAGGTGGATCCAGAAGATGGCACAGTTGCCACCCACCCAAAGATTCACCTATAAAAGCTAAGGACCATGTGCTTGGTCTTTGCTGGCCGCATTTCCCACCCCCACCCCCTGTCTGCTTTTTAACCCCTCTTATGTGCAGCTTTCTATACCACAATCTTTTGTCTCTACTTGATCTCTTGGTCTGCAACCAAAGAGGTCCACATTTGCTGGCTGGTTCTAGCAGTGTGATTTAGAAACACCCATAGGTTCTATTTTTCTGACCCTCATTCTTCATTTCAACAGACAAGGCTTCAGGACAGATAAGTATGAACTGTAACCTACCTACCTCCTAAGTAAAAGGGACTATTATTTTTAGTACTGTATTTCTAAGGAACTTGATTGAATGTGTGCATGCATCTGTATTGATTGTATGTGATCTTGATATTCTTAAGTAAAAGACAGATTGTTTTGGAACACACCGGCCTTGACTCTTTCACTGGCAAACCCTTGGGGTGGGCTGGACCTTGGTATAGCTGGCAGACCCAGATTGAAATTTGCCAACTGCTATAGATAAAGCAGATCCCTGGCATCTCCTGTTGAAAGGACCTGGTAGGAGGTGACGTCAAACACTTCTTCTGCCTGAGACCTGGAGAGCTGCTGAGTAGACAATACTGACCTTGAGAGGCCAAGGGTCTGATTCAGTAGAAGGCAGTTTCATGTGTGTTCACGTCAGGAGGTCTTGTGGCAGGACCCTCCCTCAACAAATAGATACTTCATGGGAGCTGTCCTTGTAGTGGAACTATTTCTGTAGAACTCAGTCCTGATTTCTTAGGGAGGGTTAGAAGAACAGGATTAGACTGACAATGGATCAGAACCTGATCCGAAAGCAAGGTGTGATAGAAAAGGCTGGGCTGTATCTGGAATCTCGAGACACGCAGTTGAATAAACAAAGATGGGGGAATAGTCCTCAGACTGACTATGAGAGGGTCATGTTGCTAGTCACAGTTCTTGGGAGCACACGAGCTTGCAGACTGAACTGGGAAGAAGATTTCAAGTCTTGGGAGAAAGTTTACAGCACATTGGTGTTTCCCCAAATCCATCAGGCTAGGCTATGCTTCACCTGTTCTGGACACCTTCCGAAAGCAGTCTTGCAGCCTGAAAAACTAACCTTGCCCTATAAAAAACATAACTGCGAACAATTATAACGATTGAATACTCACTCTATCCTGTAACTAAGATAGAGCAGAAAAAATGAACAAGAACAGTAAGAACAGGAAGAAAAGATGACAGCGGGAGGGCCCAGATGTCCTCCTGTCCTCAGAGGAGAAGGACCACTCACGGTAAGTGTCCAATGGTCGTTCTCCCTCTGAGGCGGAGGACATCTGCATGGGACCTCCACGAGCAGTGTCCCTTATCTGGGTGGGTTGTCATCTTCTTCCAGGGAGATTGCGTGCTGTAGAACTCTTCTCCCGAAAGCTGCTTCTGCAGATGCCATGGTGTGTATCTTGTAATGCCTTGTAAACGTAGAAAGTGAAGACCACGTTGCGGCCCTGCAAACCTCCTCCACAGAAGCTCTGTTTATTAGCGCTGCATTGGTCGCTGCACTCCTCAGGGAGTGTGCTGTTATGCCAGCTGGAGGATCCTGACCGACGGCTCTGTACGCTTCCACGATACAAGCTTTCAGTATCGCGCTGATTGAAGATTTTGATAGCTTTTCTCCCATGCGAGGTGGGGAGATGCCAAGAAACAATGAATCGGACTTCCTCCAAGAATCCGTCCTCGCGATGTAAATCTTCAAGGCCCTTCTAACGTCCAGTGTGTGCCAAAGACGTTCTTTAGGGTGCTTAGGTTGCGGACAGAAGGTTGGCAAACATATCTCCTGAGAACGATGGAATCTAGAATCCACCTTGGGCCGAAAGGTAGGATCAGTCAGAAGTACTACTTTGTCTTTGTGGAATGTGCAGGAGGAAGACCTCACCGATAATGAAGAACAGGATTAGACTGACAATGGATCAGAACCTGATCTGAAAGCAAGGTGTGATAGAAAAGGCTGGGCTGTATCTGGAATCTCGAGACACGCAGTTGAATAAACAAAGATGGGGGAATAGTCCTCAGACTGACTATGAGAGGGTCATGTTGCTAGTCACAGTTCTTGGGAGCACACGAGCTTGCAGACTGAACTGGTAGGAAGATTTCAAGTCTTGGGAGAAAGTTTACAACACATTGGTGTTTCCCCAAATCCATCAGGCTAGGCTATGCTTCACCTGTTCTGGACACCTCTGTGGGTACAAGTTGTGTATCCCCTGACACTATGAGGCAAAATCCACTGTGTATGGCTTCACTGAGCCTGCTAAAAAGCCCCAGGTGAGCCACCAATTCTCAAAAGTTCCAGCAATTACACACCATTCCCGGTGGGTTCCCAACGGAGGTTCCTCCCCAAGGCCCCCAGGCCAAGTAAAGCAGTCTCACTTCCAATCCACTTCAGTCTTGTGCAAACTGGTCACAAGGACATGCTCTTCATGTCAAAGATGGAGAGAGACCTTTCAGAGTGACTGTAGGGTCCGTGTTTGGGGACAACCAATCACCACCATGCTGTAGTCTCCAGGCTAAGCAATATCTCCACTCTGACCTTCCAATCTAGCAGCAGTGGCAGTGAAAGACCGTGTGGTTTCCCTTGCCAACATGAACTGGGACTGAACTGGAGGAGAAGCCATCCATCCATCCATCCATCCACCCATCCATCCATCCATCCATCCATCCATCCATCCATCCATCCATCCATCCATCTATGTGCAAAGGTGAGTAGCTTTCTAGCAGAGACTGCCCATATTTTTCTGAGACAGAAAGATAAACAAGAATGGAGAACAGATACTATACTCACCAATCTGACAGTCTGATTTAATGCAGAAGAAGAAGAGGAGGAGGAGGAGGTGAGGAGGAGGAGGAGGAGAAGAAGAAGAGGAGGAGGAAGAGGAGGAGGAGGATTTCTATCTCCTCCTCTTTCTCCTCCTCCTCTAGGGATATTCTGCAAATCCCACGGATCCCTGGATGGCCAAGCTCAAGTAGACCTTCATCCCTTGCCGTCATCATCTTCCCCATTGTCAATAATAACAGCAGAGCCCATTCCAGAGCAGAAAATAGATTCAGGTGGGTAGCTGTGTTGGTCTGAAGCAGCAGAATAACGTTTGGATCCAGGGGCAGCTTTAAGTTTCAACCAAGCTATAAGCTATCATGTGCACGCATACTTCTTCAACGAACTCCCCATCCTCTCTCTTCCTATATGTAATGGTTGAGGAAATTCTGTTTCACTTTATTTGAAGAAGTGTGCTTGCACACAAAAGCCTATACCTTGAACAGAGCAGAAGATAGAAAGTAACTTCACCCAAGAGTCTCCCATCTGAAGGTGAAAGAAGGAATGCAAGAAACGAAGAGTGAGAGGGGGGGAGACTGGGGCAAGGGGAAAACGTGCATGGCTTCCAGTTTCAAAAGTGGTGGAGGCATACCAGTACTGTGGGAGAAAGTCCCAGGCATATCTGACAGCAGGCACTAATCAAGAAGTGTTTCTTGGAGATACTAAATGAGGAGGAAAAGAGCAACCAGGGGCTTGTCTGAAGCGGAGGCTTCACAGCCATTCTGTGGGGAGGAGGGTGACCCTGGCGTTGTATCTGTGATAGGGAGGAGGGCTCGGGAGGAAAGTGAAGGCTGAGTCCAGGAGATATACTGAAATCCAGAGATCTCGCAATAGCAGCACAGACATCCAAGTGGAAATTTCAGACTGACAAAGGGAGAGGCAGGGCTGGAAGGAGGGAGAAAGCTCAGAGGCAGACTTGGGTGTCATCAGTGAGAAGGTGGTGATGAAGGAACACCGTGGGAGTGGACGAAGTCACCCACGGACAAGTGCATTTAGATTATAAGGTAGTGAGATACCATAAGAAAAGGGAAAGGACACACTTCTCCCCACCCCACCCCGATGGACCAGGGGAAAGAAGAGGAATTTGCAAGTAGGAAAAGAAGTAGCTAAGGACGGGGTCATGGAAACCTAGGGCCTGAAGCAGCAGAAGAAATAAATCTATTTAAGGCAGGAGTCCATGGGGGGTGGGGGAAGGACTGTGTGGAGACCTTGTGGGAGGGCCAGGGAGGATGCATCGGGACATGCCTGAATGCATCGTGAAAGATGGAGAGCAATTCCTCCAGGTGGTGCGATCTGGAATGCTTTAGGGGTGTTGCGAAACCAGGTACATGGTAGAGGAGGCAGAGGACGGGATGATTTTTTTGATGGATAAAATCAGCCTGCAGCTTTGTCCTCCTCCAAAGGGTGTTCAGCTGCACCAGCAAAGGAATCCAGACCTCTGGTGGAGAAAGTCAGAGGCACGATTTGTTAGCAGTTGGGGGGGAGTGAGTGAAGAACAGGGAAGTCCTGAAGGCAGAAATTGCAGGGGGACAAGACTTCAGCAGTTCCTTTCCCTGAGCCTTGGATAGGTTCTATCTCTCCCTTATAATAAAAGAGTTTTGGGTGCCAAAGTTCTAAAATGCACTCCTTTAGTGTTAGGCCGAAAAAACTGCCACTCGGAAGACACTGGCTGGGTTCATTGGCTGCTTTGTGCAGTCCCGGCCAGCGTTCCAAGGTCATTTACATATGGAAGCTGATTGGACTACACTCCATTCCACACCTCAAACTCACCCCCCCCCAAGGCAGTTGGAATTTTCAGTTGGGAGAGGAGAATGATGTCAGCTGCTCCCTAGGCAGAGTGTGTGTGTGTGTGGGGGGGTTTGTAAAACTTAAGACAGGCAGATAGGGTTGCCAACTCCAGGTTGGAAACTTCCAGGATATTTTAGGGATGAAGCCTGCTGAGGGTGGGATTTGAGGAGGAGGAGGAAGAGGGGGACCTCAGACAGATACAATGCCATGGTGCCCACACTCCAGACAAGCTGTTGCCAGTCTCCAGGTGACAGCTGGAGAGATCTTAAAGCTTTGGTGCTACTTCAAAGTTCCCCAGGAGCCCAAAACAGAGAAGTGTTTTGGAAAATCTTGAGGAATTGTTTGGTGCATTTACGATGGGGCTCCTGGGGAACTATTGTTGCCAATCTTGGCCCAGCAGCCATCAAACCATTCTCTTCAACCCCCTGCTGTGCAGCTGACTTTCCCCTAGGGTTGCCAATCTCCAGGTGGGACCTGGAGATCTCCCACTGCTACAATTGATCTCCAGATGACAGAGATCAGTTCCCCTAGAGAAAATGACTGCTTTAGGAGGGTAGACCCTATGACATTATACCTGCTGAGTCCTTCCGCCCCCCCCCCGCCCAATGCTGCCCTCTACAGAATCCACCCCCCAAACCTCCAGGTATTTCCCTCCTTAGAGCTGGCAACCCTACATTCCCCTCAGTGCCTGTTGGGAGTGGGTGGTGGGGGAGGGGAAGGGAGCAGGCGACCGGTCCTGGAGTGGGGGGGTGGAAACGGACCCGGCAGCCGGAGGCTTGCACCTCCAGTCACCGGCCCTGGAGTGAGTGGGGTTGGGTGGGGGGAAACGGACCCTGCGGCCGGATGTCTGAGGAGGAGGATTTCTGTCTCCTCCTCTTTCTCCTCCTCCTCCTCTAGGGATATTCTGCAAATCCCACGGATCCCTGGATGGCCAAGCTCAAGTAGACCTTCATCCCTTACCGTCATCATCATCCCCATCGTCAATAATAACAGCAGAACCCATTCCAGAGCAGAAAATAGATTCAGGTGGGTAGCTGTGTTGGTCTGAAGCAGCAGGATAATGTTTGGATCCAGGGGCAGCTTTAAGTTTCAACCAAGCTATAAGCTATCATGTGCACGCATACTTCTTCAACGAACTCCCCCATCCTCTCTCTTCCTATATCTAATGGTTGAGGAAATTCTGTTTCACTGTATCTGAAGAAGTGTGCTTGCACACGAAAGCCTATACCTTGAACAGAGCAGAAGATAGAAAGTAACTTCACCCAAGAGTCTCCCATCTGAAGGTGAAAGAAGGAATGCAAGAAACGAAGAGTGAGAGGGGGGGAGACTGGGGCAAGGGGAAAACGTGCATGGCTTCCAGTTTCAAAAGTGGTGGAGGCATACCAGTACTGTGGGAGAAAGCTCCAGGCATATCTGACAGCAGGCGCTAATCAAGAAGTGTTTCTTGGAGATACTAAATGAGGAGGAAAAGAGCAACCAGGGGCTTGTCTGAAGCAGAGGCTTCACAGCCATTCTGTGGGTAGGAGGGTGACCCTGGCATTGTATCTGTGATAGGGAGAAGGGCTTGGAAGGAAAGAGAAGGTCGAGTCCAGGAAATATACTGAGAGCTGGAGATCTCTCAATGGCAGCGCAGACATCCAAATGGAAATTTCAGACTGACAACTGGAGAGGCAGGGCTGGAAGGAGGGAGAAAGCTCAGAGGCAGAGCCGGGTGTCATCTGTGTGAAGGTGGTGATGAATGAACACCGTGGGAGTGGACAAAGTCACCCAAGGAGAAGTGCATTTAGATTATAAGGTAGTGAGATACCATAAGAAAAGGGAAAAGACACACTTCTCCCCACCCCACCCCGAAGAACCAGGGGGAAAGGAGCAGAATTTGCAAGAATTTGGAAGTAGGAAAAGAAGTAGCTAAGGACGGGGTCATGGAAACCTAGGGCCTGAAGCAGCAGAAGAAATAAATCTATTAAAGGCAGGAGTCCAAAGTGGAGACCTTGTGGGGGGGGCAGGGAGGATGCATCGGGACATGCCTGAATGCATCGTGAAAGATGGAGAGGAATTCCTCCAGGTGGTGCGATCTGGAGTGCTTTAGGAGTGTTGCGAAACCAGATACGTGGTAGATGAGACAGAGGACGGGATGATTTTTTTTGATGGATAAAATCAGCCTGCAGTTTTGTCCTCCTCCAAAGGGTGTTCAGCTGCACCAGCAAAGGAACTGAGACCGCTGGTGGAGAAAGTGAGAGGAACGATTTGTTAGCAGTTGGGGGGAGTGAGTGAAGAACAGGGAAGTCTTGAAGGCAGAAATTGCAGGGGGGACAAGACTTCAGCAGTTCCTTTCCCTGAGCCTTGCATATGTTCTACTTTTGTTATAAACCTGGAGGGCAACAATTTGTTCCTCATCCCCTTGAGGACTGACAAAACGATGCTCAGAGGTGTTGCTCATCACAGTACCTAAGCTGTGTTTTCTCCACCCATTTTTTTCTCCTTACAGGAGAGCTCTCAATGGGGGTGAGGAATGAGACACAGGTGGTGGAATTTGTCTTCCTGGGTTTCTCTGGCATTCTGAACAGCCACATCTACCTCTTCCTGCCATTCCTAGTCATTTACTTGGTCACCGTGCTGGGGAACCTCACGATATTTACTCTGATTCAACTGGATTCTAGCCTCCGTATGCCCATGTATTATTTCCTCAGCCATCTCTCCTTCCTAGATACCTGCATCTCTTCCGTCACAGTCCCCAAGATCCTGGTGAACTTCTTGCGCCAGCGACAGACCATCTCCTACAACCAGTGCCTGGCCCAGATGTTCTTCCTGATCTCTTTCACGGGGACAGAGGGTGCGTTGCTGGGCGTCATGGCCTACGACCGCTATGCTGCCATCTGCAAACCTTTGCATTACTACGGCCTCATGAACACCAAGGTGTGCACCATGCTAGCCTTGGCCTCTTGGGTCTGGGGCGCCCTAGACTCCGCCCTTCATACAGCGCTCAGCACCACGTTGTCCTTTTGTGGCGTCAACCAGATTCATCACATCTTGTGCGATGTCCCCCCACTGCTGAAAATTGCTTGCAATGATGCACACATCAATGAAATGACAGTCCGCATAGCAAGCTATTTTGTGGGTGGGGGGCCTTTCCTCTTCATCATTCTCTCCTACTCCTTAATTCTACGCTCCATCCTGAAGATTCGTTCCACCACGGGCAAGCGCAAAGCTTTTTCCACCTGTGCTTCTCACCTCATCGTTGTCATCATTTACTACGGAAATGCGCTAGTTAACTACAATAGACCAAGCACTGGTGGTGATTCCATGGAGACTGACACTGTGGTCTCCATCATGTACTGCATAATCTCCCCTATGCTGAACCCGCTCATCTACAGCCTCCGCAACAAGGAGGTAAAGGGGCCCCTGAGGAAGGTGCTGGGAAGCTGGAGGAAGACTGCACGTCCCCACAGTACGAGTTAGGGCGAGTGGGAGATGGCTTCGGTTCCCTTTGAGAGCTACATAGCTTTAAAACCCTGTGAACTGTGCTGTTAACGGGACTGTTATCTTGCTATAGTGGGACATGTTGAAGCGATAAGGAAGACCCGGATTCAGGCGCTGAACAGAAACACATGAAACTGGGTACTGAGACACAAACAGAGCACGACACAATAAACCAAAGTCAAGAAATAAGAAAGGCAAAAGAATAAAAAGAATGAACACCAATAGCCACAGGGAAGAGCCCGCAACACACACTCTTTGTTTGATGCTTCTCTCAGTAGAAGGAGGTGGGAATAGCTTATGTGATAATAACATTTTGGTTAGCTTCTGAGGTGTCCCAAAACCCTTATCTGCTTCTCCCGGCACTGCCTAACACAGCAGCTACCCCAAAGGAAGAACAGAGCTCAGAATACAGGCTCAGTCACGGAGCCCCTTTTCTCATCCATGCTATATTCTTCATGTTGACCAAAAATGGGTTCTACAGATGTGAGACTAGGGGGTGAGGTTTTAAGACAGTCAGTGTTACAAAGTGCCATGGGGGAAAGTCCGAGAGAGCATTAGAAAGGCAGGCACTCACAAGAGAAACACAGCCTTCCACTCAATCAGGTGAAGAGAAAGAAGAAAAGGCCTTCCCAGATGGAGGGAGAGGAAGTACAAGAGGTGGTGGAGGGAAAAGGAACCCCCATTCACTGTCATACGAGCCCCCCCCCCCCGCTGCTGGGATTGGGACGAAGTTATCTGTACCATTGTTCTCTGTGTCTATACAGTCCATATAACTGCTTAAGTATATTCTATGTACTTCTGTTTTAGTTGCGCCTTAAAATGCCCTGATGTTTTAATGCTGAATTTTTGTTTATATATTTTATTATATTTCTACCCCGCCTTTCCCGAAGGCTCGGGGTGGATTGCAACAATAAAACAATGACTGCATATAAAAACACATCATCTGTAACTAATGTTCCCTCTAAGCTGTGGAGTCGTGTGAGCAAAAATCCTACTTTGTGAGCTACTGGCACTAAAGTTGTGAGCGAGCGCTTTGGCTACGGCATCAATTAGTTTGCTCTGGAGCCCTCCTTCCTGAGCAAAGACAAAAATGTGTGAGCCTGAGGCTAAAAAACTGTGAGCTAGCTCACACTGACTCAGCTTAGAGGGAACACTGTCTGTAACGTAATAGAACCAGACACTGGCCATTCATAAACAATCAATAACGTATAGGGAAGTGAATGGGTGGATGAGTTTCAGGAGGGGGCAACAGAACAAGATCAGAAAAGGACCTCCCTGAACTAGACTGACTTGCAAGCCCACCAGAAGCTCAGAAGGGCTCGAACTTCATCCATCAAGGCATTCCACCGAGATGGAGCCAAGATGTCCTGGCGGTAGCCAAGTGGACCTCTCAGTAGACCATACACTGAATGGGACTTGGTCCTAAGTAACACTCAAGGCCTGGTGAGAGATGTAAAAGTGACCGCTTGGGAACAGTGATCATAATGTTGTTGAGTTCAACATTTGTACAAATAGGGAATTGGCCAAAAAGACTCACACAACCACGTTTAACTTTAAAAGGGGTAACTTCTCTGATATGAGGGGACATGTGGGGAGGAAACTGAAAGGAAAAGCAGAAAGGGTCAAAACCATTGGGGAAGCTTTGAAACTATTTAAAACTACGATCCTAGAAGCTCAGAAACAATATATCCCGCAGGTTAGGAAAGGCACAAACAGGTATAGGGAAAAGCCTGCATGGTTAACAAACAAAGTAAGGGAAGCTGGAAAAGGTAAAAAGGATTCCTTTAAGCAGTGGAAAGCTAGTCACAGTGAGGCTGATAAAACGGAACACAGGCTATGGCAAATAAAATGCAAGTCTGTGATCAGGCAGGCAAAGAGGGAATATGAGGAGCATATAGCAAAAAACGTCAAAACCAACAATAAAACTTTCTTCAAATACATTAGAACCAGGAAACCAGCCAGGGAGGCATTGGGGCCCATGGATGACCAAGGGGTAAGTCACCACACCTTAAAAAGGATATTATAGCTTTGGAAAAAGTGCAGGAAAGGGCAACTCAAATGATAAAAGGGTTGGAACACTTTCCCTATGAGGAAAGGTTAAAGCGCTTAGGGCTCTTTAGCTTGGAGAAACGATGATTGAGGGGTGACATGATTGAGGTTTATAAGATTATGCATGGGATAGAGCAGGTAGAGTAAGAGGTACTTTTCTCCCTTTCTCACAATACAAGAACTCGTGGGCACTCCATGAAATTGCTGAGCGGTCGGGTTAGAACGGATAAAAAGAAGTACTTCTTCACCCAAAGAGTGATTAACACATAGAATTCACTGCCACAGGAAGTGGTGGCGGCTACAAGCATGGACGGCTTCAAAAGGGAATTAGATAAGCATATGGAGCAGAGGTCCATCAGTGGCTATTAGCCACGAGGTATAGATAGGGGCTCTGGGGCAAGTGATGCTCTGTCTTCTTGGTGCCTGGGGGGGGGGTCAACAGTGGGAGGGCTTCTAATGTCCTGGCCCCACTGCTGGACCTCCTGATGGCACCTGGTATTTTTGGCCACTGTGTGACACAGAGTGTGGACTGGATGGGCCTTTGGCCTGATCCAACATTGCCGTCTCTTATGTTCTTATGAGTCAGCAGTGTGATATGGTAGCCATTTTCTGCTGTATTGACAAAAGTATAGTGTCCAGATCATGAGATGTGATGGTATCACTTTACTCTGCTCTGGTTAGACCTCACCTAGAGTATCGTGTTCAGTTTTGGGCGCCACAATTTAAGAAGGATATAGACAAGCTGGGATGTGTCCAGAGGAGGGCAACAAAGATGGTGAGGGAAATGCTTCCTTTAAGCTGTGGAGTCCTGTGAGCAAAAATTCTACTCTGTAAGCTACTGGAGCATTAGAGTTGTGAGTGAGTCATTTGGCTACTGCATCTATTAGTTTGCTCTGGAGCCATTCTTCCTGAGCTAAGACAAAAATGGGTGAGCCAGAAGCTAGAAAACTGTGAGCTAGCTCACACTAACTCAGCTTAGAGGGAACACTGGGTGAGGGTTCTGGAGACCGAGTCCTATGAGGAAAGGATGAAGGAGCTGGGCATGTTGAGCCTGGAGAGGAGACAACTGAGAGGTGGTATGATAACCATCTTCAAGTACCTAAAGGGCTGTCATATGGAGGATGGTGCGGAGTTGTTTTCTATTGCCCCAGATGGTTAGACCAGAACCGACAGGTTGAAATCAAATCAGAAGAGTTTTCAGCTAAACATTAGGAAGAACTTCCTGAGAGTTAGAGTGGTTCCTCAGTGGAACAGGCTTCCTTGGGAGGTGGTGGGCTCTCCTTCTTGGGAGGTTTTTAAGCAGAGGCTAGGTGGTCATCTGACAGCAATGCTGATTGTGTGAACTCAGGCAGATCATGAGAGGGAGGGGAGGAAGGGTTGCCTCAGTGCTTAGTTCTTGTGGCCCTTTCTTACACACTCAGGGAAATGCTGATCACCATTTTGGGGTCAGGAAGCAATTTTTCTCTGCGCTGGCTTGGCCAGGGATGCTGGAAGGTTTCTGTCATTTTCTGGGCATGGAGCAGGGGTCACTGTGGGTGTGGAGGGGAGGTAGTTGTGGATTTCCTGCATTGTGAAGGGGGTTGGACTATATGGCTGTGGAGGTCCCTTCCAACTCTATGATTCTATGATTCTAGAAGAGAGCAGTCCGTATGCGGGCAGTCTCTCTTCAGGTGTCACCATGGCCCACAGGAATAGCACAGGACTCTGGGCCCTCATTCCTGTCCAGGGTGTGGCAGCCGAAAGGCATATTCCATCCACTCAAGGTGGCTTTGCAGGAAGATGTTCTGGGACTAGGGGTGATAGCCCCCAGGGAGCTGTCTTTCTAGTGGAGCCATTTCTGTAGAACTCTCTCCCAATTAATTAGGGAGGATTAGAAGAACAGGATTACACCAACATCGGATCAGAACCTGATCTGAAAGCAAGGTGTGAAAAGAAAGACAGGGTTGTATCTGGAATCTCAGGACAGGCATTTTAGAAGAGGAGGAGGAGGAGGAGGAGGAAGAGACTGGATTTATACCCCATCTTTCACTCGGTGTCTCAGAGCGGCTTACAAACTTCTTTCCCTTCCCCTCCCACAACATACACCCTGTGAGGTAAGTGGGGCTGAGAGAGCTCATCCTAGAACTGTTCTTGAGGGAACAGCTCTGATGGAACTATGGCTGGAATGCAGGATGCAGGAATAGACCTCAGACAGACTATGAGAGGGTCAGATTGCTGGTCTCAGTTCTTGGGAGAATGTGAGCTTGCAGACTGAACTGGTAAGAAGAATTCAGGCAGCAATCCCTGGGAGAAAGTTTACAACACATCGGTGTTTACCCAAAGCCATCAGGCTAGGCATTGCTTCACCTGTTCTGGACACCTCTGTGGGTACAAGTTGTGTATCCCCTGACACTATGATGCAATATCCATTGTGTCTGGCTTCAATAAGTTTGCTTAAAATGTCCCATGTGAGCCACCAATTCTCGAAAGTTCCAGCAATTACACACCATTCCATGTGGGTTTCCAACTGAGGTTGGTCCCCCAGGCCCCCAGGCCAAGTAAAGCATTCTCATCTCTCATCTATCTCAGTCTTGTACGAACTGGTAACAGGGACATGCTCTTCCTGTTGAAGATGGAGAGAGACCTTCCAGACCGGCTGTAGGGTCCACGTTTGGGGATTACCAACCACCGCCACGCCTTAGCCTTCGGGCTAAGCAATATCTTCACTCTGACCTGGCAGTCTAGCAACACGGGCAGTGAAAGACCGTGTGGTCTCCCTTTCCAACATGAACTGGGACTGAACTGGAGGAAAAGCCATACATCCACCCACCCACCCACCCACCCACTTACCT
>NW_015171079.1:0-4485 GCF_001447785.1 Gekko japonicus | reverse complement strand
CAGAGGGGTTGCTCTTTACAGGTACTGGTCTCTCCACTGATTTTTCTCTCCTTACAGGTGAATCCTGAACTCTCAATGGGAGTCAGGAATGAGACACAGGTGGTGGAATTTGTCTTCCTGGGTTTCTCCGGCATTCCGAACAGCCACATCTACCTCTTCCTGCCATTCCTAGTCATTTACTTGGTCACCGTGCTGGGCAACCTCACGATATTTACTCTGATTCAACTGGACTCCAGCCTCCATACGCCCATGTATTACTTCCTCAGCCATCTCTCCTGCCTCGACATCTCCCTCTCCTCTGTCACAGTCCCCAAGATCCTGGTGAACTTCTTGCGCCAGCGACAGACCATCACCTACAACCAGTGCATGGCCCAGATGTTCTTCCTGCTCTCTTTCACGGGGACGGAGGCTGCAATGTTGGCTGTCATGGCCTACGACCGCTATGCGGCCATTTGCCAACCTTTGCATTACTCCCGCCTCATGAGCACCAAGGTGTGTGCCATTTTAGCCTTTGCCACCTGGGTCTGGGGCTTCCTAAATTCTGCTCTCCATACAGCGCTCAGCACCACATTGTCCTTTTGTAGCAGCAACCAGATCAGTCACATCTTGTGCGATGTCCCCCCACTGTCGAAAATTGCTTGCAATGATGCCCACATCAATGAAATGGTAGTCCGCATAGCAAGCTATTTTGTGGGTGGGGGACCCTTCTTCTTCCTCGTTTTCTCCTACTCCTTAATTCTGCGCTCCATCCTGAAGAGCCATTCCACCACCGGCAAGCGCAAAGCTTTTTCCACCTGTGCTTCTCACCTCATCGTTGTCATCATTTACTATGGAAATGGACTAGTTAACTACAACCGTTCAAGCATTGGTGGTGACTCCATGGAGACTGACACCCTGGTCTCCATCATGTACTGCATGGTCTCCCCCATGCTGAACCCCCTCATCTACAGCCTCCGCAACAAGGAGGTGAAGGGGGCCCTGAAGAAGGTGCTGGGAAGCCAGAGGAAGAAAGGTTAAAACACTTGAGGCTCTTTAGTTTGGAGAAACGACGGCTGAGGGGTGACATGCTTGAGGTCCTAAGGGGGCGGTGGCGCAGGCAATACAACGCCTGCTGATAACATCTGTAGCGAACAGCCATAACGGCTGTTCGAATCCCCACCGCGGCCCTCGTCCCAGCTCCCGCCAACCCAGCGGCTCTAATAACAACAGAGGAATGGGTACTTGCCCTAGGTGGCAGGGGGCACCCTCCTCCTGGCTTACGCTGGGAAGGCGATCGGCAGCAGTAAGGAAAAGGAGAATCGGCGGCAGCGAGAAAGCAATGGCGGCAGCGGAGAGCGACCCAGGAAAGGCAGCGGCTGGATCAAGCGGAGGCGGAGCCGGAGCAACGCGCTGACGTGGAATGCAGCGCGGCAGGAGCTGTCAGGACATTAGCCAAAGCTGCACCCAAAGACGCGCCACTCCGGGGAGAGAAAAACCGAGACAGCCTGCTCGAGCCCGGCCGACAGCCATCTGGATCACCGGAACAACAAAGGAAGCTGCCAGAGAAGAAAGGATGATGCCGAATAAAAGGGTGCTGGTAGGCTACCCCCTCAACCGCTCTGAGACCCATTAGGGGTCATGGGCGGTATACAAATCACATGTAAATAAAAAATAAATAAATAAAAGGTTTATAAGATTATGCATGGGATAGAGCAGGTCGAGAAAGAGGTCCTTTTCTCCCTTTCTCACAGTACAAGTTTTGTCTATTGAAGAGGCAAGAGATGACAGCAGGACAGCTCTGGAGAGCTAGGATACTAGCGGCAAGTCAACATCATAGAACAGCATAGAATTAAACCCAATACACAACAACAAGAAGTCGTGAGCACTCAATGAAACTGCTGAGCAATCGGGTTAGAACAGATGAAAATAAGTCCTTCTTTACCCAAAGAGTGATTAACACCTGGAATTCACTGCCACAGGAGGTGGTGGCGGCTACAAGCACGGACGGCTTCAAGAGGGAATTAGATAAGCCTATGGAGCAGAGGTCCATCAGTGGCTATTAGCCACAAGGTATAGATAGGGGCTCTGGGGCAAGGGATGCTCTGTATTCTTGGTGCCTGGGGGGGTGGGGGCAACAGTGGGAGGGCTTCTGGAGTTCTGGCCCCGCTGGTGGACCTCCTGATGGCACCTGGTGTTTTTGACCACTGTGTGACACAGAGTGTTGAACTGGAGGGGCTGATGGCCTGATCCAACACTGGCTTCTCTTATGTTCTTATATGGAGCAGAGGTCCATCGGTGGCTTTTAGCCACAAGGTATAGACGGGAACTCTCGGTCTGGGGCAAGTGATGCTCTGTCTTCTTGGTGCTTGGGGGGGGCAACAGTGGGAGGGCTTCTAATGTCCTGGCCCCACTGCTGGACCTCCTGATGGCACCTGGTATTTCTGGCCACTGTGTGACACAGAGTGTTGGACTGGATGGACCACTGGCCTGATCCAACACTGGCTTCTCTTATTTTCTTATGTTCTTACAAAGACTGCACATCCCCACACTATAAGTTAGGGTGAGTGGGATATGTTCTGTGTTCCCTTTGAGAGCTACGTAGCTTTAGAACTCCATGAACCGTGCTGTTAACGGGACTATTATGTTGCTGTAGTGGGACATACTGACATGGTAGGGACGAGAACAGGACAGGAAAAAATGGCACTGGTTACCGTAACATGAACAATGCCATACACAAGAAGCCAAAGTCGAGAATTAAGACTGTAAGAACGGCAAAAGAATAAAAAGAATGAAAACCAGTGGCCACAGGGAAGAGCACACAACACATGTTCTTCGCTTAATGCCTCTCTCAGTAAAAGATGGTGGGAATAGCTTACGCTGTAATAGACTTTTGTTAGTGACTGAGGTGTCCCAAGACCCCTGTCTACTTCTCCCACCACTCCCTAACGCAGCAGGTACCCCTCAGTGTTTATTTGGAAGAGAATAAAATGGTCCTCTACAGTCGATGAGAATTTAACCTCCTTATTGTCAGAACCCACAGCCAACAACAAAGTACACGCATTCAAGAACGGTAATACTTTTATTGCAGAGCTATAGATGCAGTAACATAAGCACTGTTAGGAATGGCGGCGGCCCCATGGGCATAATAGGATATAGGGTATTCGTATGCACCCCCCCCCCAGAGCACTGGCCAATTAGGCACCCTCCCGCACGCGGGATAAAGCTTGGAGACCGTTAGGTAGCTAAAGCTGAGAACCAACACTCTCCCACGGCACCTAGGAGAAACCTACCAGGAGCTCGAAGGAGCTCCGCTCGCACCAAGCACGATGGGCGGAATGAAGGAGGGGGGCGAGGGCCGGCTCAGAAAACGTCTGGCCCCGCCCCCTATCAGTACCCAAATTTTGAGCCAAATTTTGTTTGGTTTCTGAGGTGTCCCAAGACTCTTCTATACTTCTGCCACCACTGCCTAACACAATAGCTGCCCCTCAGGCAGAAGGAGCCCAGAATACAGGATCAGTCATGGAGCCCCTCTTCTCATCCATGCTCTATTATTCATGTTGAGCAAAAATGGGTTCGAAGGATGTATACGGCGGGGTGGGGGAGGTTTTTAGGACAGTGAGTGTGACAAGGCGCCATGGGGGAATGTCTGCAAGAGCATGGGAAAGGCAGGCACCCACGAGAGCCACACAGCCTTACACTCAAGCAGGCGAAGAGAAAGAGGAAAAGGCCTTCCCAGATAGAGGGAGGGAAGAACAAGAGGTGGTGGAGGGAAAGGAAGACCCCATGCACTGTCATACGACCCCTCCCCCTCCCCCGCTGCTTGGACTGGGACGAAGTTATTTGTTCCGTTGTTCTCTGTGTCTATACAGTCCATATAACTAAGCATATTCCATGTACTTGTGTTTTAGATGTGCCTTAAGATGCCCTGATGTTTTAATGCTGAATTTTTGTTTATATATTTTATTATATTTCTATTCCGCCTTTCCCAAAGGCTCAGGGTGGATTAGGGCTCCAGTGGCTCAAGTGGTTAAGACCCTGAATTGCAGACCGGAAGGTCGGAGGTTCAGCAGTTTGAGACCTGAGTGCCGCATGACGTGAGCTCCCGTCTCTGGCCCCAGCTCTTGCCAACCGGGCAGTTCGAAAGCAAGAAATTGCAAGTCGATTAATAGGTGCTGCATCGGTGGGAAGGTGACAGTGTTCCGTGCACCTCGGCATCGAGTCATGACAACCACATGACCACAGAGATGTCTTCAGACAGCACTGGCTCTCCGGCTTAGAAACGGAGATGAGCACCGCATCCCTAGAGTTGGATTCGACTGGCGTTCGAGCAAGGGAGATCTTTACCTCTACCTTTACCAGGGTGGATTACAACAATAAAACAATGATTGCATATAAAAATACATAATCTGTAACATAATAAAGTCAGACACTGGTCATTCATAAATAATCAATAAAGTAAAGGGAAGTGAATGGGTGGATAAGAACATAGAACATAAGAACATAAGA
>NW_015171078.1:33078-34733 GCF_001447785.1 Gekko japonicus | reverse complement strand
AAAATACTAAGAACTCTCTTTCTGGGAGAAGAAATATCATATACACTGTCAACCCGGCAAACACTTTGACCATCCTATCACAGTGCAGAGCAATTGCTAGGGTTTATGATCTGATCAGACTCATATAATTCAAGTGAGGCATGGAAATCCTTACTCTGGAAAGTCAAACAAGCCATCTGAGGGATTCTCTTGGAAAAGAAATGTGTGAAGAGGGTAAACAATCTGAGAAGCAATCCCACCAACAAGGACATCCCCAGACTGATAGAAGTCATGTGGAACTGGGAGGGGATCACCCTTGAGACACTTCCAAATATCGACTTTACACGCCATGGAAGGGAGCAGAATCAGCAAGAACACTAGCTTTGCCATACTATCCGCAGACCTCTCTTGTGCTCAATCTGCGTTGAGTGTTGGCTCCCCACATCAACGTGATTTCTACCAGGAATATAAAAGCCAACACATATGCCTTGAAAGAGAGCTGAAGCTGCACATGTACCAATCTCAAGGCTAATGGATTCAAACCAAGAATGAAAGACAGAACTAAGAGCTCCTTCTGCCTCTTTCTTGTGTCCATTTTTAACAGCGCAGGGATGAGGGTATTTATCTCCCCTTTTACAGTTGCTCCCTGACTCTTCCTTAGTTTAGGAGGGGGGGGGAAATGCAGCGGTGTGTGTAATTGCAGAGGGAGATAATTAGATGTTAAGAGTCTGAGCTCTAAACAGAATCCTTTGTGGAAAACATATTTTCTGGTTTGGTTTGAAAGAAATTAGATAGATATATGGCATTTACTCAAATACAAGACTAGGGTTATTTTTTCCAGGTAAGCTGTAGAAAAAAGGGGGTTGCTTACATTCCTATGCATGTTATGCTTATGTCAAGTAATTAAAAAAAACCCTCCAACAACCACACATTTGTATAACTTCTTTAAGGTGGCTTGTCTTTCATTTAGGGTCATCTTCTTTTTAACTAGACCTGGTAGCTTCTTCAAAAATTTGGTGGGACCAAGTGTGGGAGATGTCATCTAATCCTTTATCATAAATCAGCAATAAGATGAAAGCCTTGCCTCAAGAAAGCCAGTGGCTTCATTGGGACCCTGAGGCAGTTAGATTTACATCCGTTGCAATATTAACCATGTTTCCTCAAGTCCAGTTGAGACCAATATATCCTCCACCTGGCAAAAATGCTCATAACTGCTGCCTTATTTAGCTAAAGCCAATGAATTCCCCCTATCTAGAGATGCTCAAGGAGTCTCACATTGACCTGCACAGACTTAGTTCTATCAAGGAGCTGGGAATCAGTATTTAACACTGACATACATTTCATTTATTTTGCTTTTATTTACTTTATATCCTGCTTTTCTCGCTGGGTCTCAAGATGAATTACATAATGCAAACAGAGCAATAAAATAGTATAAGCAACTACTAAAAATGCCATAGGAGTTGGATTACAGAATTAGACAGCTATGTAAACAACAAACTAAAATCACATCTAGAGAATGATATTTATTTGTCCAATAATATTTGTTTGCTAAAGATATTTATTTGTCTAAGAGAGAGAGAAATGGAAAGAAAGAATGAAAGCAGTGGAAAGAAAGACAGAGAGAGAGGGAAACAAAGAAAGCAAATAGATGCTGAGGTACGAAGGACAAGGGAAAG
>NW_015171078.1:30020-32906 GCF_001447785.1 Gekko japonicus | reverse complement strand
GGAAGGAAGGAAGGAAGGAAGGAAGGAAGGAAGGAAGGAAGGAAGGAAGGAAGGAAGGAAGGAAGGAAGGAGAGGGAGGGAAGGAAGGAGGGAGGGAGGGAGGGAGGGAGAGAGAGGTGGAATGAAATCAGCTTTAACTTTAAATGCATCCTCCAGACACACCCCACATTCCCATGTCAGCTGACTTGGCTTGCAGAAGGGATATAAAGAGAAAAATTTAAAGTTAAAGCTGCTTTCTTTCTGTGCTCAACCCCACATCAAGCCTACCCAGGGAGGGGAACATTGGATGGGGAAGGGAAGACTGATCAGGGAGGCATGCGTCACCTTTGCTCCCCAGTTGCCCTGCTGGGAACCACACAATATGTGTGAAAGAGTTGTATGAGGCTCCGAAGCCGTAGTTTGGCAGCCCCTGTCCTATATGAACATCAGGAATTGTGGGGAGGGGGAAAATCCCCCCGGAGCCCTATATATGGAGTTAAATAAAAATTTCTTGATGCACACCCCTATGGATGATACACCTCAGATGTCAATGTCAAGTGCTTCTGTAGAATTTATATTAGAGCTTCACACAAGTGTAGGCCAGGGAGTGCTTTTGTGTGTGATAAGCATCATCAAAAATGTCATGTTTCTTTCATTCCCAAAATTCTCCAGTACAGCTAGAGAAGTGTTTCATGAACTGAGTCATTCACCCTGTTACTTACCAGCAACTGTCAATATAAAAATGATTAATGGGTGGGGGAAATCAGATGATAGAGAATGCTGGCAAAAATGCAAAACTGTTGCCAGAACTATGCACATGATTGAAGAATAGTCAAAAAAGGACAGCTATGAGTTTTGTTCCCTTATTCATTTTTATATATTACTTATTTGTTCTGTCTTGTAGAGAACACTTAAGTAATACCTGAAGGAACGTCTCTTCCCGTATGTTCCCCCAAGAGCACTACGATCAGGGAACCTCCACCTCCTGGAAGTTCCAGGTCCCCGAGAGATTAAGTTTGCCCCTACTAGGGCCAGGGCTTTTTCAGTGGCGGCTCCTACCTGGTGGAACGAGCTCCCAAAGAAGATCTGGGCCCTGCAGGACCTTATGCGGTTCTGCAGGGCCTGCAAGACGGAGCTCTTCCGCCAGGCGTTGGGGTGGGCCCCCCCACCGCCACTATCCTACCACCGAGGCTGCCCTACTAAAGGGGGGAAGGCATGGCCTGGGAGAACAGCGTAGCGGCAGACCGCGCTACTGAGATAGCTGGCCGCCAAATTTGGGTGGCTGTTCCCATCTTGGAAAATTTATATAGGTTCAGCACTGTTGTTTTAAATATTGTATTCTATTATATGTTTTATTGTAATTTATACCTCGGCTTTGCCACACGTGAGCCGCCCTGAGCCTTTGGGAGGGCGGGATATAAATCAAATCAAATAAAATAAATAAATAAATAATAGAATGTTGTTTGAAAGTGTGTGATATTCTTGTACCAGGCCAACTGACATTCCATACGTACAATAACAGCGATAACTCATTTTAAATCATTTAATTCTTTCTCCTAATTATCTGGTCTCTGCTATTCAGATCAGGTCTCAGAAGAATGATGTAGCACTTAACAGAAAAGATCCAAGCCAGTAATGCAGCACTGGAGGCCAAGATAGAGAAGACCTCCACAGCTACCATATATTTCCCTTTGGTGCTCAGGTAGGTTGGAACAAAGGACATCCAAACACTGCAAAAGATCAGCATGCTGAAAGTGATGAACTTGGCCTCATTAAAACTGTTGGGCAGCTTCCTGGCAAAGAAAGCCACAGTCAAGCTTATGAGAGACAAAAGTCCCAAGTAACCCAGGACAACATAAAACATGACCACAGACCCTTCATTACATGCTGCTACAATCTTCTCAGCCATGGAATGCATGTCTAAATCTGGGAAGGGGGGAGAGGTTCCTAGCCACACCATACAGATGCCTGCTTGCACAAGGGAGCAGGAAAGGACAATAGAGTTCGCCAGTGTCTTCCCAACCCACTTCCTCAGGCCAGATCCTGGTTTGGTGGCCATAAAAGCTAGAACCACAGTGATGGTTTTGGCCAGCACACAAGAAACAACCACTGAAAAGACAATACCAAAAGCAGATTGTCGGATGAAACAGGTCACATTGCTTGGTTTTCCAAGAAAAAGCAAAGAACAGAGGAAGCAGAGCAGAAGGGAGACGAGGAGCATGTAGGTGATATCTCGGTTGTTGGCCTTGACTATGGGGGTATCTTTGTTCTTAATAAAAACTCCTAGCACGAAGGCTGTGATCAGGAAACAAGAAACTGCAAGCAAAACTAAAGTGATTCCTAAAGGTTCTTCAAATGCCAAGAAGGTTATCACTTTGTTGATACATCCATCTTTGTCTTTGCTTGAATACTGATCTTCTGGACATTTGATACAATTAACCATATCTGTAAGGAAAGAAAGAAAAAAAACAGAAAGAGGGATCATCCCTGGATATATGAACCTGACTTACACTTAGTCAGGCCATTGCTTTGGATGTTGACTGTTATGTACTAAGATGGCCACAGCTGCACTAGCCAGGCCACGTGGTCAAGCAGGCCTTCGATCCCTAAAACAATAGCTACGGCGGATCCTAGTGCACACCAATAAGGTTGCCCGGATCCTGATGTAGACCTATTATAGACGAGTTCTTGTAAATACAGCCTATCACAGGAATTGGGTGTGTGTTGGGTATGTATGTGGACACGCATATAATCTCACCTCAGACTGGCTGATCATATATGTCCCTGTTGCAATGAGGGAATTTGCCTGGTTAGCTGTAAGGACTGGAGAGCTGCTAGTGGAAGGTGAATAGATGTAATTTGTTATAGGATTTAACATGTCTTACTTGCACACGCTATTTGATATTT
>NW_015171078.1:8843-29701 GCF_001447785.1 Gekko japonicus | reverse complement strand
ATATTTGTTCATGTCCTGTGGCTCTCAGACATCTGACGTTTATTCTATATGGCTGTAAAGTAAAGCAAGTTTGGCCACCTCGATCCAGACCCTTCCATCAAAGCTTGTGATTGAGCTGGAGACCTTTACATCTGCATTCTATCACTCTAGCAAATCATGTAATGTATTTGCCAGCATCCCCTTTTGGGTTCCATTTCTAATGGGTTCCATTTCTCCTATTCATTTATGTTACAGTTTACATGACAAGATTTTTTCAAGTTGACCTTTATTTTAGGGTTAGACTGACATCCCCGCCCCCCAATGTCATTTAAACTCCTTGTTCTTTGTGTTAAGGGATGTGGGATGCAGGCGCGCCCAATTTCATCAGATCTTGGATGCTAAGCAGGGTTGGTATATCAATGGTAGATGACTGAGGAAGACTCCACAGAAGAAAGAAATGGCAAAGTAACTCTGCTGCTCATCTGCCTTGCAAGTCCATTGCCAGGATCATTGCCAGAAGTTAGTTGTGACTTGAAGGCACATGCATACATATCTGTGTGTCAAAGGTTTATAAAGGTTCCTTCAGATTTTCAATATTAAATCCTTAAAGCTTTTCAGGAAGTCAAATGCATGTTTATATTTATTTGAATTGCTGTGCCCTCCTCTATCCTGCCCACCTATCACTTATGTCCATCACAGGGGCAGCATCAACCAGGTAGGTACATTTGGAAGATTGTCTGGGATCTTGAAGGCTCTTGGGATGGCGTTGTAGGAGGGAAATCTCACTGTGTTCCCCATGACAGTGGAAGTGACCACTTTGATACTGCTGCATTTCTAGTCACATTCTACAGTTACATTCTTTAAATATTCGAAAGGCTGTCATTTGGAGGAGGGCAAGGCGCTGTTCCAGCTTGCAGCAGAGGATAGGTATCAGCTGGATATTAGAAAGGTATCATGCTGGATATTAGGAAAAGTATCAGCTGGATATTAGGAAAAACCTTTTCATGGTCAGAGTGGTTCAAAGGTGGAATCAGCTGTCTAGGGAGGTGGTGAGCTCCCCTTCACTGACAGCTTTCATGAAGAGGCTGGACGAATATTTGTCAGAGATGCTTTAGGCTGGTCCTGCATTGGGCAGGGAGTTGGACTACATGGTCTGTATGGCCTCTTCCAACTCTATGATTCTATATTCCATTCCAAGACCCCTGGTTTCTACTGGCTTAGATTCCTGGGAGTCTGCATAGAATTCCATCATACACCACCTACCTTGCTGGCTTGAAATCTTCCCTTCTGGGCAAAGGACACAATCATAGCAACAAAATTTCTCCCCTTCTTTCTTTTTCTTTTGGGTACCAGGGTGGCAGAAGTCATTACACACAGAAATGGGCCGCCCCTATTTAAAAACAACAAGTATGGTGGGAGAAACTAGACATTATCGACTGTTTATGTGAGCAGTAAAAAAAAAAGGTAATAATAACAAACATTGAATTTTCACAGTCATGTAGTATTTCTCATTGGTGGCTCAAAGTATTTTTTCAACCTCTACCTTGTAGGGTTGCTAACCTTCAGGTGGGCCTGGGAATTGTCCCGGAATTACATCTCTAGACTAAAAAACACATGAAGCTACATAACTGACTTAGACCCTTGTACCTTTGAAGTCAGTAGTATCTACTCAGACTGGTAGTTGCTCTTCAGGGTTTTATATATTTAGGTCTTTTACATCACCTCCTGCCCGATAAATTGAGATGCCAGGGACTGAATCTGGGACTCTTGCCCCAGCCCTGCCAACTTGCTCACCAGAATCCTTCATATTTTGTCTAAAAAGATCATTAAAAAGTAGGGATGGGATGTTACAGTGTAAGAACAGTGAATCTCAACATAGTGCTATGACATAATAGTAAGTGTTCTTAAGCTCAGCAAGGTTTAACATTTCATGTAACTGTGTATGGCACAGAATAAATGCCAGTCAGACGCAGGGAGCGGAGAAGGGGTCGCAAATACAGTAGAAGAGAGAGTCAGGATACAGGATGACTTTGACAGATTAATTTCAATGGAGATAAATAAATTCTACATTTAGGTAGGAAAAACCAAATGCATCATTATAGGATGGGGGAGATTTGTCTTGACAGTTGTATGTGCGATAAGGGTCTAGGTTCTAGAGAGCCAGTTTGGTGTTGTGGTTATGAGTGCGGACTCTAACCTGGGATAATCAGCCCTACCTATCTCATGGGGTGTCTGTTGTGGTGAAGAGAAGGGAAAGGAGATTGTAAACTGCTCTGAGACTCCCTTGGGTAGTGAAGGGCGGGGTATAAATCCAATCTCCTCCTCCTCCTTCTTCTACCATACACTGAACATGAGTCAGCAGTGTGATGCGGTAGCTAAAAATGTGCCCTGACTTGGATAACCCAAGCAAGCCTGATCTTGTCAGATCTTGGAAACTAAGCAGGGTCAACTCTGGCAAGTACTTGGATGGGAGACTTCATTGAAATACCAGCAGTCAGGAATAGAGCGGCAGACTTTATTCAGCCACCTCTCTGAATATCCTCCAGCCCCCCAGTAGGGGCCAGTCTCCAGAGGTCACCATGAATTCCATGTACACACAGAGTCACCAGAGGTCACCATGACTTCCAAGTACACACACACACACACACACACACACGTGCGCGCACACACAGGGAAATTCAATTTTGGGCTGTATCAACAGAAGTATAGTGTCCAGATCTTGAGAAGTGATTATATCTCTTTACTCTGCTCTGGAGTATTGTGTCAGTTTTCGGTACCACAATTTAAGAAAGATATAGACAAGCTGGAACGTGTCTAGAGGAGGGCAACAAAGATTGTGAGGAGTCTGGAGACCAAGTCCTATGAGGAAAGGTTGAAGGAGCTGGGTATGTTAAACCTGGAGAGGAGACAACTGAGCGGTGATATGATAACAATCTTCAAGTACTTGAAGGGCTGTCACATAGAGGATGGTGCAGAGTTGGTTGGACTAGATTAGAACAAGTAGATTGAAATTAAATCAAAAGAGTTTTCAGCTAAACATTAGGAAGAAATTCCTGACAGAGCAGTTTATCAGTGGAACAGGCTTCTTTGAGAGGTGGTGGGCTCTCTTTCTTTGGAGGTCTAGATGGCCATCTGACAACAATGCTGATTCTGTGAACTTACGCAGCTCACAAGAAGGGAGGGCAGGAAGGGTTGCATCAATTCTTAGTTCTTGTGGCCCTTTCTTACACGCTCAGGGAAATTCTGATCACCACTTTGGGGTCAGGAAGCAATTTTCTCCAGACTAGTTTGGCCACACATCCCAGAGGTTTTTTGTTGTTGTTGTTTTGCCATTTTGGGGGCATAGAGAAGGGGTTACTGGGTGTGTGGGGGGTAGTTAATTCCTTGCATTGTGCAGGGGGTTGGATTCGATGACCCTGGGAGTCCCTTCCAACTCTATGATTCTATGACCTTTCCTATGAGGAAAGCCTGAAAAGAAACCCAGCTTTCTTGACCCACAGAATGGAGTGGCCTCAGACAAAACCCCGTAGTCTGCACCTGGTTGAAATTTGTCTGCCACACAATTCTCTCCTCATGAAGGATGAATACTTGTTCTTCGGCAGCATTGGAATTCACACTTCCAACTTTCACTCTGACAAAAGTCTTGTTTGGGAACGTTACCAAGTTCATGATGTCAAATCCATCCCCCTTTTCCCAGTTTTCCATAAAAGACACAGGTTCACCTATTGAGTTGTTAAATGAAACACCTTGAATAAATGGATTCAGCTGGTAGAAAAGGGGGGGGAGAACAAAATATTGTAGTTTAATGTTGAGATTACAAATATTTATGATCATTTTTAGTGGAAGAAGAGTAAAAATCTATGGCTAATCTTTTTTCAGCACCACACAAAATTCTGTCACTGAATCCCATGTATGCACTTTGTATTCCTATGTATACTATGTGGTTAACTGTGTGGACTCTAATCTGGGAGAACCAGGTTTGATTCCCCACTCCTCCACTTGCAGCTGCTGGATGACCTTGAGCAAGCCATAGTTCTGAGCTGTCCTTGAAAGGGCAGTTCTTGAAAGAGCTCTCTCAGCCCCACCTACCTCAAAGGGTGTCTGTTGTGGAGAGGGAAGGGAAAGGAGTTTGTAAGGCACTCTGAGACTCCAAGTTAAGGGTGGGGTATAAATCCAATCTCTTCTTCTAATAATAATAATTCATGTTGCCTCATTTTTTGCCAATGCTTTCATGACATTACCTGCCAAGGATGCAAATCATGAAATTCAAGTCTTTTGCTCCGTAATATCGCTCTGTACTTCAACATAGAGGTGTACATGGCATGCAAAGCATGTGCTGTGGCATAAACAGCATTGTAGATGCTGTAGCTGTGGCCACTCATGCCCATTTCAAAAATATGCCCTGGAAGGCTGTCCATGTGCTCCTCCCCAGTGCATAATGCATCATCCATCTCTGCATCCTGGGGGTCTAGTAATGAACAACCAAATGCTTGTCCCCAAAAGTCCTTGAGAAAACCATCTTTTATATTCCAATATGGTTTAATTTTTTTCAGAAAGTTGTGGAACCCTAAAAGTTCATTTGAGTGAATTCTGAAGGAAAGTGCCCCTTGGAAGAACTGGAAATCCCAAGCTCGCTGAAGGCCTGTCAATGCAAAATCAATTTGGGCCATCATTATCCACACCTTTCTCAATGACATATTTTCTGTATAGCTATGATCTGCTAGAAACATAAGGCAATTCAAAGATATCATTGTCCTTGATTCCCCATAGAAGATAAATATATTGGCTTTGCTCTCTCCGTCCTTGATTCTCCATAGAAGATAAATGCATTGGCTTTGCTCTCTCCGAAAGGCAAAAATATATTTGATGCCACAGTATTAAGGTCATATAAGTTATCCCAATTCACTTGGTTTGGGATTCTTTCTGTAAAGGCCCAACAGATTCCATGCTGGGAAAATAATGGCTCCAGGGTTTTCAAGAAACTGTCTCCACTGTTGTCATCCACAGCAAAGAGCCCGACCCAGGTCCATCCAAAATACTGAAGTAATTTCATAATTCCTGTGCATTGATGGACTTCATTCGGGACCAAGCGGAAAAACGTAGGGGACTGTCTTGTATTACTCTCCTCTTGGGCAAATGAGCCATAGGTGAGCTAAAAGGAAATGCACAGATATTTCAAGAAATTCTGCCTGTGTGTTCTTCTGCTTGTTTATGCTATGAATATTTGCTGAACGGAGATTCATAATTTCCCAAAGTTTGACTCAAAATCCAAACCTGTCACTGTCACTGAGGTTTGTTCCTTCAATGTTTCCATCTTCCCATCCAACAGAAAATTTCCATGCAGCTACTTTCTAAACCCTTTGTTCCATGTTGCTTCATATGCTATCAGATCATGGACAGGTTATGCCTCATTAATAAATTCCATTTTGAGCCTCTGCTGCAAATAATCTGAGAAGCTCTTCATCATAAAAGAGGAATGTAGTTTTTCCCTCTCCCTTTAGATACCATGAAGGTTGAGCAGGAAAACGGCAGATTTTGTCATATATTTGGCTGATATATACATACACACCATGAAGGAATGAACTGGAAATATTAGATATAATTTACCACAGGACCTTTTTTTGTTTGAGCATGAAAATCATGGGAAAATATCCATGATCCTAATGATGTCACCATTTGGACACACAGCATAAAATGTTAATCAATCAGCACTTGTTTTGGCTTTTCTTACCCACAATTGTCTGGCCACTGCATCTGTAGTGGGAGGCAACTGTTGTCTGTGCAGGAAATGTCTGGATATCTGAAGAAGGCTCACTGGGTTGAACTCTGCTTGGTCGTGTTTACTGTAATTGTAGTCTTATTTCTATACCATCAACTTGTGGAACTCTATTTGTATTTATTTAATGTGCACTGTTGAGTCCTTAGACCAGCGGTTTCAGTCTAAAGCCTAAGTTCAAGGCCTATGTTTTTAATTTGTATTTTAAGTACACTGTACAATAAATCGATATATTTTGTTTAATCCATTTTTAACATTTTTCCTGTTCAACCTTCATGGTGGTGAATGCAGTTTTTTTTAATTGGGTTTGTATTCCCCCTTTTTTTGGTCTATAGGTTCTCTTTTCCCAACAATTCCCATGTAGCAATGTCTGAAGATGAATTTGTGAGTAGCTTATCTCCCCCTGAAAGCAATACATTTAGATGATGAGGAGGATGAGGATGAGGATGATGATGATGATGAAGAGGAGGAGGAGGATGGATTTTTATTCCGCCCTCCCCGAATGGGCTCAGGACAGATCACATCAAGCACAGGTCAACAAACCCCAAGCCAGGCACAATAAAGTGTATCAGGAGATACCTCACATAGTTACTAATGCTGCAATGTTAATGTTTCATGACTTTTTATAATGAGGGAATGGCAGCAGATTGTGGGGCCTGTTTGAGAACTCGCATTCCCTCTTTGCCTGAGACACAAGTGGTTCAAACACAAGGACATATGTTGCTGAATTTTTGATGGAATGAAACATATTAATATGCTACAAATCAAAGTGCGTAACCAAGTATCCACACCCGCACTGAATTTTCTCAATGGGTGGTAATACAGTGCAATTTATGGCAAATATTCATCAGCACATTTCTAACAAGACCTTACAAAAGACCCAGTATTTGCTATTCCCCCTGACCCACTGAGCCAACCATTCCATATCTTTTTTTTACTTTTTTGCATATAAATACATATCACATTTTATTTCCTGGCTACATGCCTTTCTCTCCTTCTGAACCTAAAAAAAAACCCTGCCAGACATGAAAGTGTAATTTAAAAAAAAACTATATCCATAAATCTTACCTGTGGTATCTTGTAAAGACCTAAGATGTCTGCTATATGGAAGGAGATGTCAGAACTAAGTCCCCCAATGACTGCCATTACATTCTTCTGAATACCACATTCATAGTTGGGAAAATATCTGTGTGACTTAAACAGGAGATCCAACAATGTACGATAGGTCATTTGGACACTGTAGTAGCTGTCACAGATGTGGAACCCAAGAGTGACATTGGGCAGGATCTTGGGGTTCTGGTTGATCTCATCTATAGCAAACACCAAAGCCAGGACATGCTGGTAGAACTTTGTCAGCATGCTGTGAACAGAATTTCATACTCATTTATTTATTTATTTATTCATTCATTGTCAGACTTTTACCCCGCCCTCCCCGCAAAGCAGGCTCAGGGCGGTACCATCTTTAATGGTAGAGTTCTACAATGGTTTGCAACAACTCTGCCTGTGGTTTTATTAACTCTGTGTCAGGTTATTGCTATTGCTATTGTTCTTTTCTAAGCTAATAAACATATTGTTCTTCAACCCAAATAACATTTTGTATACACAAGAAGATCAATATTGTGTAACACAATATCCTACAATATGTCATCAAGGGGTTTAAATGTATCTAAGCAGCTACAGCACAATGTGCTGTGCCTGATGACTTAGGGTTCATGCATGTGCAATGGACAAGATGCAGACATTTCCTTCTCAGAGGTTATGCTTCCATGGGCCTCAGAATCTAACACAGAAGGACATAAGAAGAGCCCTTCTGGATTAGACACATCCTGTCTTATACACCTGCTATCCAGTTGCCCTAGAGAGGCTAAAACAGAACACAGAGACCAAGGTTTTCTGCTGATCTTGAATCCTAACACTAGTATTCCAAGTGATACTACCTTTGCATGTGGAAGTTATCATTAGTCACCATGGCTAGTATGTATGTATTTATTTATTCATTCATTCATTCAAATTTATACCCTGCCCTCCCAGCCATGGCCGGCTCAGGGCGGCGTACATAAAATCAGTAGAGTATTTAAAATAATACAATGAATCAATTAAAACTGTGTAAAACCAGATTACAATTCCATGCTACCATAGTAAGTGCTAGATTTGCTGTAATAATGTTCATGATGGCTATCATCAACTCTCACTTCCCAAGCCACTCACAGGCCTATCCTCCACATATATGCTCAAACCTTTTGAAGCTATCTGTTCTCGTGACCATCACTATGTCCACTAGCATTGAATCTCACCAGTTAATCACTTGCTTAGTGGAATTCTCCTTCCTTTTTGCAACCTTAATGTATTGCTCATCAATTTCATTGGACACTCTTAAGTTGGAGTATTATTTATTTATTTATTAGATCTAAAACTTGCCCTTCCCACCAAGGCAGGCTCAGGCGGCTTATATAGAAGTTTTTTAAAAACCAAATAAAACCATACAAACAATTCTAAAGTGCTATGCATAGATACTGCATATCAGACAGTGAGACAACAATTTCCAAGTATTATCCATAACAGGTGTTAGTTAGTAATGGTAATAGCCGATGGTAGAAATTCCAGGGTAAGGCTCTGGTTTTAAATTAAGATGTTATATGTGGCTCTCACTTGAATGCCTGGTGGAAGAGCTCTGTCTTGCAGATCCTATGTTACTGTAATAAATTATGGGGAAAAGAGGGGAGAAAAATCTCATCTCTTCACCCCATGCCAAATTTTATAAACTGTTGAAGACTCTAGCATTATACAATAACATTTTTTATTGATGAAAGTATGGATATCAGCTAAAAACAAGAATGTGATAAAGAATTCGTTTCAAGTTAAATGAGCAATACATTTCTTTTTAAATGTGTGCCTTTTTCACAGATTTCCCCATACTATTAAGTTTTGCAATGTTTAATATATTTTGCATTTTGAAAGAGTTTCCCATTCCCTTTATTTTATACAGTCTTTTACATTCTGAGTTTGCATTCTATCATACTTGCATGCATGTAATTGATTCCAAATCTGGTGCAATAAACACATGGGCAGTAAAATATTGTAATTACCTGAGTCTAAGCTCATTGAAATCTCTCTCTCTCTCTCTCTCTCTCTCTCTCTCTCTCTCCCACAGAGAGAGAGAGACAGAGAGAGAGAATAAAGAGATTGGATACCCAAAGTACCCAAAGGAGTACCCAAAGTACCCAAAGGAGTCTCAGAGCGGCTTACAACCTCCTTTCCCTCCCCCTCCACACAACAGACACCCTCTAAGTTAGGTGGGGCTGAGAGAGCTCTGACAGAAACCACTCTTTTCCAAGAACAGCTGTGCCAGAACTATGGCTTGCCCAAGGTCATCCAGCACATACAAGTGGAGGAGTGGAGTATCAAACCCGGTTCTCCCAGGTTAGAGTTCATCCCAGCCTTCAAAGTACTACAAGTGCTCATTTTGGGAGAAAAAAATGCAATTCTGGGAGGAGACGCTATAAACACAGCTAACACTTTGACCATCCTATAACTGTCAAGAAACACTGCTATGGTTTGTGATCTGGTCAAGTTCATACGATTCAAGAGAGGCATGGGAAACCTTACTCCGGAAAGTCAAACAAGCCATCTGAGGGATTCTCTTGGAAAAGAAATGTGTGAAGAGGGTAAACAATCTGAGAAACAATCCCACCAACAAGGACATCCCCAGACTGATGGAAGTCATGCGGAACAGGGAGAGGGTCACTCAGAAGACACTTCCAAGTATGGACTCTACATGCCATGGGAGGGAAAAGAACGAGCAAGATCACCAGCTTCTCCATCCTACCAGCAGACCTCTCTAGACACAGATGCTCGTCTGCCCATTTTGCCATGGATGTTGGCTGCCCAAACCAATACATCCCTTAAAGAGAAATACACCAGCCTGTTTTCCACCAGCAGGATAGTAGTGAACCCACATGCTTTGAAAGAGAGCTGAAGTTGCACATGTATCAATCGCAAGACTGATAGATTCAAACCAAGAATGAAAGGCAGAATTGGCAGCTCCTTTTGCCTCACTCTTGTGCTCATTTTGAACAACGCAGAAATAAGGGCAT
Source organism: Gekko japonicus (assembly GCF_001447785.1). Classification (NCBI taxonomy): domain Eukaryota; kingdom Metazoa; phylum Chordata; class Lepidosauria; order Squamata; family Gekkonidae; genus Gekko; species Gekko japonicus. The sequence goes on along the minus strand of NW_015171078.1, from coordinate 19,852 downwards.
TTATCACATCTTTCAGACTTGCTCATTAACACTGACTCTACCTAGCTTACAAGAGGAAATTGCAGTGGTGTGGATAATTGCAGAGGGAGATAATTACATCTGAAGAGTTTGAGCTCTAAGTGGATATCGTGGTGGAAAATAACGAGTCTCATATTGATTGGCCCAGACCTAGTGTTATCAAGGGGATGGGGGTCAGTATTTCTCAGCAAGACACATTTCATTTATTTTACTTTTATTTACTTTATAATCTGCCTTTCCTGCTTGGGACTCAAGAGAGGTTACTGGATACAAACAGAACAATCTGATAGTTGAAACCACCAAAGGAAATGCAATAGGACTAATAAAGCGGATGGCAAGGCAAAGAAAATGCAGTAAAACTGGTGATATGATACCTATGGTAATCATTACATTGGACTCATGCGTTGTAGAGAGGCTCTACTTGGCTGCTCCATTCTACTACAGTTCTAATTTCTTTTTTAAGACTGCCCTCTTGAATGTTATGGTTCTGCAAATTCTGTGGAATGTCAGTAGTGTAGGAGTGTTCCTGACATCCCAAGCAGGCTCATTCCACTGAGAATGTATGTGAATGGGCAGCTGCCAATCTTACCCATTTGCAGGATGGCCCTGACAGAGTAGGGTTTAGTGGTGGCAGGGTTTGTGTTTAGCCCTGACTTAGAAGAGTTGAACACAGATAGAGAATTGGGGAGGTTGGCAGGAGGAGTGGGTAGATTGGAGAAGACTCCCATTCAGGCCAGAAAAGGTGTTGGCTGAGTGGTAGAACATCATTTTGGCATGCCAAAGGTCCCAAGTTCAATCCCCTGCATCTCCAATTACAAGATCTGGAAGTAGGTGATGTGAAAGTGTGTGAAAGACCTTAACATAATGACCTGGTGAGCTACTGCCAGCCTTAGTGGACAATACTGATTTTGATGGACTGAGGGCCTGATTCAGTATAAGGCAGCTTTATGTGTTCTGTTGTCTGGAGATAAACGCCAGGACATCTCCAAATTGCACCTAGAGATTAGCAACCCTCCAAGGTAGAGGTTGAAAAAAGTACTTTGAGCCACTGATGAAGAAATACTACCTGATTGTTAAAATTTACTGTTTGCTATTACCCGCCCTGATCCCGCTTGTGGGGTGGGTAGGCTATAAATATGAATGAATGAACTTTTGTTTCCTGAGACCAGAAATGGGAGACATTCATTAATCTTTTTTCAGGCAACACTGCTTAAATCCCAAGTGTCAATGATCCCAGTCTAAATTGTCCTATTCAGGCTCCTCAATGCCCCAAAGGGTGGGGTAGAAATTTAATAAATACATAAATAAATGAATCTGATACTTCATTTCTAACAGGTTGTTAGCCGATTTGCCTCATGCTAATAGCGATCTTAGGAGAATTAGGATATTCAGAGAGGCAATGGCCAAATAAGGGAGCAATCACCTGTGTGCACAGGGGTCCTGCTTCTTCCAGACACACCAAAAATAGACGCTGAGACTGACGTCAGTATAAGATGGTTTTGTTTATTGAAGGTATTTCAAGCATGCAACAACACAAGCACATGTGCAATTATACAGCATCTAGGAAATAGAGGAGGATAGCACATTCGCATTAGTCGGATGTTTCATTGAGGGACAATACTTTACCTGTCCGTGGTGAGATGGAGTGAGCCTCAGGAAAAATGAGGGGGACTATGGGGTGTTGGGGGGGGGATCATGTCCTGAACCGGCAGAGGCACAAGGAGACTTTGGCTGTGCAAACCAAGAGTCGGGAGTTTAGGATTTGGGTAGGAGGGGGTCAAGAGAGAGAGAGAGAACTAGCACTGGGTGCCCTCTTTTAAAAAGGGGGCTTGAGGGGTGGGCTAGGCTTGGCCACCTCTCTTGGCACACCTCCTGCTGGTTCGTCCCTGAAACCATGCTGATTGGCACTGGGGTCAAAGGTGTAAGAGGGTGGACAATGCGACCTAATGAAAAACTTGTCTGGAGAGTGGCATCTGATGGGATTATGACTCATGCGGCCAGAGCCATTGTTCTTGCTATTCCTTGATTGTATTATGGCTGTACTTTCGACTAGGTGATATATTAGGTGGGGGAAGAGAGCGTTGCCAACATGCCGGGAAGAGAACTCTTCATGGAGTTTGAGTCCCCTGTCCTTGGTCTTCTGCCCTGGCATGGCAACTGCCTGGCTTTTCAGTGCTATACATGGCTAGGGAACTGGTCCATCTTACTGCAGGTAAGAGGGTTGGTAGCATACAGGAACCATAGGCACATAAACTCACAGGAAGGCTTCCTTCTTCTGGGTGTGTGTCTGTAACTGGCATCACTTGGAGTCACCTTACAGTTCAGCCCCTTTTGCACACAATTAGCAAAGTTCAGGTTTTTATCACTTACGATTTCATAAGAGTACATGTAACAGGACTAAGAAAAGAAGTTTGGCAACACACAGAAGAAGCCCAAGAAGATTAATTGGACATTACTAACAGTTTAATTTACCAGTTTATATATCACTCAGCTTTCTCTTTCTCCCACTGTCTACCCTTCCCTTTTTTTCTTTTAAGCGAAATACCTCCCCTTTTTAGGGGAGCCAATAAAATCTTTATTAATAAAGATATTAGGACAGGTGCTGAACTATTGTCTCTTTGGTAAGTGAACCAAATTCACTATCATTTCAGTCTTTTCTCAGTAAATGTCAAAATAAAAGATATACAACATGAAGTATTTCTAAGGGGGGGAACCCTTTATATGGTAACTGGACAGAGGTCATTTAGGAAATGGAGTTATTAGTTACTGCATAAATTACATTATTTCAGTACCACACTCCCAAAAAGCAAACTGTTTTCTGATCAGTCACTATATTTTCACTGGTTCAATAGTCTTTCTTCATTGATAAACATTTGTCACACATTGGTTTTGTTTCATTTCAGTATGGATTCCAACCACACAAATGGAGACAACTAACATGGATTTGGCCAAACTGAGTCTCACACTAGTTGCACTGTCTTCATTCTGTAGACACCACATAAGAAATAAATACAATAAGACAGTCAGATTCTTGATGTTTTCTTCCATATTAGTTGCTTTCTGCTGTTCAGCTCAGGCTTCAGAAGGATAATGAAGCATTTGGGTGAAAAGATACAAGCCAATAACCCTGCACTGGAGGCTAACATTGAGAAGATCTCCACTGCAACCATGTATTTCCCTTTGGTGCTCAAGTAGGTTGGAACAAAAGACAACCAAACACTACAAAATATTAGCATGCTAAAGGTGATGAACTTGGCTTCATTGAAACTACCTGGCAATTTCCTAGCTAGGAATGCCACAATCAAGCTGATGAGGGAAAGAAGTCCCATGTAGCCCAGGACAATATAAAACATAAGAACAGACCCATCATTGCATTCTAGTACAATCTGACCAGTCACTGATTCTTTATCTGCATCTGGAAAAGGGGGAGATTTGACTATCCACACTGTACAAATGACTCCTTGAATAAGGGAACAGGAAAAGACAATGGAATTGGTCAGTCCTTTCCCCACCCACTTCCTCATGCTGGATCCTGGCTTGGTGGCCAAGAAAGCTACAACCACAGTAATGGTTTTGGCCAAGATACAAGAAACAGCCACTGAGAAGATGATGCCAAAAGCAGATTGTCGAAGAAAGCAAGTAAGCTTCTTAGGTTGCCCGAGAAACAGTAAAGACGAAAGGAAGCAGAGTAGTAGGGAGACCAGGAGTGCATAAGTGATATCCCGGTTGTTGGCTTTGACTATAGGGGTGTCACTGTTCTTAATGAAAATTCCTAACACCAAAGCAGTGATCAGGGATGAAGACACGGCAACTGAAGCCAATGTGATCCCTAAAGGATCTTGATATGACAGAAAGCTGATTTTCTTTGCAATACATTGATCATGGTCCTTACTTGGATATTGATCTTCTGGGCATTTGAAACAATGACCCATGTCTAAAAGAAGAAGAAAAAACAGAGGGGGCATATCATTGCAGGTACTTGCAGAACACTTGACCAATTTTCTTCACCATGTCCAGGATGGGAGAAATCTGTGAGATGTTCTTCATACTGATTTTAGCAGCTGTTTCTATGGATGGAAGTGTTCCTCCAAAGAGGCAGCTTAACATATTTTTTGCTCTGCAGTTGTGCCTGCCCACCCATCTATCTTTCTGCTCATGGTGGTATCACCAGTTGCTGCTGCTGCCCACTCTCCCCTCCACTTGGATCATGCCCACCCACTCCTCCACTTGGATCAAGCGCTCCTCTTCACTTGGTTGAGGTGGCCCCAATGAGCCATCAGCTATCCAGGACTTTTCCCCAGTGTCCTAAATAGCCAATCCACCCCTGCATTAACATCAGTTGATTTTTCATTATTAATGGCCACAACTGACTGTGTGAATGAACAGCATTGGAGAGGGGCCCTGTAATGATTCCTTGTTTTAGTGAGTGTGTGCCTTTAAATGTTTGGTTTGAGTGTAGTGCTGGAAGGAGAATGATAGAGGAAGACAAGTGTGCTGTGATTGGTGGATGACTGATAGTGTGGGAGGAGTTTTTGAAGTGAATCTGTGTGTGTCTTGAAGTTATATTTTTATTTATTTTTATTTATTTAACTTTCGACTTTATATTCCGCTCAAACCCTCTACAGGGGGTCTCTGAGCGGCTTACAGGTGGTGCTAGTCACACAGTTTATTCCCTAACTAGGGCCACAGAGTCTATAGGGGAGGGACTTCCTACCGGCACCCCTGTGGTGGTTGGTATGTTGTTCCTTGGCTTCGGTGCTTCGATTGTCCCTGGCGGGCTCCCAGTTCAATGCTCTGGCGATTAGTTCTCTATCGGGACGTGCGACATGCCTCCTTCCGGCCCCAGCAACGTCCATCCGGCTCCGCTGTGCCAGCGCTTGACGTCATTGTGCGCCCGTCTCGCCGGCAGTTGCTTGGATGTTCTTTCCTGGCCACCAGGGATCGCTCCACCGGTCGCAGTAGCCTACTGCCACCGCCGCCATTTCGCCATGCCACCTCCGACTCTGGAGCCGATGTCTTGCCGCCGAAGTCAGTTGGATTTAGTTATTGAGCTAGTGAGTCAGTCAGTCAGTGATATGAGAGTTCTGTGTGGGAACTTAAAGAGTCCAGTATATATGTCTTTAAAAAGTTTAAATGTGAAGGAGCTATGAGAAGGGTCTGTGAGACTCTAAAGTTATGAAAGAGAGTAAATAATACAAAGAGCATAGCCAGTGTGGCTGCCTAAGTGAAAGAGAGACTCTTGTCAGAGTGGGATCTTAGTGTCAAAAAGACTGTGTGTGATACCTTGCCAGTTTATTTACCAGTTCCTTTCCCCAAAAACAGTTACAGTTAACCAGCCACTTATTTTTGTTCCTTAATCAATAAATCATATTTTGTTTAAGTTTAACCCAGAATTCAGTTCAATCCTTCCTCAGGGCCACATAGACCTCTGAAAGCCCAGACCCTGGGTCACATTACCAGCAGCAGAAATAGAGAGAAGATTTGGAATTTCTTAAAATTCCTGGTGGCAGCAGAAACTACCCAGTTTATAAACACGGAGTATAATTGTAAAGTGAAAACAGTCCCCCCAAATAAGCAGCACGCCACAGGCACTATTTTCGAATGTATCTCCTTCTGAAGATTCCGGATCCACATGGTATCTGTATAAAGTGATTCAGGCTCAAAAGTTTCAAAATCATTACAGGGTAAGTTACAACTAAATTAACTCTGAACTCAAGTGCACATCATATGCTCAGCAGCTCAATGATCCTGTATGGCCCCTTCCAACTCTATGATTCTATGATTCTACATCACCTACCCTTCTTGTCTGAAATCTTCCCTTCTGGACATTGATCACAAATGTAGCAGCAAAATTTCTCCCCTTCATTCATTTTCTTGAAATAACCAGGATGACAGGGGTCATTGCATAATGAGAGGGGCGCCACCTACCCATAAACATGAAAAACATGAAAATTGTTTTGTATGGGAGGCAATGAATTGCTCATCACTGAAATATAAATATTTATTTAGAATACTTATGGTCTGCTTCTCCAGGAACTTGTTTGAGGCAGTTCACAAGGTAAAGCAGAAAGAAAAAAAAAACCTCCTAAGAACAACAACATAAAAGGATTAAAAAATGGAAAAGCCATAAAAAGCAAGTCTGGGCATAAAATCAGCATAAAGCACATCAGCAACCAAAAATGATACATGTAAAACAGTCCTCAGACTAGACATTAAAGTCTGGGGAGCCTGAAAGGGGGGGCACACCAAAGGCAAGGGGCCACCACTGAAGAAGCTCTGGATCTGATCACCACCCACCCTAGCTCTACAGGCAGGCGTGCAGAGAGCAGGGATTGAGAAGAGGATCATAACAGTTAAGATGAATAATATGGTACAGGGTTGCAAGCTCTGGTCTGTGAAATTCCTGGAGATTTGGGGGGGTGGATCCTGGGGAGGGGAGGGTTTGGGGAGGGGAGAGACCTCAGCGGGGTACAATGTCATAGAATTCACCCTCCAAAGCAGCCATTTTCTCCAAGGGAACTGATCTCTGTTACTGGGAGACCAATTGTGATTCTGGGAGATCTCCAGCCATCACTTAGAGACTGGCAACCCAAATATGGTAGCAGGTGGGATTTCAAGTACCCAATCCCAATCTATTTAGGTCTTTAAAGAAACAAGAATGAGCACAGAAAGACATGGCCAGCCCATGACATCTCTTTTGGCACAGCAGTGATAGACACCATGTACACAGTGCCTGATAACACTCTGGTCACTGAGAGCTGTTGAACTAAAACACAGAGGAAAATCATCTTTCTCTGGCTTTAGAATGGGATTGCAGATAATGGTTCACTATGGAGACTTATCATCAATTGTGACAATGTCAGTAAAAGAAATATCTGGCCCACTGGGCCTTCTGGTGCCATCCTGAGCAGAGTTAACCCTTCTCTGCCATTTTATTCCAGTGGGTGTAATTTTGCTTGTGACTGCATGGCTAATCTACTTTCCTCTGGTCTGGAGAATGGGATTCTCCCCAAAGATACCCTGGAATCCACACCTGGTCAAAATGAGATTGCCACACAATCATCTCCTCATTGATGCTGAAGTCTTCTCCTTTGGAAGCACTGAGATCCACCCTTCCAACTTTCACTCTGAGGAAAGAACGGTTTGGGAATGTGACCAGGTTTACGATGTCAAATCCACCTCCCATTTCCTTGTTATCATTGAATGACAACGTTTCTTCTGCTGAATTGTTAAATGAAACACCTTGAAGAAATGGGTGGAGCTGGTTGAAATTAAAAAAAATAGAACAGGATAACATCATATTGGATTATATTTATTTATTTTTGGGATTTATATCCCGCCCTATCCAATATTCAACCCAGGGCAGCTAACAGACGGCCATGCTGAAGTTAAAATATGCATACACGCAAAACAACATAATAAAACAATATATCTTACATAAAATGTGGTGCTCTTATAATTTACATAAAAACCAAGATAAGCGGCGTCCCACACTGGTGGCCAAGTTCTTCATAGGAGGAGCGGCAGGAGAAGTGTTTCCCAGCTCTGTTGGGTGACATCTACCCCTACCATATGAGGTAGATGGTTGGAAAATCAATGGTGGAATAGTGGAGGCGGCGGCTCCCCCTCAAAGGCCTGGCAGAAGAGCTCCGTCTTGCAGGCCCTGCAGAGCTGCACCAGGTCCCACAGGGCCCCGATCTCCTCCGGGAGCTTGTTCCACCAGGTGGGAGCCGCCACCGAGAATGCCCTAGCCCTGCTTTGGGCCAACTTCACTCCTCGGGGGCCTGGGACTTCCAGGCGGTGGAAGTTCCCCGTTCACAGTGCTCTTGGAAGAATATTCATACTGAGGTTCCCTAACACCTTCATTGTTCACTCTCTTTGATATGATTCAATCTAGAGACAAGTATAGGTAGCTCACAAGGACAACCACTAAAAAGCTATAGGCAAGTATCACAAGAAATGTGAACCCACAAAACCAAGTCAACAAACAATTAGGAAAATACCATTTCAAGAAAAACTCACGTGGAGAAAGATGGAATTTCTCTCACCTTGTACTAATCTATTCAGGACAAGAATGTCATTTTACTGTGAGGGCATTACCTGCCAAGGTTGGAGGTCTTGAAGTTCAACATGTCTTCTACTCACAATTGATCTGTGGTTAGATCTAGATGTATAAATGGCATGCAAAGCATGTGCTACAGCATAGACAGAATTATAGATACTGTAGCTGTCACCAGTCATGTGCATTTCGAAAACATGCCCAGGGAGGTCTTCCAATCTCTCTTCCCCAGAGCAGGTCTCCTCAACATTCCCTGGTTGCTGGGGATCTGGCAGTGGACAGAAGAAAGCTTGCTCCCAGAATTCCTTGAGAAAATCATCACCTTTTGCCTGATAGGGTTTCACATTCTGGAGAAATGTCTGGAATCCTAGAAGCTCGTTTGAATGGGCTATGAAGGAAATGGCACCCTGCAAAGAATGGAAGCCCCTTCTTTGGATGCCTGTTGCTGCAAAATCAACCTGGCCTGTCATAATCCACACCTTCCCAAATGATATATTTTCCTCGAATGTATAGGAAATCCCCATAAACATAATAGAATTGAATGATACAATGGCCATAGCATCACCATACAAGAGAAATGTATTGACTTTGGTATCTGTAAAATATGTATCAGGTTTTGAGAAAATATGCTTAAGGTCCTTATATTCATCCCAATTGGTTTGCTTTGGGATTCTTTCTGTGACAGCCGAACAGATTCCATATTTGGAAAGCAATGGTTCTATGGTCTTTAGGAAATGTTCTCCACTCTCATCATCCACAGCTAAGAGTCCAATCCACATCCATCTGAAATAGAGAAGCAACTGGATAATCCCCATATACTGATGGGATTCATTTGGGACTGTGCGGTAAAAGAAAGGGAACTTTGTCCTCTCCATCTCCTCAGTGGCAAAGGAACCATATGTGAGCTAAAGAGAAATATATAAATATTTTAGAGAGCAGATAGGAAAGGAGATGGGACCTCACTGATAGAGTACATACAGTCCCACATCAAATGGATGGCATCTCCATTCAAAGAATGTAAGGTAAAAGGAAAGATTTTTTGTGTTTGAGACTCTAGATAGCCAGTGCCAGTAAGGGTAAAAAATAGCTAGATGTGCCAATGGTTTTGTTCTCTGTGGGAGATATCAAACTTTTTTTAATGAAAGACTTTGCCCTTGTGGTGCGAATCTTCCAGAATCAAACCAGCATATAATGCTTGAGTGTCAGCTTAATGACAATTTGCATTGGGAATCATTTGGAAATTTATTCCAGGTAATGTTGCAATCAATTGTTGGTTTTTATTGAATGACTCGATAGCGGAAATTACTAGAGTGGCTGCCAAATTTCTGGAAGAAATTCTGAAAGCCAAATCTAATGCTATTACAAGTGGATTCTTATATAATCTTATGTATCTACATTTTAAGATACATATGGATTTTAATTCAATATATTGATCCTCAGTGTCATGTTAAATTTACTATGTCAATAAAGTTATTGTATTTGTACTTGACTTGGTATGCATGTGGAGTTTTGGAAAAGGAAGTTTCCTTCCCCATATGGGATGTGGAATGGCATAGCATGGCCTGATCTTGTCAGAGGTTGGAAGCTAAGCAGGATTGGTAGTTGGATGGAAGACTTCGCAGGGTAAGGCAATGGCAAACCACACATACTTAATCGCTTGCCTTGAAAGCCCTGTGGGCATAAGTCATCTGCAACTTGACATCACTTTACATACACATAACAACATTAGTAGACAGTAGCTAGATGACCCAATCATTTGATTTGGTACATACATGGACTGTTTCATTGTTCCTGTCTAGGGAGTTAATGGTGCTGAGAAAAAATTCAGTTTTCGCTGATGTTAAAGTCAGAGATAGTTGAAGCTCAATGAATGAAAATATGATATGGTTTTTGGAAAATGTAAATGGATCAGAATTTTATTAAATACCATTTCAACTACCCTGTATTTTCTACCTTCCTCTACACACAAATATGGCAAACAACTGTCAATTTTACTTCTTCTTTATTTGGTTGTTCATACCTCTCCTTCATCTAAACTATAGAATGACTCCCAGAATCACAAGAACATAATTTGTAAAAATGCTCATGTCTCAACATCCACACAGTCACACATCCTACCTGTGGAGTTTTGTAAAGACCTAAGATATCCGCCAGGTGGAAGGAGGTCTCAGAATCAAGTCCTCCAATGACAGCTATGAGGTTTTTCTGACTGTCACACATGTAGTTGGGGACCAACCTCTGTGATTTGAAGAGAAGGCCCAGAGCACTACAATAAGTCAACCTCACATCATAGTAACTGTCATAAATATGAGATCCAAGAGTGACATTGGGCAAGATCTTGGGATTTTCATTGATTTCACTGATAGCAAATGCCATAGCTAGTATGTGCTGGTAGAACTTGGTCACCATTCTGTAAAGAGAGGGAAATGGTCTTTAATTGGCAGATTCTAAAATGCTCCAAATAATATTTATTATTATTCTGGCCACCTCTGTCTCTCATTTAGTTTCCAAAGAAGGTACATGTGCTTATGTTTGTTAAGAATATTTCAAAGTTAAAAAGCATCGTTGGCTCACATGCGACTCAGGATGCCTCAAAGTGCCTTTCTCTAGTTATTCATGGAGCATTGACCCTCTGACTGTGAAATATGGTTCCACTGTCCCTATTTAACAAAGACAGTACTTGTGCTATAGTGAACATAAGAACATAAGAGCATAAAAGAAGCCAATGTTGGATCAGGCCAAAGGCCCATCCAGTCCAACACTCTGTGTCACACAGTGGCCAGAAATACCAGGTGCCATCAGGAGGTCCACCAGTGGGGCCAGGACATTAGAAGCCCTCCCACTGTTGACCCCCCCCCAAGCACCAAGATGACAGAGCATCACTTGCCCCAGAGTCCCTATCTATACCTTGTGGCTAATAGCCACTGATGGA
>NW_015171078.1:1981-8698 GCF_001447785.1 Gekko japonicus | reverse complement strand
ATCTCAGAAGCGAAGAGGGATCAGTCATAGGGAACACTGGAAGAAGAGGGCACCTTCTTCTGGGACCCATAGAATTGGACCCCCTGGCCCAACCTTTAGGAACTTGGGCGGGAGGGTTTTTTCAGGAGAGTCACCAGCAGCTATGCTGCAAATTTGGTGCCTTTACCTCAAAAAGCATCCCCCCTTGAGCCGCAGATACCCCAGATCGATTCTTAGCCACCCTTAGTACCTGGAAGGGAGACAAACAAGAAAGCCTAGAGTTGCTACGCAGAGGCCAGACATGATCAAATGCCTCTGTTCGTCTCTTGCTATGAAAATCCTACAGTCTCACTTCCACCACCACATCATCTTGCCTCTACTGCACACACCTATCAATGCCCATTCATCATCCTTAAGGCATCTAGCAGCCTGCAGCCTGCTGCGTCACATACATCATCTGCAGAGGCATGTTTTCAACTCTTAAAGCACATTGCATTCCCTCGCCTGTGCTTTCCAAGGCAAACAACAAAAGGACAGGAGAAGAAAACCCACCAATAAAGCAAATAGAACAGAACATACAAGATTCCAACAGACCCTGGGAAGGAGGCGAGGTGTGGGGAAACAGCCCTTCAGATCCATGTTCGAGTGCCCTACCACTTGTCAAACTAGTGCGTACAATCTGGCCAGTATCACGGGAAGCAGGGGGGGATGCCTTACTGTGGAACTTGATACATGTTATTTGAAGGATGTGTCTGGAAGAGAAATCGAGAAAAAGTGCAAAAGATCTGAGAAGCGATCCCGCCAATGAGAAGGTCCCCTGACTGGTACTGTTCATGTGGAATATGGAGAGGGTCATCTGCAGGGCATTGAAAGGCATCTACTTTGCATGCCACAGGAAGCAGGAGAGACAACAGCAGCACAAGCCTCACCATCCTGGGGGTATAGCTTCTCTCAGGGCACAAGATTTCCTGTGCCTGACTACAATTTTAACAGGCAGACTGGGATAGATCCAGGCAGGCAGCCATGTTGGTTTGAAGCAGCAAAGCAAAATTTGAGTCCAGTGGTACCTTTAAGACCAACAGAGGTTTATTCAAGATATGAACTTTCGTGTGCACACACACTTCCTCAGATACATTGAAACAGCAGTTAGCAGTGCTTATATATAGGCAGATGCCTCAACATAGGTGAACAGCAAATTAGCATACAATTTAATGAAGATGTTTCGACATATGCAAAGACTAATCAGCAATAACAAGCTAAGACAGATTGGGATGGCAGCTGTCCGATACTTTAGCAGAAGGACAAAGTATCTGTGTTAAAGCCACACTCCACACAGACGCATATGCATGCTATGACTGCTAGCAGATATCATACACAGTCTGATTACAAGGTGAGATTGTCACAGCCAAAAGAAACAAGCAAAAAAATCACTGATCGACATGACAGGATCCTGTCTGACTTTTTCCTTTCTCCCCAGTTCGAACAGAGGGGTTTTATAATTTCATTCAGATATTTTGCTAATATAATTCAGCTAACACCTGCTGGATGTCATGGGATTTGCCCAGGAAATAAATCACAGTGGTTTGGATAATACCAGAGGGAGATTATTATCTTTGCAGGATTTGAGCTCTGATTGGCACCACAGCTAGCAAACATGTGTGTCCCCCTCCCACCCTGATCTGACCAGCAATCTCCTGTAGTCTGAAATGGAACAATATGCAGGAGATGCATTCCAGATTTCCGGGGTGGGGGGGGCAAAAACTAACAAGGAAGTCAGGCCAGTTTCTTGATAGTTGACATGGTATGGTCAGACCCTCTGATCTTTAGGAAAGACTAGCCTGAGATAACTAGTCAAACTGTGGAGGGCAATAAGGGCTCAGTCGTATATCCGTGGTTATCTGAGCATGTTTCCTTCAGTCTAGAGAGGTTTATTTTATGAATTTGTGTCAGCATTGGGATGAGGAATGGTATGGTATAGCCTGCTTGTGTACTATTTCAGAAACTAAGCAGAGTCAGTACTTAGATGGGAGACCACCAATGCTCCCTCTCAGCAGTTGAGTCTTGTGAACAGAAATTCTACTTTGTGAGTTACGGGCATTAAAGTTGCGAGGAAGCAATTTGGCTGCTGCATAAATTAGTCTGCTCTGGAGCCATCCTTCCTGGGCTAAGACAAAAATGTGTGAGCCGGAGGCTAAAAAACTGTGAGCTAGCTCACACTAACTCAGCTTAGAGGGGACACTGGAGACCACCAAGGAAGACTCTGCAGAAAGAAAGCAATGGATAATCATTCTCACTGCTTCTCACTTGTCTTGAAAGACCGTTGCTGGGGTCACCATAAATGGGTTGTGACATCATGGTACATATGGCCATACATCTGTAGGTAGCTGTAGGTATCTCAGCATTTGTAAGATCCAACAATCACTCAGGAATGTGCTGCAGTTCTTTTCAGTGAACTTAGGATACTAAGACTGATTTGTATTTCCCTTTGGTGCTCAGGTAGGTTGGAATGAATGACAATGAAACACCACAGAATACCAGCATACCAGAGGTGATCAACTTGACTTCATTAAACCTTTCTGGCAAATTTCTCTCTAGGAAAGCCCCAGTCAAGTTTATAATGGACAGAAGTCCCACGTAGCCCAAGGAAATATAAAATAAGATGTTGAATGTTTCATTGCATTGGGCTGTGATATCACCAGTCAGGGACTGTGTGTCAAAATATGGGAACAGTAGTTAGGTAACTAAGACAAATTGCTGCTTCTATAAGGGAACAGGAAAGGACAATGGAGTTGGTTAGCCTTTTCCCCACCCACGTTTGTATCCTGGATCCTGGTTCAGTGGCCATAAAAGCTACACACACAGTGATGGCTTTGGCCAACACACAAGAAACAGACACTGAGAAGAAGATACCAAAAGCAGATGGTTGCATGAAACAGGTTGTGAAGAAATGCATTTTATCATTTGGAGGTGTGAAATGAGCAAAACATTTGCTTTGAGTTTTAAAAGTTTTTTCCCCTCTCTGGGCAGAGAACAAGTGAGGAAGAGGAAGTCAGTCAACGGCTTTCCAGGCTCACCTCAGCTACCTCTTAACAAATACTAATGGGTCTAGCTAGAGACAATTGCATGGGCCAGCCCACCCCCCTTCAACAGGGAACAGAGATTTGGAGGTGTTAAGTGCTAGAGAGGTTTTAGGAAGAAAGTTTCTGGAGACTTCAAGAATAATTTATCTGACCTGGTCTGACCTGGTCAGTGAATGGCAAAACAGATATGATAAAAATTCATTGCAGCAAGGAGGAGGTCTTTTTCTTTGGGTGCTTCCATTAGAGCAGACAGAGTTCTCAGCTGAGAAGGTAGCCATTGAATGGCTTTCCAGGCTCACCTCAGCTACCTCTTAACAAATACTAATGGGTCTGGCTAGAGACAATTCCATGGGCCAGCCCACCCCCCTTCAACAGGGAACAGAGATTTGGAGGTGTTAAGTGCTAGAGAGGTTTTAGGAAGAAAGTTTCTGGAGACTTCAAGAATAATTTCTCTGACCTGGTCTGACCTGGTCAGTAAGTGGTGAAACAGATATGATAAAAATTCATTGCAGCAAGGAGGAAGTCTTTTTCTTTGGGTGCTAAGTCCATTAGAGCAGACAGAGTTCTCAGCTGAGAAGGTAGCCATTGAATATGCGTTCACCTAAAGTGCTGGAAAGAGGTTGAAGGTAATGGCAACTATAAAGATTTGCAACTCCCTAAACTAAAGAGCCTGTCCTATATTCTAACATCGGATAGGGCGTGTATAGAGAGAGGGGCAGAGGATTTGTGTTTTACCATCTCTTTTGAATCCCTTGCTCAGTCTGGTGCTGTGCTGAAAGTATGCATGTGAACATTTTCTTTTTTTAATAGATACTTAATAACTTTGGTTTCTGGTAGTGCTTCTCTGTACCATATAGACATTCACCATCTCGGACACTATTGTAAAAGGAGTGCCGGGGGGAAGGCTGGCAGCTGGCAAGCAGCTATTCCTCCAGGGGCATACAAGGCAGTAAACTATCTCCATGGTGACCAGGTGCTGGGCAGCAGGAGACACAGAGGCAAATCCTCAGAACTTGGAAGGGAAGCTGAGAGTCCTGACCCTCCCAGTGGGTAAATTCTTACAATGGTCTGGTGGTGGTGGTGGGCTACCTGAGAAAGAAAAGCCTCTCCAGGTATTGAGAAAATTCTTGGAGCTGGAAGGGTGGAATGGGGCCTGTAGGCCAGGGCTGGCCCATTCCACCACATAGATCATCTTCCTAGGCTGTGCAATAAGGGGCAAGGAACAGTGGAAAGCAGAGAACGGTGGAAATGAAGTTAGTGTAGGTGATATCATATTTGTTAGTCTTAACTAAGGGGACTTAAGCTTAACACAAAGGAGCAGCTAATAAAGAAAGAGAATTCAAGGATCTGTGACTTTAGTTATCTCTGAACACATTAAGAACCTAAGAGAAGCCAATGTTGGATCAGGCCAATGACCCATCCAGTTCAACACTCTGTGTCACACAGTGGCCAAAAATACCTGGGGCCATCAGGAAGTCCATAAGAACATAAGAGAAGCCAATATTGGATTGGGCCAAAGGCCCATCCAGTCCAACTCTCTGACACACAGTGGCCAAAAATACAAGGTGCCATCAGGAGGTCCAGCAGTGGGGCCAGGACACTAGAAGCCCTCCCACTGTTGCCCCCCCCAAGCACCAACGCTGTTACCTTCCCACCGAAGTGGTACCTATTTATCTACTTGCAATTTCTTGCTTTCGAACTGCTAGGTTGGCAGGAGCTGGAACTAGAGATGGGTGCTCACTCCATCATGCGGCACCTGAGTCTCGAACTGCTGAACTACTGACCTTCCACAGCCTGCAGTTCAGCGTCTTAACCACTTGAGCCACCGCAGCTCCTAAACCAGGTGTAATCAGACGTAAATCTAATTTTAGTCACTGGGATTTACTCTCGGGAAAGTGTTTCTGTTCCTGCAAACTAATTCATCCTTTGTCCTTTCTCATGACTTTCCTCTTTTGATTTGGAGAAAGACTTGGCACAATATTCCAGAGTGGAGCAAAAGGCTGGCAATGAATTCAGCAAAGGGGGAACTCAAATGGGATTGGTTAAAAAAGAATGGCCAGAAACCTTGACTCATTGATAAGGGCGTAAGTCTTCTTAACCATTCAAGTGAATTTCTGGGAGGCTGACAAGTTTGTTGCCCCACTAAAAAAGTAGAAATTTGCGGTCCAAAATGGCATTAAGACATGCTATCAGTGGCGTCACTCAGAATTCCAACTTTGCAGAGATAATGATCTTCCGTGAAATTACCCAGATTACTGTAATTAACTTCCTTGGCCAAGCTCCAGTGGATTTGAGCAAGTGATGGAAAACAATCTATGAACAAGCCTGAACATGGTTATAAAAGTGCCACTGTGTACAAGGAGCAGGGGCCAGAGGCAGGAAGGGCTTTCTGAGTTCAGTCCCTGTCTTTTGCTCAGATAGACCAGGCTTGAGACTGGAGCATGCCAAACCTCAGCTAGCACTCAAGAGGTGCATTGGAAACCAACTCTGTTGATGGCAGAGGCGAGGCTGTTTTTGTTCCCATTGAAGAAGTAGAATGACACAGGCAGCCACCAATCAAGGCAGTCCGTTAAGCTGTAGGACACAGGAGAGTTGGAGTCTGGAGAGAAACTTTGCTGCTAGAATGATGAGGCTCACAGTGTTGCTGCTTCTGTTGCCTCGTATCACATGTGAAGGACAGAACGTCAGGTGCTCTGGGCATTCTCCCATCTCTGTTCCTCACGAGTGGTACCAGTCAGGGGACCTCCTCATAGGTGGGATTACCTCTCAGGTCATTCACACTTTTCAGACCTTTGACTTCAAGACACATCCTTCACAGGATTTATTTATGTTATCAGAGTAAGATATATTCTTTTTTCCTTCCTGCATCTTGAGCACTGGGCCAGATCCCAAACAAGGACCATCAACTATGATGGGATGCCAAAAGAGAGAACATGGAGATGCTCGGCCCCCCACAGTGCTCCCGCTTTCCAGCTGCTTTCTGATTCTTCTGCATCCTGATATGTCTGCAGCATGTAGGCTGTTTATTCTCTCACAAGAAGAATTCTGTCTATTTTGGAAGGGGTGTGTGTCGAATGGATCCAGTTTGCTTTTGGCTAGATAAATGCAAATTTCCAATGGTGTGAAAAAGAAAATTGAGCTGCGGTGGCTCAAGTGGTTAAGACGCTGAACTGCAGGCTGTGGAAGGTCGGTAGTTCAGCAGTTCGAGACCCGGGTGCCGCATGAAGCAGTAGCTCCCATCTCTAGTTCCAACTCCTGCCAACCTAGCAGTTCGAAAGCAAGAAATTGCAAGTAGATAAATAGGTACCACTTTGGTGGGAAGGTAACAGTGTTCCGTGCACCTTGGTGTTTAGTCATGCCGGCCACATGACCACGGAAACGTCTTCAGACAGCATTGGATTCGACTGGCTTTCGAGCAAGGGAACCTTTACCTTTACCTTTTTAAAAATAAATAAATTAAACGGAGGGGGGAACCTTTCAAAATTCAGTTCTATGAGAAATTGCAAAATATACTGTCATGGGGGAAACCCTGTGGGGAAAAAGAATAGGCTAAGAAAAAATTGTACAAAGTCAAGTTAAATGTTTAATGAAGCATGTTAAAAAGCATGTGTCCTGTGTCAATATAGCTGTATGTGAGCAGTGAGCAGTGACTCACAAA
>NW_015171078.1:0-1935 GCF_001447785.1 Gekko japonicus | reverse complement strand
CCGTCCCTTCCAGCGTTGCTCCGCGCCAAAAAAGAACCACCTCCTGAGGTGGTTCTTTCTGAAGGGCCGCAGCAATGCTGGCCGTGGGATCGCCGGCGCATACTTGCGCCGGCGCATCCCCGGCTCCTGGCCGAACTGCGCATGTGTGAGCATGCGCAATTCGCGAGGCTCCCCTTCCCACCGTCGCTTTCTCCCGGGCATCTGATCGTGCCGGGGAGCATTGCGACGCGGCTCGGGGGATCTGTGAGATCCCGCCGAGCCGTCCCAACTTTGCTGCGGCTTACATTAGCCGCAGTACAAGCGTCTTATTCCCTGCCATGTGGCATGGACCCAAGTTAGTCTTTAAGGTGCTACTGGACTCTTGCTCTTTTCTACTGCTACAGACAGACTAACACGGCTACCCATCTAGATCTATGTTAGTTTGCGGGACATGAGAATGCTATATGATCTTTTGGTTCCTCACAATTTAAATCACTCATCTATTCATAAGAAACTCTCTGTGCTGAAGTTGTATCGATAAGGAGACTTCATTGACACGGTAACAATATTTTCAGCAATTAGAGTAAGAAAACAGGGAATTGTCCCACTGCCAAAACAACTGCAATCTCAAAACCCAGGGCCACAACCCTCAGCACTGAGGACCACTTTTCAGTTCATTTCCAAGTTGAGCTGGTTCCTCATCTTAAAAGAAGTCACGGAAATCTGTAAATGTTTGTGGCAAATCTGCGGGCATAAGAAATACTTTTGCTTCTCTAGTTGTTTATGGAGGTGCAGTGATGAGCACATCCATATCTGAGGATTTCTTCACTCTACAAAGAAGTTCTAAATGTCTAGAGCTGAAAGTCTAAGGAGAAATAAAGGAAGATAAACAATAACATAGAATTTTGTGGGGGTTTCCCCCTCCATTTTGTGCAACTGCAGTTACAGTGTACTCAGCACTAACAGTTATATTGGAGTGTAAGATTTCAGGTAATCTATACCTCTATATTAGGTGCAAAAAGGAGTCAAATACATAGAAGACTGTATTGACACTAAAGAGGAGATTTTAAAAATTATTCTTATTAACTTAAGGCCAAAATTTCAAGCAATGCAAGAAATGTTGGCAGATGTTAGTTCTACACAGATTTTGGTGTTCTGACTCATCATGGCTGCGGTCACATGGAGCATTAGCCACACTACAGAGACGGAAGATAGGCGGATTTTTCAGGGGCGATCACAGCACCACATCTGGGAAACGTAGAGCTCCCGTGGCTCACCCGAGGCTTCCTGCGGAAGATACGGGGTAAAAAAACTAGTACCTCCGAGGTACTAGTTTCTGGAAACCGCGGGGCAAGGGCGGGCGTCTTATCACGTTTTCGGTGGCATCTGGCACCCACCCATGTCCCATCGTGAAAAGGTTTTTTTTCTCCCAAGTGTCCACGGGATGCACACAAGCACCCAACGGAGCATGCAAACACTTGGGTTTAAAAAAAAAACACCGACCCCCGCTGATCCGCTTCTTTGCTGCGCTGCAGGAGTGAGGTATGATCGGCACCTCCCCGGCACCTCCCCCCCCAACCACGGGACATTGGCGGGACGTTTGATCTCGCTGCCACGCGGTAGTTCCCTCCGGGGCAAACAGCCACGCCTCCCCTCCCGCGATATCCAGCCCGTGTGACCGGGGCCCATGAATGTTATTTCAACTACAGGAGATGACACTAGCTCAGAAACATTAATAACTTTTAGAATAAATATTTACATACAGATTATTAAATCAAAACTAGAATGAAGCAGGGGTGGGGTAACATTGCTTAGTGTGTTGTAGAATTCTTTTACAAAGACTATATGTAACTCTCTTCATAGAATGGTGACAAAGTTTTATCAGCACGTCCTGGCCTTGGTGTTTGCAGTCAATGAGATCAACGAGAATCCAAAGATTTTGCCCAATGTCACCCT
>NW_015171077.1:29786-35790 GCF_001447785.1 Gekko japonicus | reverse complement strand
CTATATAGTCCCATCTCTACTACACAAGCGTTATCAAGACTAAAGAGTTCAGCTTCGGAATCACTGGCATTTATTTACTTTGTCGATAGTCCACCTTTCATATGTGAGCGCATGTGCGCGGGTGCGCGCGCATGTGTGTGTGAGTGATGTCAAGTCGCTTCCGACTTATGGCGACCCTGTGAATCAATGTCCTCCAAAACGTCCTGTCGTTCACAGCCTGGCTCAGGGCTTGCAAATGGAGGGCCTTTGTGGGCTTCCTCGATGGACTCAACTCATCTCATGTCGGGTCTTCCTCTTTCCCCGCTGCCTTCGAATTTCCCTAGCGCCACTGCCTTTTTCAGTGACTCGCTCCTTCTCAGAATGGGATCGAAGCACGACAGCCTCAGTTTAGTCGTTTACGTTTCTAGGGAGAGTTCAGGTTTGACTGGACCTAGAGCCCAACGGACGTCTTTCCGGTGGCCCACGGTATCGATCCGACTCTCCCCCAACACCACATTTTAAATGAACCCACTTTCTGACGACCGGCTTTCTTCATTGTCCGGCTTTCATGCCCATACACAGTAACGGGGAATACCACCGCATGAATTGACTTCACCCTGGTCGCCAGAGATGCATCCTTACTCTTAAGGGTCTTCTCTGGCTTCTTCCTGGCTGCCCTTGCAGAACTGGAATTAGAGAACAACAAGCGTGGACCCGCAAGGAACTTGCGGAGAGGGGGCATTCCCTCACCTTTGCTTCCTTCCCGCTCCCCCTTCTCCCACCTTCTTTCTCTTCCCAAGCGAATCCCTCCTCCTTTTTCTTTCCAACCCTCCACCAAGTCGATCCCTCTTTCTTTCTCTCTCTGTCTCTCTCTACCCGCAAGCCAATCCCCCTTCTATCTCCCCACCCCAAGCAAATACCCCCATCTTTCCCTTTCCGTCTCTCCCCCAAGCCAATCCCTCCTCCTTTTTCTTTCCAACCCTCCACCGTGGATCCCTCTCTTTCTTTCTCTCTCTGTCTATTTCTACCCGCAAGCCAATCCCCCCTCTCTCTCCCCCCCCCTTTTCTCACCCATTCGTTCTCTCCCCCAAGCCAATCCCCCCCTTTCTTTCTCCTCTCCTTCTTTCCCCCTAACTTTGAGCCCGGCACTGGTGGCAGTGCCCGGGAGGCCAAGCCAGTGCAGGCTCATACACAAAGCCACCCAATGCTTTCTGTCCCTGTTTGCTCCCGGCTTCCCAAGAGCGGAAAAGCCTGCAAGGGCCTCATCGCTAGGAAAGCCGTCGCTAAGGGCGGTCACATGCTCAGAACAGTCGCTTTCCAAGGAGATGGAGGGGGAGAAAAGCCTCTTCATCTTCGGTAAGTCTGTTCTATGCGCATGAGCAGAAAGGGCTGTTGTACTTTTGGGGGGGATTTAAGTCTCCCCTATATAGTTTTTTTCAACATTTTAGATTTTTCTGCAAGCCTGGGTTGGGACTGCCCCAAATATGCTGAAAGATCTGTTGCCCCCCCCCAATCTACCCCAGATCTGCGGAAATAAGTATCCGCACACAGAGGGACCTTTGGCTACTAGATATATAGATGTGAACAACAAACTACCTGAAGCAAAGTATACTATCAATAATATAGAGAGTGGATCAAAAGTACTAAGACAATGCTGCTGAAGCAGGTGGCGCCTGCAATGATCACTGCAATGGATCCCAATCCTGTTGCAGAGGCCTTCCTCAGCTGTCCCATTCTCGACTACGGTTCTAATCTCCATTTTAATGAGTCCTCTTGAACATGACCGTTTTGTGCACTCTGCGGAATGACAGGTGCGTAGAAGCCTTCCTGACCTCCTCAGGCCGACCCCTGCACAGGGTGGGGCCACCACGGAGAATGCACGTGAAAGGGCAGCGACCGATTTTACTCATTCGCAGGGTGGCGCCTTTGAAAGGCTTTGCTTAAATGAGTGAAGCTGTGACAGCTGTCTGCAGGCTGGGCGGGACGCACACGTTCTGCCTGGTGCCTTGCAGTGACTGGGCTGTGGTGTTCCGCACCAGCTGGAGTTTCTGAATTGTCTTTCAGGGCAGATCCATGCAGAGTTCGTTACAGCAGTCTATGGTATGGTATGGATTCAAAGGGCTACATCAGCCACTTTCCAAGGTAGGTGGAAATGGCCAAATGCCCTTTTTTCACAGCTGCGTTAGCTTGCTTCTCCACTGGGAATGCTGGATCTGGTATAACCCCAAGGCTCTTAAACGAGTGCACAAGTTTCAGCTGGACTCCGTCAAAAGTGGGAATTCCAAAGTCCCTCCAGACCTTCGCTTTCCCAACCAGTAACACCATCGTCTTGTCAGGCGTAAGTTTCAACTTGTTCTCCCTGAAACATTTAAACTTAACAGTCAGGTGCTGCGGTGGCTCAAGTGGTTAAGACACTGAACTGCAGACTGGAAGGTCGGTAGTTCAGCAGTTCGAGACTCGAGTGCCGCGTGACGGCGTGAGCTCCCGTCTCTAGTTCCAGCTCCTGCCAACCTAGCAGTTCGAAAGCAAGAAATTGCAAGTAGATAAATAGGTACCGCTTCGGTGGGAAGATAACGGCGTTCCGTGCGCCTCGGCGTCTACTCATGCCGGCCACATGACCACAGAAACGTCCTCGGACAGCGCTGGCTCTTCGGCTTGGAAACGGAGATGAGCACCACATCTCTAGAGCTGGATTCGATTGGCTTTTGAGCAAGGGAACCTTTACCTTACTGGTTCTATGGCATGACAGGGCAATGGAGACCAAGAAATGCAGACCTTGATGTCGTCAGCACTGCCTACCCCAAATCCAAAAACGATTTCTCCTAACAGACTGAACAGCAAGGGGGGATAAAACCGAACCTTGAGGAGCCCCATGAGGCAAGCCCCCCCCCATGACAACTGGTCCCCAACAGCAACTTTCTGCGTCCTGCCCCAACGGAACAAGTTAAACCAGCCCAGGGTGGAACGTTTAATCCCTCTCTCTCCCTTGGTACCCTTGCCAAGTTCACATCACCATCCATTTTTCAAAACCAGCAGCTAGAATGGAAAACCCAATAAGAATTGCAGGAAGCCCATGAATTCCTTTTGGGGGGGGGGTTATTGTATTAAATACTGGGGGGAAGCTATGTTCTAAAATACAAAACCTTAGAACAAACTAAGATTACAAAGAACCACAATGTCAGAAATGGAGAATACCATCCCATCCCACCTACAGAAAATCTTATTCTCCAAGTCAAAATTGAGCCAATGTCTATGGCTATAAGCACTCGTCCAGTTCCACCATTTAAGGGGCTCCCACCATACACTTAGCTATGTCAGAATCATTAACTTTTTGTCTTACATGGTATTGCAAGACTTTAGCAACTTCTTGTTTCTTGAATATCCATTCAAACATTCGTTTTATTTATTCATTTGCATTTTTAGTAGTCCCCCTTTCCCCCAAGGACTCATGGTGGATTACGCACAGTGAGTCCGTACAATCAAGAAAATGGGATATTCAATAACCGATCCATTCGAAATTTTAGAAGTCTGGAACCGCCAGAGAGAACCGAAGCATACAATAAGTATTCATATAGCACATTAAGGGGCAGAGAAGTTACACGATAAGATTTTACTTGCTATAAGCTATGCACAGCAGTATAGACCGCTTGCAGGGAGGGCAGGGGTAAAAATACCTAAATAAATAAAATATAAATAAATAAAATAAATCCTACATAATTTTGTGAACCATTTTGTGCGGTGTATATATCCAGGATTCTAGGTGTGAACTGGATAATTTGTGGTTTCTTTTAGCAAGGGTGGATTTTAATATTACACTGGCAGTTGCCAAGTTCTTTTCTCAGTTGATTAAGATTAAAAATCACTAAATTTTTATATTATATAGACGCATGTATTAAATAAAGTTCCTTCTGAAGAGTCTTAGCATGACTCTTCAGAGCCGAACTGGCTGTAAGAGCAGTATCAGAGGAGGAGGAGGAGGAGGAGGAGATTGGATTTATACCCCACCCTTCACTTGGAGTCTCAGAGCGGCTTACAAACTCCTTTCCCTCCCCCTCCCCACAACAGACACCCTGTGAGGTGG
Organism: Gekko japonicus; assembly: GCF_001447785.1. Lineage (NCBI taxonomy): Eukaryota > Metazoa > Chordata > Lepidosauria > Squamata > Gekkonidae > Gekko > Gekko japonicus. The sequence continues at coordinate 31,730 of NW_015171077.1, read as the reverse complement.
GTGGGGCTGAGAGAGCTCTTTCCAGAACTGCCCTTTCAAAGACAGCTCTGACAGAACTATGGCTTGCCCAAGGTGATCCATAAGAACATAAGAGACACCAATGTTGGATCAGGCCCATCCAGCCCAACACTCTGTATCACACAGTGGCCAGAAATACCAGTGCCATCAGGAGGTCCACCAGTGGGGCCAGGACATTAGAAGCCCTCCCACTGTTGACCCCCCAAGCACCAAGAAGACAGAGCATCACTTGCCCCAGAGTCCCTATCTATACCTTGTGGCTAATAGCCACTGATGGACCTCTGCTCCATATGCTTATCTAATTCCCTTTTGAAGCCGTCCATGCTTGTAGCCGCCACCACTTCCTGTGGCAGTGAATTCCATGTGTTAATCACTCTTTGGGTGAAGAAGTACTTCCTTTTATCCGTTCTAACCCGACCGCTCTGCAGTTTCATGGAGTGCCCACGAGTTCTTGTATTGTATCCAGCAGCTGTATTGTATTGTATTGTATTGTATCCAGCAGCTGCAAGTGGAGGAGTGGGGAATCAAACCCAGTTCTCCCAGATTAGACTCTGTGCACTTAACCACTACACCTAACTGGCAATATAAACCTATCAACTTTGCAGAAACGTCCTCTTGAATAGTTCAGTTTTGTATCGTTTGCAGGAAGCCAGGAGAGGCGGGGCTTTCCTGACACGAGGCAGGCCATTCCACAAAGTGGGAGTGGCAACATGAGACACTGATAAGTCTCAGAGTCCTAGTGAGTAATCACATTTGATGAAAACCCTGTTCTAGATAGCTGTGGGACGACACGCTTCTCCAAGCAAGGGTTGTATTCTCATCTGTGAGATGGTAAAACCCCAAATATGTAGTTCAGGCTACAAGACTACAGCTGCAATCCTACACACACTCGCTAGCGAGTACAACAGGTCTTACTTACGGGCAGGGCTATTTTTGGGCAAGAACGCACAGGAACGGAGTTCCGGCTGGCTCCTGAGTTGGCCACGCCGAGCACGAACTCATTAGCATAATAGGCCACACCCAACATCAGAAACTCATTAGGACTGGCTACATTAGGGGTGTGTGGCCTAACATGCAAAGGAGTTCCTGCTACAAAAAGAGCCCTGGCCGTTTTGACAACAAACAAGGTAAACAGAATAAGAAGCAAAAGGTGGGTGTGGCTGGATGACCACACCTCTGGTAACATGGGGGCGTGGACACACCTCTGGTAACATGGGGGCGTGGTAACATGCTAATGTGCTGCACTGTCCCGGGTGTGGCCTAATATGCTAATGAGTTTCTGCTGTTGGGTGTGGCCTGTTATGCTAATGAGTTCCAGCTGGGCTTTTTCTACCAAAAAAGCCCTGCTTACGGGTAAACATATACTGCAAAAGGGAATGCTTCCATTCTTATTGGGATTGTTGAAAAACGGGAGCGGGGCCCTGGGCAGTAACTGAGTGTTCCTTTCTTGGGGAACGGTCCAGGGCGTCACGCACAAGATTCTTCCCCAGCCCATTTCTAATTGTACCCAGGCACAGCATGAAGACAGGGATCAGTGATGTTATCTTTGCAGTAATCCCTAAGCAAAACCCATCAGCGTCTCTCATACTGACTTTGAATCTACTGAACCATTCACTGACTGGATATACACAGCGCACCATTGGCCTCTTGTGAATTTTTTATAATAATGATACTTTGCAACAGTGTAATAGGAAGTATGCCCCTACTTTCTACACAGAAGTCACCGTAAACAAGGCACGGTGTACATTCAAAACACAGCATCACATATATGACGTCTCTCCTTCAGCATTAAGATATGTACGAAACTATCTGAAATGATTAGCAGCGTTCTGTCACTAAGTTGCTCCGAACAACCATTCCCTTTAATGTTTCTCTTTTATAGTGTGTGTGTGTGTGTGTGTGTGTGTATATATATATATATATATA
>NW_015171077.1:12134-29694 GCF_001447785.1 Gekko japonicus | reverse complement strand
TATATATATATACACACCTGATTAATCTAACCCTTTTTTTAGCATTACAATCGGACTGTCCAGGTCCAGTGCATTAGGTAAGAGGAGAGTTTCTCATTGCAACCTCCCCATCAGGCAAATTGACAACACTCCCCATTGCCATGTCAGATTACACAGGGAAGACATTGAAATTAATCAACATAAACACAATTTCAACAGGAAAGAAGAGAGTTTAAAAATAAATAGGGCATGGTTTCCTGTCCTGCAAAACACAAAATGCTCTACATCTCACAACAGCACTACAGATAAGATTAGAATTTCAACAGCCAATCCATATGCAAAAGAACCTCCTCAGGAAAACTCCTCTATTAGCATGTTCATAGCCTGGGGAACTCCTACAAGATAATGACTCAGCCCTACCCCACCTTCAGGAGTAGATATAAATTACCTGCCTACCATTTTTCTTCTCAACTTGACACAGAGAGTACTCCATCTTTCTGTGTTACACCTCTGAGGATGCCAGTCACAGATACTGGCAAAACGTCAGGTTCTACTATGCATTTGACGTTCCCAAAGTAACAAAATGATGTTCAATCTGTAAAGAGTACTAATATTGCATTTTTTTCAATTTTTCCAAAAATTTGTTTTTTTTCTGGGGGAAAACAAAAAAAAAAACCCGTTCCCCCCCCATGGCTTCAAAATTTCCAGAAATTTTACATCTCTACATAACCCAAACCAAAATTAAGCGCTACTAGATCCCACTGATCTCAAATGCAACAACTGAGGATTTAATTTTCATTAGAAGAAGAAGATATTGGATGTATACCCCACCCTTCACTACCCAAAGGAGTCTCAGAGTGGCTTACATACTCCTTTCCCTTCCCCTCCCCACAACAGACACCCCTGAGAGGTCGGTGGGGCTGACAGAACTCTAACAGAAACTGCTCTTTTTCAAGGACAGCTCTTGTCAGAACTACGGCTTGCCCAAGGTCATCCAGTAGGTGCAAGTGGAGGAGTGGGGAATCAAACCCGGTTCTCCCAGATTAGAGTCCGCCGCACTTAACCACTACACCAAACTGGCATTAGGAAAGTCAATCACGGGCTCAGCTCTCTCCTACAGAAATTGGAAGAATCCAAGAATGGTCATTTCTTGCTCGGATTGTGTTTTACCTCTGCAGAAATACCCCCCCCCCAAAAAAAAAGGTACCTACCTCTTCTAGTATTAATAGGTCCCCCTCGCATAGCCAAGATCAACTTCAAAGTGCAACCTTCTGCAATGCTGCAAATAAACAACCGACAAAGATTTCATAGCCCTTTTCCCCCCGATAGAGAGGCGACTCAGAAATATCCTGTGCCATGGCGTTCGAGCACTTACTTGTAGTCGTTCAAGCAACAGTCATCCTTCAGCTCTACGTTATTCCAGATCAAGTGCTGCTGAGACACCGGAATCCCTTAAAAATAACATTGTTATTAACAGAATAAAACTGTCACTGGCTCGCTCAGACGGCGGTCCCCGATTCATTTAGGGCACACACAGAGCTCCCCGCGTGAGCCACATCCCATCTGGTAGAGGAATCGGGGCCAGAAAAGAAAAAAAACAGCTGAGTTGCTGGGGATACCCTTGACCAGATTTCAAGCGAGTTTTTGATAGTTCCGTTGTAGCCACAGGGGATGGGGAAGTGGGCTTGAGCTTTCGTGAGTCACGGCTCACTTCTTCAGATACAGCTAGAACGTGAGTCTAGGATTCTACTTTGTTGGTTTTAAAGGTGCCACTGGACTTGAATGAGGTCAGGAAGCAATTTTTCTCCGGGCCGGTTTGGCTGGAGATCCTGGAGGTCTTTTGTCATCTTCTGGGAAGGGAACAGTGGTCACTGGGGGGGGGGTGGGGGGGAGGTATTTGTGAATTTCCTGCATTGTGTAGGGAGCTGGACTAGATGACCCTGGAGGTCCCTTCCACCCCCATGATTCTATGTTTCTATGTATTTAGCCATATGAAACGCACTGAGAAATCTTCCAGTATTTTTTCCTAGTCTGACCCGAAGCCCTAGCCGTCTTAAATAATAAAAAGATCCGAGTCCCGTAGCACCTTACAGACCAACGAGATTTTCACGGTAGGAGCTTTCGAGAGAGTCCAAGCTCCCTTCGTCAGATGCGTTGTCAGCCAAAACTCCCTTTGTCAGATACAACACAGGGAGGTGGGAAGGGGGTTATAAAGAAGGAACTCTTTATTTTTATATATATAAAGAAGGAATGCAGAGGTACAATATCAGCTTTATTAGAGCAGAGGGGAAATGCTTGGGGGCAGAACATTTCCATCTGCAGTGAGATAAGAATCTATGTCCCTATTCAGCCCTGCTGGGTAGAGATGTAAAATTTCCGGAAATTTTGAAGCTCGGGAAAAACCCCGTTTTTTCCAGAAAAAAACGGAAATTTTCAGAAAAATTGAAAAAAATGCTACATTAGCACTTCTTTTGTCTTTTCCAGATTGAAAGTCATTCTGTTACTTTAGGAACATAAAATGTAACTGTGGACATTTTTACTTGGCATGAAATTATCACAACTAGCATATTAACAATATAGCGTATCCAAACAATTATTACAAACAGAATACCCACCCACATGCAAAAACAAAACTGAAACCTTTTTCTTTCCTTGTGACAATAGCACCTCCTAAAGGAAGAAATGCATCTTGTTCTTGCAGTGGAGAGTTCAGTTGGTAACCTAGGACTTGCTTGTCCTCAGTTTTTTTTCTTTTCTTTTTTCAATTTTTCCAATTTTTCGGAAAAAAACAAAAAAGGCTTCAGGAAAAAAACGGGAAAAAACCTGGGTTTTTTCCGAATTTTTCCGGGTTTCTTCCAGGCCTTCACATCTCTAGCCCTGGGGGGCCCATTACTCTGAACTTGTGAGTGAACAATGAATCATTTGAGTGAATGATGAAAAAAGTGCCTCTACAAACGTGCAGGAACTCCTCCCGTTACCACTGAACAAGGATCAGGCTATTCACACTGCCCCAGAGTTTCGTCAGTAAGCATGTGGTGCTGGAACTGCAGCTCAATATTCTGATTCAATATTCTGTTCCTAACACGGGTCAAGCAGACGCCAACGGAAGCTCAGGAGTTGGACGTGAAGTGAACGCCATCGTCCCCTTTACTTCCGGCACCTTGTACACGGTGTATTTGCCTTCTTTGGCGAACGTTTTTTTAAATTCAGCTAACTATTTAACCTTGAACTGGAGAATTTCCCAGTTCCCATTGAGTACCAGAGCAGGGATGTGGAAAACCCACAATGCTACACGGGTGCTGATCCGATTAACGCTCCCTTCTAAAAAATGGGTGGGAGTCCAAACAAAGCTGAAAGAAAGCTAACAAATGGGATTTCAAAAATGCACAGTCACAAGACTCTGTGCCTGTTGCCAGGTCCAGAGATTGTGTCAGTGTTTGGCAAGGGATCTTGGGCGGCCGGGGGTGGGTGGAGAGAATACCCCCCTCTTCAACTGCCCCATACATCACATGCAGAGTGTTCCCTCTAAGCTGAGTTAGTGTGAGCTAGCCCACAGTTTTTTTAGCCTGTGGCTCACACATTTTTGCCTTAGCTCAGGAAAGATGGCTCCAGGGCAGACTAATCGATGCCGTAGCCAAATCGCTCACTCACAACTTTAAATGCCGGTGGTCCAAAAATTAGAATTTTTGCTCACAAGATTCCACAGCTTAGAGGGAACATTGGTGGCCTGGTTCAGTTGTCAAACTAACTACTTTGGCAAAATTAAGGCCAGAGAGAAGTATCCAAATGACTACTTCTGGCACCGTGTATCGTTGGCAGCATAAGAAGTCCGGCCATCGTTATCAACTGAGGAATATCCATCATGCGATTACAGGATATGATCTGTCATCCCACTGAGATGTTCAACAGAAGGCAAGGACAGGACGGCTCAAACTTCTGTGCAAGTCGGCCCGCTTCCGCTAACACCCTTCCCTTGCCACCCAGGCACAAGGGACACAAAGGTGTTGCCCGGCCTCTATGACAGGACCATCTCAGCTAGCGTATGGTATGCACGGTGCAGTACGGTCGACTGCACCACGCATCACTGGAAGAGGGCCGGCACAGAGGATTCCCCAACATGGCTGACTCGACATCTGACCTCCTACGCTTCAGCTTTTAAATAGATGCAAATGGTGTCGCTTCTCGAGAATCCTGCAACAAAAAAATGCTACTGCAGCACAGGGAACCAAACAGGGGGGGAAGTTACTAGTCCTGTTCGAAGCACTTCGTGGGAGTTTTCAAATGTTTTTTTTTAAAAAAGAACTAAACCAAAGATTTTCACGTAGCTTTGTAAGCAAATCTGCACAGGTCGTGATTACCTGCTGACCCTGTTTCCGGCACCCACTGAGGGGGTTTTAGAAAGCGGGAGGGGGGCCCCGTGTTCCCTCTAAGCTGAGCGAGAGTGAGTAGGGCTGCCAAGTGGGGGCGGTGGGCGGGTAAACCCCCGCTTTGGAGGCCCGATTTCCACCACCGCGGAATCGGGCCCCGGGGGGAACCCCACCTCCGGCGTGCACGTCACTAGGAAGTGACGTTATGACGCTGGGCACGCTGGGGGCGGGGCCATGACCATCCACGGGGAAACTCTATGGTTTCCCCTTGGATGGTCGTGGCCCCGCCCCCAGCGTGCCCGGCGTCATAACGTCACTTCCTAGTGACGTGCATGCAGCACCGCGCGCGCTCCGGGATCCACCCGGGAGTTCCCCGCTCCAGAGGTGAGTACTACTTGGCAACCCTAAGTGTGAGCCAGCTCACAGTTCTTTAGCCTCCAGCTCACACATTTTTGTCTTCTCTCAGGAAGGGATGGCTTGAGAGCAGAATAACTGATGTAGTAGCCACATCGCTCGCTCACGGCTTTTCAGGCCGGTAGCTCACAAAGGAGAATCTTTGCTCACAGGACTCCACAGCTTAGAGGGAGCAAGGCGTTCTGTTTGCAAGATCTGCCTGGCTCCGCGGGTTTTTTTAAAATGCGTCTTTGGCAGCGGCGGTCACCGCAGCACAAGTATGTGGGGCTGAAGGTCAGCCGTGGGCAGTCATTTTGTGGCTGTGCCCACCGCACCGTATCAGGATCCCAAAGGTGCCCACATATTTAAAAAACTGTTGAAGGCCCCTGCTATAGATTGTTATATACTCTTCACAGTACAACAGCCTCCAGAGTTAAACACTTCTCTACGAGAGTTCAGAACATTAAAAAAAGAAGAAGACAGATACCTTCCAGTCGCTGGATTTTCGCTTTCACAGAGACAACCGATTCCAAAGGCGATACCTGCAGCTCGAAGCATGTTCCCGCGAGGGTTTCGATGAAGAGCTCCATAGTCTCACAGTACAGGAGTTTGCGATAAAACGGCCCCACGTTGCCCTCATTGAAGAAAGGAGGCTCCTTCTTGCTGGCCATGCTCGGCACCTTAAAAATTCATTGGGGGACGGCCAGCCCCGAAGCAATGAGCCACCGCAAGCCAAATTAGCTCTGAACCCGGGATGTGTGCGCCGCTGCGCATGGTTCACGGCTTGCACCTAAAAGCAGACACAAGACCAATAACCACAACGCGTGAGGAGCCAAGGTCATTACGGCACCTGAAGATGAGATAACTTCTGAGCTTCAACTGCGAAAAGGTGCAGCGACCCTGGGCTTCCTTGGTGGTCTCCCATCCAAGTGCAAACCAGGGCCAACTTGCTTAGCTTCTGAGATCTGTTAACATCAGGCCAGGTCAAGGCAAGAGACAAACAGAGGTGGTTTGCCATTGCCTGTCTCTGCATAGCAACCCTGGACTTGCTTGCTGGTCTCCCATCCAAATATTAACCAGGGACAACCCTGATTAGCTTTTGAGGAGGGAGAGGAGAAGGAGAAGAGATTAGATTTATGCCCTGCCCTTCACTTGGGACCCTCAGGGCACCTTACTATCTCCTTTCCCTTCCTCTTCCCACAACAGACACCCTGTGAGGTACGTGGGGCTGAGAGGGCTGAGAGAACTGAGAGAACTGGTGACTGACCCAAGGTCACACCAGCAGCTGCATGTGGAGGAGTGGGGAAGAGTCGGACTCGACTGTGCGACTGAACAACAACAAAGCTACACAGGCCACTCCACTAACTACACCTGATTAGTTCAGATACACGTTGAAAGCGTGGCTTATTTTAACCATGGTTAGTGCATGAAACCAGGGTTCGGCTCACGGCAGGCCACTCGAACCCTGGCTCATGTCAACAAGCGCGGGCCTTCTCTGCTTTCGCTTTCCCTCTTGCTTTTCTTTCAGAGGCACACTGCATTGCATCGAAGGCAGTGCTAGGGAAGCAGCCAGGTTACCTGTATCTTTGCATCACCTGAAACTATTTTAATCATTCACTCATTTCACTGGATTTGACCGCCCTTCCCTGCTTGCACTGAGCTCAGGGCAGTTTGCAAGAGAAGAATTCAGTACGTTATAAAACCAATTAAAACCATTAAAATTCAATATTAAAACATTCGAACATGACAGTATTGGAAGACATTTTAACAATGAGATGGCATATCTAGCATTCAGTCATGGGGGAGGAGGGGGGGTGCTGACCTCAACCAAAGGCCTAGCGGAATATCTCTGCCTTGTTGTTCAGTCACACAGTCGAGTCCGACTCTTCGCGACCCCATGAACCAGGTCACGCCAGGCCCGCCTGTCTTCCGCTGTCCTCTGAAGTTGGCTCAATTTCATGTTCGTTGCATGGATGACACTGTCTAACCATCTCATGCTTTGCCGTCCCCGTCTTCTTTGACCTTCAATCTTTCCCAGCATCAGGGTCTTCTCCAGGGAGTGCTCCCTTCTCATTGGGTGGCCAAAGTATTTGAGCTTCAGTTTCATTATCTGGCCTTCCAGGGAACAGTCGGGGTTGATTTCTTTTAGGATTGACTGATTTGATCTCCTTGCACTCCAAGGAACTCTCAAGAGTCTTCTCCAGCACCATAGTTCAAAAGCATCTATTCTTCGGCGCTCGGCCTTCCTTATAGTCCAACTCTCGCAGCCATACATGACTACTGGGAATACCATTGCTTTGACCATGTGGACTTTTGTTGGCAGGGTGATGTCTCTGCTTTTTATCATGCTGTTTAGGTTTGCCATCGCTTTCCTCCCAAGGAGCAGGTGTCTCTTAATTTCATGACTGCTGTCACAGTCTGCGGTGATCTGGGATCCCAGGAATCTCTGCCTTACATGCCCTGCAAAGACAGACAGGGATCAAATAAGGAGATCATCCTGGTGAGATCATCTGGAGTGAGATCTATCTGTCCTAGGCCTTTGGCCCTAGTTCCCTTCTAACCCTCCCTGCTTCAAACTGACAATCAAACGTCAGTAAAATGGAAATATTTCAACCCAACTAACACTCTGGAGTGGTTGGCTGTCCTGGCTGATGTGAAAACAAGACCCCTTCTGGGAGCCTGTAAGGATCTGAAATAAGGGCAACCTTCCCCTTCCTCTTCTCAACTGTATCTGCAATGGATTATCAAAAGGCATTCTGCCAACATGGATGTACATGTTTAAGACTGCCTTTCTCCTGGTAAGAGAAAGGGACAGGCATGGAGCGAGTAAAAAAGGTTATGCTCCTATTCTCCAGCCTTCAGAGATGAACCCTCTCCTGTGAAACACGGATCTAGAGCCTTCATGCTTCTTTTTCTACCAATGTGCAGACACACAAATATTCCCTCCAGGGAAGGAGCATCCATGTGAACTATCTTAAGAGGTGGCCCAGCACACAGTTATCATGTAGAAAGGTTCAGCCATTCCAGCCTGCACAAGAGGGAGAGATCCTTCCACTTCTATGGGGCTGCAGCTGATTGTGGTAGTTCTGTGGTGATAAGGCGGCTCTCTGCACATGCCCAGAGGTAAGCTCAAGCCTTGGCATTGAAAACCAGTCCAAGTGATCTTAAAAAAACAAACCCTGTGTCTCACAGAAACTGCTGACATTTGAACACACACGAACACACATGATTCTCATGGGTGACTCCTGGTTATACAAAGATTCAGATGCTGACTGCTGCGGGCACATAAGCACAAGAGAAGGCATGTGTTTGCATTTATTTTATTTATATCCCACTTTTATCCCCAGTTGGGACTCAAAGCAGCTTAGAACATCATTCTCCCCCCTCCATTTTCTCAAAAACCCTGTGAGGTAGGCCAGGCTGAGAGTTTGTGATGGGCCCAAAGTCACCCAGTGAGCTTCCATAGCAGAAGACGAAGTGGAGGTTCAACCCTTGGTCTTCCAGCATCCTACTCTTACACTTAATCCACTACACCAGGCCAGATTTTTTTCCTAGTCAGTTGGTAACACTAAATGGTGGCTCCCTCTCCTGGTGTATTGTGGTAAAGGCTCATTTCCTCAAATCATGGGGCATGATTGCTCAGGCAAAGCCTCATGGGGGATGTCACCTGTCTCTGCTCCTGTGGCCGATTGCAGTGGCTTACATTCTGTGGGGTGGACACAGGGGGCTGAGGAGATAGTTCTGATGCCTTCAGTTACATCCACGAAGCTTGAGAACTACAGGAGAGAGGCCTTGGTTTGACTCACTCATTTTCAAGAAGTTAGATCTTGTGGTTCTGGAGGAGCTGGGCCACACTGGTGTATAACAGCCTCAGCCACAGATGCCTGCCCAGCCTGCTTGTGGGTCCATTTTAAATTGCCTCCAAAGATGGTCTTCTTCTCTCAGGTGTTGAAATCTCAGTTTGCTCTTTATTACCCAGTGCTAATGGAGGAGCTTTCCTGAGAAGGTTCTTTTGCAAGAATTTTGCAGACTTGGCCAACCTGAAAAATCAGCAGTGGCTGAACATAGCCTAACTCAAACAGGACACAGTATCTTATTCCAAGACACTGAAAGGCTGGACAACACATCCAGTTACCATGTCAGATTACACAGGGAAGCCATTGAAATTCATAAATTCATAAACATAAACACAATTTCAACAGGAAGAGAGTTTATAAATAAATAGGGCATGGTTTCCAGTCCTGCAAAACACAAAGTGCTCTACATCTCACAACAGCACTACAGATAAGATTAGAATTTCAACAGCCAATCCATATGCAAAAGGACCTCCTCAGGAATACTCCTCCATTAGTATGTTTCACAGCCCGGGGATAATGACTACATGATAATGACTCAGCCCTACACCACCTTCCTGAGTAGATATCAATTAGGTGCCTACCAGTGAACATGAAACTGAGCAAACTTCAAAGGACGGCGGAAGACAGGAGGGCCTGGCGGGAGCTGGTCCATGGGGTCGCGAAGAGTCGGACTCGACTGTGCGACTGCACACCGACTGAACAACAACAAGTGTTCCCTCTAAGCTGAGTTAGTGTGAGCTAGCTCATAGTTTTTAAGCCTCCGGCTCGCACATTTTTGTCTCAGCTCAGGAAGGATGGCTCCAGAACAAACTAATTTATGCAGCAGGCATATTGCTCACTCACAAATTTAATGCCAGTAGCTCACAAAATAAAATTTTTGCTCACGAGACTCCACACCTTAGAGGGAACATTGCTGCCTACCATTTTTCTTCTCACCTTGACACAGAGAATACTCCATCTTCCCGTGTTACACCTCTGAGGATGCCAGTCACAGCTGCTGGCGAAACGTCAGGTCCTACCATGCCAAGGCCACAGCCAGACAACCCGGGAAATCTACAACAGCTAATAAACCAGCCAGGATTTCAGATCCTATTTTGATGGAAGCTACGGCCCCGGCTAATCAGATCCCATCCGATCTCAGAAACTAAGCGGGGTCGGACCTGCTTCGTACTTGGATGGGAGACCACCAAGGAAGAAGTCCAGGGGTTGCTACGCAGAGGCACGACAGACCACCTCTGAACGTCTCTTGCCTTGAACACCCACGTGGTCAGGTTGCCACAAGTCGGCTGCGACCTGACAGCATTTTCCACCACCACCGGGATCCACGGTTGGCACAGTGTCCTCTGTAACTAAGTACAAGTCAATTTTATTGAACCATTATTTTGTGTGGCATCTAAACTGAGCCACTGACTGGTTTTCAGAGGTATAAGGAAAGACTGGGGGGGGGGCGTGGCGTGGCACTGTTCAGGATGAAATGTTACCATTTAAATAAGCGTGGGAGGCAGTGCCCGATCCAGTTCCCACTTCCAGAAACCTACTTTTAGCCCGACAGCCAGAGGCTCATTTGGAGAGTTCACTTCTCTTAATTAAGGCCTAGTTTAGAGTCAACAACATGGCCCACTCCAGGCAGAACACGATAGCTGCTACCCCATCGCAAAAGAAGGCAGTTCTGTGACAGCCGGTTGTACGTGCTGGATTCGCAGAATGATCCTGCAAAGTTTCACAAAGACCCATCTGTGGTGGTTGCGCACAAATATGCAATCTACAGAGTTCTGCCTATGAGTAACAATGGCATTACCACCTCAACTCCTGACCAATACTCCCTCTAAGCTGTGGAGTCTTGTGAGCAAAAATTCTGCTTTGTGAGCTGCTGGCATTAAAGTCGTGAACGAGCGATTTGGCTACTGCATAAATTAGTTTGCTCTGGAGCCATCCTTTCTGAGCTCAGACAAAAAATGTGTGAGCCGGAGGCTAAAAAACTGTGAGCTAGCTCACACTAAGTCAGCTTAGAGGGAGCACTGCTCATGACACCAATGCACAAGCAAAGCCCTTAGCCATGCCAAAGATTCTTGTACATGTCCTATTAGATTTGGTTTACGCAAACTGCTTTTTTAGCCATGATCCAGCTCTTTAGAAACAAAAAGGCAAACAAAAGACGTTTTCGTAAATCTGGTTGAACATCCCAACCCGCAACCTCTTGGATTTACTAGTCCAGAGAAACTGCAAATTAGTTTTATATTTTTTTTATCCACTGATATTCCGTGGAACGATTATGCTGTGGACTTGATTGGCCAGGCATGGTTCAGTAAGTTATTGACAGTTTTGATCATTTTAAACCTATGCATTGTTTTATCGTCTCAAATTTTGCAAAGAGGCTACTGACAAAGACAATACACTGAAGGGTGATTGGCCATTCTGGTTTACAGTAAAGTCCTGCGTATGATAGATACGTCGCTCATTTACGAGAAGACGTTTAACTTGTTCAGACTGTGTTGGTTTCAAAGAGTGGATCTGGTTCGTAATCTATCTTCACTTCCCAGCCTGTTTTGGTTTGGCTCGATCAGTCCTTCTAACGGTAAAGCATCTGACCTGTGCATCATGAACGCATCATTTTGGGACTGAGTCTCAGCCCCTTCTTTTAGGAAGCACAGAATGAGAAGGGTATGCCACTCAAGGTCCTAAAAGCTTTGAACATTCTGCATGAGATTTTGGAGGTGTGTGGGGGGGGAGAATTTCTGAGTAGTTCCCGTGGCCCACCACCGCCAAGCACACCCACAGCATGCTTCTGCCCGCTTCCAATAAAGCCAAGCCTGCACAGATGTCCCAGTGCCATTGCTGGACCAGTGGAGGACTCGGCCTCAGCCTCCACCAGCGCTGCCAATTCCAGGTGGGGGAATCTAGCGGCGGAGCCTGGACAGGAGAGGGATCTCTGTAGGGTGTAATGCCGTAGACTTAGGGTTGCCAGATCCAGGTTGGGAAACTCCTGGAGATTTGGGGATGGAGCCTGGGGAGGACAGGGACCTCAGTGGGGTACAACGCCACAAAATCCCCCCTCCAAAGCATCTATGTTCTCCAGGGGAACTGAACACTATAGGCAGGAGCAGTGTTCCCTCTAAGCTGAGTTAGCGTAAACTAGCTCACAGTTTTTCAGCCTCCGGCTCCCACATTTTTGTCTCTGCTCAGGAAGAATGGCTCCAGAGCAAACCAATTTATTCAGCAACCAAATCGCTGGCTCACGACTTTAATGCCAGCAGCTCACAGAGTAGCCTTTTTGCTCACAAGACTTCACAGCTTAGAGGGAGCGTTGGTCAGGAGACGAGCTGTAATTTCAGGGGATCCCCAGGTCCCACCTGGAGCCTGGCAACCTTGAGACTCCACACTCCAGAGCCGCCATCTTCTTCAGGGGAAATGGTCTCTGCGGTCTGAAGATCACGTGCAATTCTGGGAGATCTCCAGGCCCCACTTGGAGACTGGCAACCCTAAGTCTTCGGCTGCGCGCTTATTTAGGAGGAGGAGATTGGATTTCCCTCCCTTCACTACCCAAAGGAGTCTCAAGAGCTCTTTCGAGAACTGCTCTCGAGGGAACAGCTCTGAGAGAACTTGTGACTGACCCAAGGTCACACCAGCAGCTGCATGTGGAGAAGTGGGGAAATCGAACCCGGTTCTCCCAGATTGGAGTCCGCGCTCTTAATCACGGCACCAATGCACAACGTCAAAAATTTCTTTCTCCAATTTCTATTCCACGTTTCCCGTGAACGGGCTCAGGGTGGATCACAGCAAATACTTAGGCCATTTTAGCATCGCAAAGACACAATGATAAAGAGTTAATTAAAACACTAAAACAATTTGCACCGATTACCGCACAGTCTAAAGTACTGCCGCTCCGGGACGTTGTGTTTGTTTAATCCGGGCCGCATGAAAACGATGTCTTCATCATAGGGTTGTTTGTTTAATCCGGGCTGCATGAAAACGATGTCTTCATCATAGGGCTGCCAGCAGTGTTTCCTCTAAGCTCTGCAGGATTGAGCGATTAATAAATTGAGGGATTATTATTATTTTTATTTTGGTCTCCCATCCAAGTAATGACAAGGGCTGGCCTTGCTTAGCTTCCAGGATCTGATGAGATCAGGTGAGCCAGGGCCAGACCAGGTGATCTTTAGGATTGGGGGGGGGGCAATGAGTTGCCAATTCTCAGCTTGTTGTTGTACTTATCTCCACTTTGGGGGGGGGGGAGAACTGTGGCATTTAACAAGTTCCTGAAGATGACAGGTAGGTTGGCATAGCCAGGGAGTATGAATGGTTTGCAATACAGTTTCTCCTGGGCTCCTTTCCCTTGCTCAGCTTCGTGTAGGTTGTGTCCTTTAAAGTGCAGAGGCCTGCTTGCAGCGAGGATAGTCTCGCAGCTCTGTTATTGCGCTAAAGGGGCTGTTTCCTTGAATGCACGCGCCTTTTGCACTGCCGCCCGACCAATTGCATGTTAACATGTCTGCGTCTCGAGAGCTGGACTATGGCTAAAACGATCAGTTTTCCTACTTTCAGAATACAGTGGCATTGGACTTCATGAGCCCAATCACAGCAGTCTCCAAGTTGATCACCCCGTTTTCAGACGATCAATCTGTGATAGTCCAGTCTCTCCTTTGTCTTTCATCAAAGGCAACCAAAGCAGTTCAGGACCCAACTCAGTGAATGTTGTTGTTGTTCAGTCGCACAGACAAGTCCGACTCTTCGTGACCCCATGGACCCCATCACGCCAGGCCCTCCCGTCTTCCGTCGTGCTCCGGAGTTTGCTTAATTTCATGTTCGTTGCATCTGTGACACTGTCTAACCATCTCATCCTTTGCCGTCCCCGTCTTCTTTGACCTTCAATCTTTCCCGGCATCAGGGTCTTCTCCAGGGAGTGCTCCCTTCTCATTGGGTGGCCAAAGTATTTGAGCTTCAGTTTCCTTATCTGGCCTTCCAGGGAACAGTCAGGGTTGATTTCTTTGAGGATTGACTGATCTGATCTCCTTGCAGTCCAAGGGGCTCTCAAGTCAGCGAATAGCCTCTTTATAAAGTACAAGTCGACGCTTTTGCCTTTATAATCGCAAAACTCCTTTTGCGGCTGTATTCTAGCTGTATGAAGAAGAGAGCCGTGACTCACGAGAGTGCCTGCCCCGCCACGTGTTTTCTTAGTCTTTAAGGTGCTCTTTTCTACTGCTACGGATAGACTGAACACGGCTCTCCGTCTCGATCTACTCCTTTTGTAACAAGGTGGTTCAACGGCGAATACCTTGGGAGTATAAAGGGAAGGGGAGGGAAGCAGCCACTGCCCTTCTAAGAAGGAAAAAGCCTCCAGAGGGTAAGACTCCACACACACACACACACACACTGGCAGGTGCCAAGCACTGGGCATGTCTCTCATGCCACCAGCAAATCGTGTCCGCAGGGGGCAGCAGAGGGGGGAGACCAACGCCTTTCCTGGCACCGCTTCAGAAAGTGGGTGGGGCCAGCTGGGGCTTCTGCTCACCATGGCTTCTAATTGGCCACAGGAGATCCGAATGGCTGTGCAGCAATATTCCCTCTAAGCTGTGGAGTCTTGTGAGCAAAAATTCAACTCTGTGAACTACTGGTATTCAAATTGTGAGCCAGCGATTTGGCTACTGCATAAATCAGTTTGCTCTGGAGCCCTCCTTCCTGAGCTAAGACAAAAAATGGGTGAGCCGGAGGCTAAAAAACTGTGAGCTAGCTCACACTGACTCAGCTTAGAGGGAACACTGCTGTGCAGATCTCGGGAAACGTTGCTTTGGCAACAGCTGCCACCAACTTCCCCCGTTATTCTTCCCCCTACTGAGTGGGGCAGTTCACAGCCTGAGCAGAATAGAACCGCTGTGATCTTAAGACGGTCAAGGGGGAGTGCAAGAGGGGAAGGGGCGGGGCGCTCCCGTCGGCGCTCCGGGTCTGTTGTCGGGGCGTTACTGGGAGAGGGCCCGGATGTTGTGCCTCGCCGTCGCCAGGGGCAACCGGCGACGCGTGACTCGGCGGAGAGGCCGGCCCGGGTGGGGCCGTTGCCAACCTCCCGGCGGGTAATGCCGGTAGCTCACAAAGTAGAATTTCTGCTCGCAAGACTCCACAGCTTAGAGGGAACATTGCTGCAGACGGCTGGTGAGCGGGGCTTCCTGTGTTAAGGAGCATCCACTCACGCGCACAAGCTTAGAGGGAACACAAGGATCTTCGCTGTGCGACGGACGGTAACGCGGAGGCAGCTGTTCTGTGGCTAGCTCCAACTCCTGTGGCCGGCACCCATTTCACGGCATCTATTTGGGAGGGCTGTGCGCACCACGCTCTACCAAAATCCCCAAAGCAACCACAGGCTCCAAATGCTTGGGGACCATGGTCGAGCCATTGGGCTGCTGCATCAATTAGTCAACTCTGGAGCCCGCCAGTGTTCCCTCCAAGCTGAGTTAGTGTGAGCTAGCTCACAGTTTTTGAGCCTCTGGCTCACACATTTTTGTCTTGGCTCAGGAAGGGATGGCTCCAGAGCAAACTAATTTATGCAGCAGCCAAACTGCTTGCTCACAACTTTCATGCCAGTAGCTCACAAAGCAGAATTTTTGCTCACAAGGCTCCACAGCTTAGAGGGGACCCCGGTGGGAGTGAGTCCTTGAGAGTGAGTCCCTGGCCTGAAATACACAGTGCTGCAAACACAGATTTCGGGGGTGTCCTGATGGAGGCAGAGAAAGCTGCTTTCCCCAAAGAGGAATGGGCCGAGTGCCCGAGACTCGACTCGACCACTTGCCAAGAGGGCAAAAAGCATGACATCCTGTCTTTTGCAGCAAAGGCAAGTCTCCCTTGTGACTGCTGATAGACCCACAGCTTAGAGGGAACATTGGAGCCCGCCTTCCTGAGCAGAGGCAAAAATCTGTGAGCTGGAGGCGAAAAAACTGTGAGCTGGCTCACACTGACTCAGCTTAGATGGAACACTGGTTGGCAACCGTGTGGTTGAGAGATTACTGGAGATTTAGGGGGTGAAGCCTGGGGGACAGAAGAGTTTGGGGAGGGGAGAGACCTCCCTGTGGGGTGTAATGCCGTCTGGAGGAAGGCTCCCTCTAAGCTGTGGAGTCTTGTGAGCAGAAATTCCACTATGTGAGCTCCTGGCATTAAAAGTTGTGAGCGAGCCATTGGGCTGCTGCATAAACTAGTCTGCTCTGGAGCCCTCCTTCCTGAGCCGAGACAAAAATCTGTGCGCTGGAGGCTAAAAGACGGTGAGCTAGCTCACACTGACTCAGCTTAGAGGGAATACTGCTGTGGAGTCCACCCTCCAAAGCATCCGCTTTCTCCAGGGGGACTGATCTGTGTAGTTGTGACTCTGGGAGGTCTCCAGGCCTCCCCTGGAGGCTGGCAACCATAGTTCGTCTGGATTCTTTCCTCTTGCTCGGCACAGCCACTGGCTTCTTGCCAAGCTAGCATTTTGGCCGAGGAGACATTTGTGTGTGTTTTTAACTCCATAAGGCGTGCAGAGGACGCGGTGTTCCCTCTGAGCTGAGTTAGCATGTGAGCTAGCTCACAGCTTTTTAGCCTCCGGTTCACACATTTTTGTCTTCGCCCGGGGAAGGAGGGCTCCAGAGCAGAGTGATGTATGCAGGAGACAAATGGCTCGCTCACCACTTTCGCACCAGTCGCTCACAAAACGGAATTTTTGCCCATGAGACTCCGCAGCTTGGAGGGCGCACTGCAGAGGAGTCCCCTGCTGCTTGTCCAGGGCAGCTCTTCCTCCTGTGACCAAAACTGTCCTGGCCAGATGCTAATTCAGGATGAAAGCATCACTGGCTAAGTAGGACAGGGTGGTGAGGGACGACTGCCATCTAGGGTCGCCAGATCCAGGCTGGGAGATTCCTGTTAATCTGGGGATGGACACACACAGACCTCAGTGGGATACAAGGCCATAGAGTCCAGCCTCCAAAGCATTCATTTCCCCAACTTTCTCCGTAGCCTGGAGATGAGCTGTAATTCTGGGGGGGTCCCCAGGTCCCACCTGGCATCCCTACTGCCATCAACTCATTGGTGACCCCATGGGGTTTTTAAGGCAGGATACATTCAGAGGTGGTTCGCCGTTCCCTCTCTCTGCATAGCAACCCTGGACTTCCTTGGTGGTCCAAAAAAAAAAAAACCCCGGTGGGGGTTAGCCCGCGACCGGAATGCTCAGCTTGCAAGATTGAAAGCCTAAGAAAAAATCTCTTCGACTCCGAAAAGCCTGTAATGGGCCGTTCTGGCCAGGTGGTGGCAGTGTGGCGCTGCAAGACCTGGAGAAGCTGACATCATCTAGCCAAGCCGAAGTAAATATGCCGACGGAACACGTCTGACCCTGCAGCTGAAGAAACCCTCGCCGACTGTGAGTGTGTGTGATTAAAAAAGATATATGTTGTCCTCCCTTACCCCCATAAATCATTGTTAGTCCCGCGTGAATGAGTAACTGTAGATCGCTCAGAGCCAGCAAGCTCTGCAGGATTGAGCGATTAATAAATTGAGGGATTATTATTATTTTTATTTTGGTCTCCCATCCAAGTAATGACAAGGGCTGGCCTTGCTTAGCTTCCAGGATCTGATGAGATCAGGTGAGCCAGGGCCAGACCAGGTGATCTTTAGGATTGGGGGGGGGGCAATGAGTTGCCAATTCTCAGCTTGTTGTTGTACTTATCTCCACTTTGGGGGGGGGGGGGAATTTGGGTAGCTCTGTTATTGCGCTAAAGGGGCTGTTTCCTTGAATGCACGCGCCTTTTGCACTGCCGCCCGACCAATTGCATGTTAACATGTCTGCGTCTCGAGAGCTGGACTATGGCTAAAACGATCAGTTTTCCTACTTTCAGAATACAGTGGCATTGGACTTCATGAGCCCAATCACAGCAGTCTCCAAGTTGATCACCCCGTTTTCAGACGATCAATCTGTGATAGTCCAGTCTCTCCTTTGTCTTTCATCAAAGGCAACCA
>NW_015171077.1:9784-9913 GCF_001447785.1 Gekko japonicus | reverse complement strand
GACTCTTCGCGACCCCATGGACCAGATCCCGCCATGCCCTCCGGTCTTCCGCCGTCCTCTGACGTTTGCTCAACTTCATGTTCGTTGCATCTATGACACTGTCTCACCATCTCATCCTTTGCCGTCCCC
>NW_015171077.1:0-9445 GCF_001447785.1 Gekko japonicus | reverse complement strand
CTTTTTATCATGCTGTTTAGAAAATACAGAGCAATGACACCCAAGATGTGCTTCTCTATTTGGAACCATAAGATAAAGAAGAGACTGGATTTATATCCCGCCCTTCACTACCTACTCAGAGCGGCTTACAAACTCCTTCCCCTTCCCCTCCCCACAACAGACCCTGGGAGGTGGGTGGGGCTGAGAGAGCTGTGTTGCCAGAACTACGGCTTGCCCAAGGTCATCCAGCAGCTACAAGTGGAGGAGTGGGGAATCAAACCCGGTTCTCCCAGATTAGAGTCCGCACACTTAACCACGACACCAAACTGGCTAGATAGAACAGAGCGGGAAATAAAACCAAGGCAACACAGAATCGGTTTCACAATTGCTATTTACCAGTACCAGAGACTGGTTTGGTAGCTTTGAACTTAACCACGACACCAAACTGGCTAGATAGAACAGAGCGGGAAATAAAACCAAGGCAACACAGAATCGGTTTCACAATTGCTATTTACCAGTACCAGAGACTGGTTTGGTAGCTTTGAACAATAGAATCTTTACTCTGTACAACAGATTACACCAGCACAGGACTGGACAAGCTAATGAATTCAAACCACCTGGCGAAATGGTATCGCTGGAGATTGCTTTTGTAATGCTCATCGTGTTATCTCCGATTTGGGTTGCCAGGTGAGGAGACAGGCTAGGAATATTCACGGTCCCATCGTATCGGTTGATTAAAAAGCAAAAGGCATTACTGCCGAGCAGGATCAGTATATTTGCAGAAGAGACATTAACCACATCTTCATTGGCCTTCGAACGCATTCAGCGGGTCCTCAAAAGTACTTGAAGCTCTGGGCTCGGATTTAGCTCCTGAAGGCATCTGAACAGGTTGGGTCTTTTTGGTCTGTGACTTGGACTGGCTATTAGGCATGAAGATGTCATCTACAGAAGGGGAGGAAGACACAGCAAAATCAAAGGAAGAACCAGCAAGGGGCGAGAAAAATGTATCGCACATAAAACTTTGTCCCCAGTGTGAAGATCTTGATTTATCTTGCCCATGATTTCTAAGGTTGGGCAGCCCTGACATACGAAGAACGCTGAAGAGGCCTGCTGGCTCAGACCAGTGGTCCATCTAGTCCAGCATCCTGTCTCACACAGTGGCCAACCAGTTCCTCTGGAGGGCCAACAACAGGGCAGAGAGGCCAAGGGCAGATCTGTTTTGGGAGACACCATGTTCTAAGGTGGCCAAAAACACCAGGTGCCATGAACTACATCTCTTGTATGTCTGTCCACTGAAGTTATTCCTGTGAAACCCCCAAAACAGCCACAGCCGTCCTGATGTTAAGCTCTGGACCAGGAGTCCTCAGCCTGGTGTCCGTTGACGGCTTTCCTGGGGCCGTCAAGTATTTTTAGAAAGTGAGCAAGGCCAGGTGGGGCTTTTCTCCAACAAGGCTCCTGATCGGCTGTGCAGATTTCTAAAAATGTTACTCTGGCATCCCTGCCAACACAGAACTAACATCTTCGCTGTAGGACTGAAGGGTAAGGTGCGGCAGCCGTTTTGCGGCCGGCTCCGCCTCCTGCAGCAGCCATTTTGTGACAGCCGTTTTCCGGCTGCACCCAGCACGCTGTATCAGGATTCCAGTGGTGCCCACAGGCTGGAAAAATGTCGGGGATCCTGCTCCAGACATTTGGGGTCCTCACAGCTTTCTAGAGAAATTTAGTGAATGGCAGGCATAATTCAGCCTCCTCCATCTGCAACCCATATAGCTCGTTCTTCATCGTGTGCAACACGACCACTGGGGCTGCCTATGCAGGAATACGACGCAACAGAATTGCAGACCTCTTTTGAGGAACTAACACCTTACCCATGTCCTCATCAAATATGGATTTCGCTTCCACCTTCTTCTTGGCGCTCCTCTCTTTCGGTTTTACGGCAAGATCGGCGAAAATGTCGACATCGTCGTCAAACAAGTTGGCTTCCAGATCTTTTGCTTTGACAGGTGGTAGCTTAACAGCTTCAGAGGAAAAGATATCATCCTGGGAGAAAGGAAGATGAAACTGTTAATATCCTCGTATAAAGGGAAGGGGCGGTGGCTCAGGGGCAGAGCATCGGCTTGGCACGCTGTAGGTGCCAGGTTCAATCCCAAGCATCGCAGCTAAAAGGACCGGGCAGTAAGTGATGTGAAAGACCTCTGCCCGAAACCCTGGAGAGCTGCTGCCAGTCTGAGTAGGCAATACTGTATGAAGAAGAAGAAGAGGAGGAAGAGGAGATTGGATTTATACCTCGTCCTTCACTTGGAGTCTCAGAGCGGCTTACAAACTCCTTTCCCTTCCCCTCCCCACAACAGACACCCTGTGAGGTGGATGGGGCTGAGAGAGCTCTGATAGAAACTTTGCACCTTGCCAGCAAGGAAGGGGTTAAGCACATCTTTGCCTCCTGCATTCTTAAGAACATAAGAACATAAGAGACGCCAATGCTTGATCAGGCCAAAGGCCCATCCAGCCCAACACTCTGTATCACACAGTGGCCAGAAATACCAGTGCCATCAGGAGGTCCACCAGTGGGGCCAGGACATTAGAAGCCCTCCCACTGTTGACCCCATCCCCCAAGCACCAAGAAGACAGAGCATCACTTGCCCCAGAGCCCCTATCTATACCTTGTGGCTAATAGCCACTGATGGACCTCTGCTCCATATGCCTATCTAATTCCCTTTTGAAGCCGTCCATGCTTGTAGCCGCCACCACTTCCTGTGGCAGTGAATTCCAAGCGTTAATCACTCTTTGGGTGAAGAAGGACTTCCTTTTATCCGTTTTAACCCGACCGCTCAGCAATTTCATGGAGTGCCCACGAGTTCTTGTATTGTGAAATACACAATACTTGTATTCTTCTCCTACATCTATATATCTGTTTCTCAAGTGTGGGCAGATATGCGGATACTTAAATCCGCAGATCAGGCCCACACTGAGAGAAATTCGATGTTTCTCCAAACTTGGGGAGACCCATTAAATGGGGAGGGGGTTAAATCCCCCCCCCAACTATACCAAGGCCTGCACGTGTGCGGATAATGGACTTGCTTCATTCTGAGGTGGCGGCCTCCGGAGGCCACTCTGGGACTGCCCTCGATGGTGAGAGCCTAAGGAAGCCACTCTAGGCCCACCCTTGCTGGTGGTGGCAACCGCCCAGATCCACGTCAGGGCCAGCCTCGGCAGCCTGCAAGAGCCACGGTGGGACCAGACGCGGCAGCCTGCGAGGGTTGTGCTGGGGCCGGCAGCCTGCTAGAGCCATGCCGGCAGCCGCATGAGAGATCTACGCCGAGGCCGAACGGACCACAGCAGCCTGCAAGAGCTTCGCCGGGCCCAGACATACCGCTGCTGCACCCCCTGCCACAGTACGAGGAGGAGGGCGGAAGAACAGAGACGTTGTCGCTACCACCCCCCCGTGTTACCTCAAAAATATCTTTGACCGTAGGATCCGCATCTGACGGAGGAGCCGGTTTGGCAGCTTTCCTTTTGAGAGGTTTTTTACTGCTGAAGAGGTCGCCTTGGCTGTCCAGGAAAGACACAGGGCTGGATTTCTTCGAGGGCTTCACAGGCTTGAAGAGGTCTTCGCAATTTGAATCACTGGGCGGCGACGGAGCAGGCCGCCCCTCCCCTTCTTTAGGGGCGTGGCTAGCCGGACTCTCAGCTTCCGACTTGACCTTCGGCTTTGAGGTCACTTTAGATCCTCCAGCATCTTCAAAGAGGTCGCCAGACTCGAAGAGATCGTCTGCATCGGGCGGGGCTGTTGGCTTTGAGACAGGGCCCTCGACTGTCTTACGCGGCTGGTCGCTGTTGCTGGCCGACCGAGGCAATGGCACCTTCTCATTGGCTCCCGTGGTACCCAGGGTCACCGGTGGCACAGAGGTCGAGAGGATCGGCGGGGCGTCTTCGGCATCACTCCCTTCGTTCTCGCTGGACTTCTGGGCGGCCAATCGCCTGGCGGTTCTGGTGGGCGGCCGACGTTTCTTCGTCATTTTGATTCTGCTCTGTAATTGCCCCGGGAGATGAGAAACGAGTGTTTTATTTATTTGCTTTAGACGCCTCTCTTTTTTATGGAGCTCAAGACGACTCACAACACAGAGAGAAACACATAAAACAATACACATCAAAAACCTTAAAGCCAAAAGTTTAAAATTGGCATCCAGGATTGCTACTAAACCTAACCACATGAGGTCCTAAATAAAACCATCTTCAACTGCATCCTGAAGATCAAAAGGGAGGGGAGCCAGGTGCACTTCCAGCTGTTTCGGGCTGTCTTGTACAGTCCATTTAAAGTTTAAAGGGGCTGTACAAGACAGCCTGAGAAAAAGCTGAGCAGCCCCTTCCGACAATGTTTGCACGACCACAAACCGGTTCAGTTTGCATACAAACCTCCCGGCTCGGTTCATGGTTCAGTTCATGGTTTGGCCACAAACCACGAGCCGCATTCGACTGGTTTGTGACCCTCCCTAGTGTACATAACGCACACAAACACTCTTCATTCCGTATTACGGTCACACCACCATAGATAAAGCTTACAAAAAGAGACTTCAGCACAGTAAGTAATTCAGCACATGTAATCCATCATAGGAAAATACAAAAGTCCACAATATCCCAACGGGAAAGAACAAAGTCCAGAATAGAAATCTTCTCAGAGAAACACAATGAAGTCTGGAGTAGATGTCCAACACTTTTCCTAGGTACTGATCAGTGTTTCTGACTTCTGGTATTTTGTATTTTCCTATGATGGATTACATGTGCTGAATTACTTATTGTGTTGAAGTCTCTTTTTGTAAGCTTTTGTGTGGGTCTTGGCAGTGCACAGTTGTTATTTATTGGTTTGTCTCAATTCATGGTTTGGCCACAAACCACGAGCCGCATTCTTCTGGTTTGTGACCCTCCCTAGTGTACATACGCACACAAACACTCTTCATTCTGTATTATGGTCACACCACCATAGACTAAAAGGGAGTAATCTACTCTCTTTAACCAATGTGACTCAGCTCAGGTAAATGCTGGTTCATTGTGGAAATTAAGAACCTGAGCTATAACTTCTCATTTCACGATACCGTAGTCTACTACTGCTCCGTTTTATTGTTGGTGGATTACTGTCTATTGTTCACTGCTTGTTTGTTGTTTATGCTATTATTAAATCTAAAATAAAAAGTTACAAAAAAATCTGAGCTATTACAAGTACCCAGGGCATCACCTTGACACAGAGAGTCCTCCATCTTTCTGTGTAATACCTCTGAGGATGCCAGTCACAACTACTGGCGAAACGTCAGGTCCTACAATGCTAAGACCACAGCCACACAACCTGGAAAATCTACAGCAACTAATAGGCCTACTCAGGGCTTTTTTTGTAGAAAAAGCCCAGCAGGAACTCATTAGCATAATAGGCCACACCCAACAACAGACACTCATTAGCACATCCAGCCACACCCATGAGAGCATAGCTCATTAGCATATGAGGCCACCCCCCCATGTTACCAGAAGTGTGGTCATCCAGCCACACCCACCTTTTGCTTCTTATTGTTTACCTTGTTTGTGGTCAAAACCCTGGGCTTTTTTTGTAGCAGGAACTCCTTTGCATGTTAGGCCACACACCCCTAATGTAGCCAATCCTAATGAATTTCTGCTGTTGGGTGTGGCCTATTATGCTAATGAGTTCCTGCTGGGCGTGGCCAACTCGGGAGCCAGCCGGAACTCCGTTCCTGTGCGTTCCTGCCCAAAAATAGCCCTGGGCCTATTTCATTTGGGTTTCCTGCCTGATTTGTGGGTGGGACCCTGGGACCCACCCACCCTGGAAGTCACGGGCAACAGAGTGGGAAGTGCCAGGACCTGCAGAGTCTACCGAACCTCCCCAGCTGTTTTCAAGACCTGCAACCAAACAGGGCTTCAGTTAATGACCCAAGTATATTGGGGGGGGGGGAGCATACAGAGGAAGGCTCATAAGCAAAAAAAAAATAGCCTTAAAGCATTCCAGACTTGCTTCCCTGCCTAAAGTCAAGACTATCAACTTTAACTGCACCAGCAAAACAGTTGCGATCTAGAAAGAACTGGCATGTTCTTCTTCCGGTTTCTCAAGCGATTCCATCAATATCTGCATGATTAAACGTACCTTGTTTGCGTTGTGCAAAGTGTCCGCTTGCACGGGATGATCGAAGCTGACTCCCGTCTCTTTGCTGTTCCCCGGAGCGGGGGCCGTCTGAGCGTGCTGTACCCCGGGGGGCTCCAGGTGTGGCGGGGGAGGCTTCCGAGTCTCGCCGGGCAGCAAAGCTGCTGGGTTAATATCCAGACTTGCCTTCGAAAGCGATGGAGAGAAGGCGGCATTTGTCAGTAGCGGGTCAGGCCGGTAACAAAGACGGACGAGAAAGAGAAGAAAGGGCCCGAAAACAGCAGAGCTCGTGAAAGCGCGATTAATCGACGGACGGTGCAGACAGACAGGTGTGCACGGACCCGCTCCCCTTTGGTCCTGCCCAGAAATCAGTCCCCCTCCTCTGCCCCAGAAGGGAATAAGGCGTGTCCCATTACACATGCAATTGACAGAAATCCAAAGCTGCATCCGCTAAGCTGAAGCTGGAAGTAAAAAAGACGTATGGAGAACCACAATGAATGCAGCAAGAGAAGTGCGCTGAAAGTTAGGACACAGGTAAAATGAGTTACTTGTAACTTTCCGATCCGAGGCGAGGGCTCTTTAGGTCTACTTGCCGCGGGGCCGGTGGATTTCTGTATAAAGTTACATTACACGGGAGTAAATCCTGATGAATGAGACCTAAAACGCTTCAAACTGTAAGGGGGAGACGTATCCCAAGCAATACGGGAGGCCCAAAATGTGATCTTGCGCCAAAGCCCTGATCGACCGGGGTGGGGTGGGGCGGGGGAGGGGAGGGGTGCTAGACTGCAGCGTCAGGTGGACTTTCCTTCAGTGTCAAGGAGAATTTGTGGAAACTCTTTGGGGAGGTGATCTAGAACTTCCTGCTAAGTGGGTTCCAGCAGTTTTCATCTAGGGTGGGGGAAATACCCAATTCTCCGTGTGGCAAAATGAACTGTTGTTAATAACGATGCTTGTGTGATTTTAATGATTCTAAAGAGGCGCCCCTTCCCTGCCTCCACACCACATCTCTTCAAATTATTTGGACAAAAAACAGTCAGTACCAGCGGCTTCGTTGGCGCGGGGCTGAAGAGACCGTCCTCGCTGTCGTCGTCTCCGAATAAATCTCCTCCAGACGGAAGCTTCCCCCGTGGCTTTGGGATCTGAAATGGGCCACAGGAAAACCCTGGTACAGCAGCCGCTTGTGGTCAGCACGCGGGAGTTCCATGGCAAAGATGGTGCTCATGTGCAGCCCAAGCACACACCTGCTCATAAATCCTCCCGACTGATGGAATTAGTGGCTGAGTACATGGCTATAGTATATTGCACAAGGGTTTGTCCTTTTCCAGGTAAAGCCAAGGAATAACTGCCTGATTTTGCTTTTAGACATGGTTTTCTGGATAGTACTCTAATTATCCTTTTAGATTGTACCTTTTAATCTGATTTTATTCATCTTAGACCCTGTCTGTATCTAATTCTGATTTACCCTCATATGCCATTAAAGGTTTTGAATTTGAATATGCATGGTCTTGATGGACCAATTGTCTGATGCAGGAGAAGGCAGCTTCATGTGGGACTATGTACGAACCACCGCTTCAGGGGAAGTCCTGTGGTTCAGTGGTAGACAGGGGTCATTTCCTGCCGGAGCGCCCCGGAGCAGCGCTCCGGCAGTAAGGAGCCCAGCCCCCACCCCCTGCCCGCGGAGAGACTCAATGGGATTTAAATGCCTGGGTTCCCTGCGTCAGGGCATCTAGAGAAGATTGGGCAGGGAACCCAGAAATGTCTGCCTCCCTGTCCTTCGTGTCTCCAGCCAGCCCACTGTGGCGGGTTGGCTGGAGATGTGAAGGACAGGGAGGCAGACATGCCTGCCTCTCCGCTTTTGCAGAGAGACTCAGGGGGGATTTAAATGCTTATTCAGGTACAAGATCTCCCTTTAAACTCATTTGCATAACTCATTTTAAACATGCCTGCCCTTTGTCAGGGTGTGTGGCATATGCAAATGAGTTATGAACATCTTTTTCTAGAAAATGACCCCTGGGTAGAGCATTTACTTTTAGCATGCAGAAGGTCCCAGGTTCAATCCCCAGCATCGTCAATTAAAAGGACCAGGCCGTAGGTGATGGGAAAGACCTCCGCCTGGGACCTTGGAGAGCTGCTGCCAGTCTGAGTGGGCAATACCGACCTTGACTGTCCAGGGTCTGATTCAGAATCAGGCAGCTTCATACACGTACTTATTTCAGTGCTAAAAGCTCCGTGAAGAAGCCATTCCCTGAAATAACCACAGATGTCATTTCGACTCATACAGGATGGTATATTCTTTGGTGGGTGCTATCTTTACCCCTATAGCTGAGGCTTGCTTCTTAAGTAGCCTTCCTCTACTGGCTACCTCTGCCTGACCGAAAAGACACCGACCTGACCAAGTGGTTGCTAGAATTTTGCCCCAAACAACATCTCAAAAACAACATCCGTGATAAAAATAATGAAGTCAATAAAGGTAAGTTGCAAAAACATTTACTGAAGTATTTCTGTAGTTCTGTAAGGAATATCCTTCTGTCATCGCTCACGAAAACTGCACAATGTGAACATTCAATTTGCAATATATACTTTATCTGAGCGTGTAGCAATCCCAATTCTTATTAAATACTACTTATCAACTCTTGCTGGAAACATTCCCAGCGTCTTAACCACTTGAGCCACCGCGGCTCCTATTACACAATGTATTAACTAGATTCTAAAAGCCAAACATAAAGTCTCATCGTTCACACACTCAGATAAAGTATATATTGCTAAACGAATGTTCACATTGCGCAGTTTTCGTTCGCGTGTGAGCGATGACAGAAGGACATTCCTTACCAAACTACAGAAATACTTCAGTAAATGTTTTTGCAACTTCTCTGTATTGACTCTTCATTATTTTTATCACGGATGTTGTTTTTGGAGTCCCACCTCTTCCCGTGATCTCTCATTTTGGCTTCCAAACAACACCTCGGTAGAGAAACAGACTTGACCCTTAGAGGATGCCTTTAGACCCATATTCTAAGAAGCATGAAAACAAAAATGTCAAAATATCAGACGCAATTCTTGGCTGGTTTATCCTCTCAAAAACTGACATGCTATGGCAACAACAAAAAAATGGTTCCTTTCAACTTTCATAACCTGACACGGGAATCCGATTTTTGTGCAACTTTCGGTCTCGAACTGCTGAACTACTGACCTTCCACAGCCCGCAGTTCAGCGTCTTAACCACTTGAGCCACCGCGGCTCCTATTACACAATGTATTAACTAGATTCTAAAAGCCAAACATAAAGTCTCATCGCTCACACACTCAGATAAAGTATATATTGCAAAACGAA
>NW_015171076.1:33150-35838 GCF_001447785.1 Gekko japonicus | reverse complement strand
TGAATGGTCAGCCATTCAGGTTCACCCTGGCACACATTAAGAAACATCACTCCTGCTGTCTGGCACTAGGGGAAATGCCAGACCACTCTATTGTTCCACAATGTAGTCGAATGACGCTGCCAGACGCCTGGATGTTTGGGCCACGCCAGGGGACCAATGCTCCCTCTAAGCTGTGGAGTCTTGTGAGCAAAAATTCTACTTTGTGAGCTGCTGGCTTTAAATATGTGAGCAAGCGATTTGGCTACCGCATAAATCAGTTTGCTCTGGACTCTGGAGCCCTCCTTCCTGAGCTAAGACAAAAATGGGTGAGCCAGAGGCTAAAAAACTGTGAGCTAGCTCACACGAACTCAGCTTAGAGGGAACCCTGCCGGGGACATCTCTCTGGTATTTGGCACCAGCAAAGCTGTGGGGCCCGCTTGCCAAGGGAACCTGAACCCTGGGCCTCTGCCGTCACGTTAAAACGGGTCTGCCTTGAGCACCTCGCTCTCCATGCCAATGCCACCTTCCGGAAGGATTCTGGCAAACATTCCCGTTCACGCATCCAGCTCAGGGGGGTGGTGCTGGGCAGGCCAACTGGTCCTCCTGGCATCTGTCAATGACTTTATTATGCTGTATGCCAATTTGCTGCTCACCTTTACCTGTATGTATGGACTGGCAACTTCCACTTCAATGTATATGAAGAAGTGTGTGCGCACCCAAAAGCTTACACCTCGAATAAAACTTGGTTGGTCTTCCAGGTGCCCACTGGACTCGAACTTTGTTCTGCTGCTTCAGACCGGCACGGCGACCCACCTGGATCTACCTTTGTCAGACACTCTCTCTCTCAAAAGCTAGATCTGAATCCAGGAGCCCCTCAGAGGCCAACAAGAGTTCCAGGGGGTCAGCTTTCATGAGTCAAAGGTCTCTTCTGTGCCTGATGAAGAGAGCTCTGAATCTTGAAAGCCTGAAACTCCTGTTGGTCTCAAATGGGGCTCCTGGAATTTCTGTGGCTACTCTCTGAACCCCATCTCGCCAAAGCTGATATCCCGAAGATGTTGATGGTCTCTATAAAGTGCTCCTAGAGCAGACTAACAGCAGAATATTCCTTCTGCCAAGAGGAACTTGAGCCAAGCCGAGCCTCAGAGTTCGATTTCTGTGCTGGGAAACACAGCAGCAGCAGGAGGAGAAGTGGGCCTTTCTTCCCTGCAGTTGGCCTGCCCAGGTTGCAGGGCATGATCGTAAGGTGGGTCTGTGCCCCACACTCTCACGTCTTAGAATTCAGGCACCGAACACCACAGGCAAGTCAGAAGTCTCCCGTTTGAAAGGGAATCTCTCCTGCTGCTCGGGCTGAGCAATCGCTATCCTTCCTTGCCATGTTCCAGACCTGGGGGCCCTGGCAAGATATTGTCTGAAGGGGTCCACTGGAGACTTGGGAGAGAGGGGTCAAGCAAGACAATCGGCACTGCCGCTTCTCGCTTGCAGTCCAGGAAAAGAACTGGCAGCTCTCTGCCCTCTCTCTGTCCCTGGAGCTGCCTGCCGCTCACCTGGGCAGGTGAGTGAGCAGCCACTCCCGCCCTCTCCCTGGCAGAGGAGGGGTGAGAGGTCACGGCCGCCCAGCACTGGGCATCTCCAAACCGGGGGGCGTCAGCAGCCACTCTGCAGTGCCAAACCTGACCTCATCTCCCATCTCCTGTGCAGTAGATAAAAGGAGGAGGCAAGCAGTCTGTTGTGCTTTTTTCCAGGCGGTCAGCTGAGGAGACGTCATCTGTCTCACGTCTAGTCAGAGAAGATACCTTTGCTGGGTGTGGACAGAGAGAAGCCGTTTGGCCCCCTGGGTGCCTGCTTGTTGGGGCAGCAGGAAAGTTTGGTGGCGGGGAAAGGGGGTGACTTAAGAGGTGGTCGCTTTGGGGGGGGGGAGGCAATATCGCTTCCAAAACACTCCCCCTGTGAGGTACTGCTTGTCCGCCCACGAGACACCACTGCGGACAAACTCACAAGGAGGCAGGAGGGCAGCACCAAAGTCCCGGCCGTGGTTAGGAGGAAAGCCACGAGCAGTTGGTTTTCGAACCATGATTCCAACTGAGGGGGTTTGGCAAAGGAGTGTGTGGAGGGGCCCTCTTCACCTCTTGTCCCGAGCACAGCATGTCCCGCAGGAAGGAAGTGACACTCAAGCCTTGAGCAACCAGGGAACACAAGGTTCTCCTTCCTGCATCTAGAACCAACCCACAGCTCCCTTCAAATACTAGGAGGAATAGGAGGACCCAGGTGTCCGGACTCCTGGCTGAAGCCTCGAGACCCTGAACAGAACAGAACAGAGAACCCCTCGGGAAGTCAGGCACCTCCCCTCCCCCTCCCCTGGGCCCCCGGCCCCCTCAAGAACCACCCAGGGGGTGAGGCAGAATGCCAGCCCCGCCGCTGCCTGGGTTGCTTCCATTTACTACAGAGCTGTTTTTATCTTGGCCCATCTCGCCTCCAGAGCGGCTCCCACAGCTGAAAACTCATCAAACAGACAAGACAAGGTTTCACTCAATGAAGAACAGGCAGCGGCAGCAGCCGGAGGAGTTGCCACTGGAAACCTCCAGAGGTTTCCAAGGTCCAGTCGCTTAAGTGCCGCCCCGCACTCCCCAGCCCCGACGCCTCCTTCTGTCCATAGATGATTGCAAGCCCCCCCCCCCCCAATGGGTTTTCTGGCTTCCTGGGTTCCAATAG
>NW_015171076.1:26880-32424 GCF_001447785.1 Gekko japonicus | reverse complement strand
CCTGAGCCCCGCCCCGCCCGCGCGAGGGGGCACGGTTGCCAACCTCCAGGGGGGTGTCTGGAGTGCAACGCGCCCTTTCTAAGCTGTGGAGAGAGAGGCCTGTGAGCAGGAATTCTACTTTCTGAACTTGTGGGCGAGCGATTAGGCTGCTGCATCAATTAAGTTTGCTCTGGAGCCCCGTCCTTCCTGAGCAAAGGCAAAAATGTGTGAGCCGGAGGCTAGAAAACTGCGAGCTGGCCCACACTCACTCAGCTTAGAGGGAACGCTGCCTCGCTGGGTTGTTGTGAACAAAACAGAGAAGAATTTCGCTGAGAATATTGCTGGATTTTCGGAAGTCCGGGAAAGGACCTCAGCGGGGCAGAACTGCCTTTGAGCCCCCCCTCCAAAGCAAGCCATTTCCTCCGGGAGAACTGACCTCTGCAGTACAGCGACTCCCCTTGTGATTCCGGGAGGTCTCCAGGCCCCACCTGGAGGTGGGCAGCCCTGTGTGGTGGTCAAGAATGTCAGCTCTGTGAACAAAACAGAAGAATTACGTTTTGAATACTGCTGGATATTTGGGAGTCTGGTGGGAAAGGACCCCAGCAAGCGCAGAATGCCTTAGAGCCCACCAATGCTCCCTCTAAGCTGTGGAGAGTCTTGTGAGCAGAAATTCCACTTTGCGAGCTCCTGGCATTAAACTTGTGAGCGTGCGATTTGGCTGCTGCATAAATTAAGTTTGCTCTGGAGCCCTCCTTCCTGAGCTAAGGCAAAAATGTGCGAGCCGGAGGCTAAAAAACTGTGAGCTGGCTCACACTCACTCAGCTAAGAGGGAACACTGCTCTGCCCCCCCCCATCCAACTTGGGGCTAAGAATCTGCTCTACCTTCTAGGGCCCTTGCAAGGATTATGGTACGATTACTGAGCTCTTTCCACCTGGTCTGCTACCAGCAATAGGTTGGAATGACGTATTACCGTCCACCAGCAGAGTGATTTAGTTTGCTCTGGAGCCCTCCTTCCTGAGCAAGGACAAAAATGTGTGAGCCGGAGGCTAAAAAACTGTGAGCCGGCTCACACACTAACTCAGCTTGGAGGGAACACTGCCTGGGAGACCTCCTGCAATTACAGCTGACCACCAGACTACGGCCCCCCTGGAGGGCATGGCTGCTTTGCCTTTATTCCTTGCCGAGGTCCAGCCCTTCCCAGACGCAACTCCCAAATGTCCAGGGGTTTCCCAACCCAAAGTTGGCAACTCTAACAAAGGAGGGGGAATCACCTCCTGCATGCTCCAGTGTGGGCATATGCGAACACCCCAAGTGTGACTTGGAAAGTTACAGGGGGATGAGCGTTTGCCCTTCAAGGCCGCGTCAGTTGAGGGACCCACTGAAGCCATGAGGTGTGTTGCCACAGCCGGAGGGGAGTGTGAGAGTGGAGCTCCTGAGCAGCATTGAAAAGGAGAGGCTCTTTGGTGCAGGAGTGAGAGCCAGCTTGGTGCAGTGGTTAGGAGCAGCAGACTAATCTGGGAGAGCCGGGTTTGATTCCCCACTCCTCCACATGCAGCTGCCGGTGTGACCTTGGGTCAGTCACAAGTTCTCTCTGAGCTGTTCTCTCAAGAGCAGTTTCTCAAAAGAGCTCTCTCTCAGCCCCACCTACCTCACAGGGTGTCTGTTGTGGGGAGGGGAAGGGGAAGGAGATTGTAAGCTGATATGAGACTCATTCGGGTAGTGAAGGGCGAGAGTATGAATCCAATCTCTCCTCACTGCCTGCTGCAGGAACACACAAGAATGAAAGCAGCCGCGAAAACAGAACCCTGACACTCAGCCTTGCTGGCTAAAATTAAATCCTCTATCAGGCTGAATAAAGCCTTACTGGGAATGCCGCTCTTGCTTAATTGAGTTTGCATCGTGCCGCTGGTATGTGGTGTGTTCCCTAACAGCAGCATGGGCAGGCTCCCCATTGTCTCCAGCATCCAGAGGGGAAAGAGGGGGGGTGACCTAGCAAGGGCTTGGGTGAGATGAGTCAGGGTCTCCTTGAGTTCCAAGTCCAGCCTTTCCTTCCCTGGCCCATAAAATGATACACAGTTAAGAGGCCGTGTACTTAAAATATGCAAGCACCTTGTGTCAGCAGTAGCTCGTCTAATGCTTCATGTTGTGTTCCTTAAAGGAAAGATGATGTTCTATGGTAAACATTGGAAAAAAGGATTTTCTGGTTTGCTGCTTCTTTAAAAGATGTTATAAAATGGGGGGGAAGCAAGTCTGTTGGTGCACTTCACTTTCCGTTGAAGGGGAAGGGAAATACCATTGCACCGATAATTATTTATTTAGTTTTTTATTATTTGCATTTATAGCCTGCCCATCCCGCAAGCGGGCTCAGGGCGGGGTAAAGTCATAAAACATATAATAATTACAATTAAAATTAAACAATTTAAAATTAATAAACATTAAAACACAGTCACACTTCTAACAAATCAGCTGGCGGTGGTGGTTCCCTGGCATATTGTTCGGGTTGCTGTGTGACAACCACCTCAGGGGGGCCATATAGAGACGTCCGCTGCCTCTGCCAAAGGCCCGGTGGAACAGCTCGGTCTTACAGCCCCTGCAGAATTGAAGAAGATCCCACAGGGCCCTAATCTCGACTGGGAGCATGTCCCACCAGGCAGGGGCCAGGGCGGAAAAAGCCCTGGTCGAGGGAAGACGGCCGGCCTTTGGGCCAGGGACAACCAGGAGATGTTGATCCGTAGAGCATAGTGCTCTTCGGGATGTATATGGGAAGAGGTGATCCCTCAGATATGTGGGTCCCAGGCCGTGTAAGGGTTTAAAGGTGATTACCAACACCTTGAACTTGGTTTCCCCCATTTTATTACACCTTTAAAAGAAGGAGCAAAACAGAAAATCCTCTTCCTTTGCTTGCCTCCCCTCCCACCTGTGTTTTCCAGCACCCTCACGGTATTCCAAAGAGCTCTTCCCTTCCCGTGGCACTGAGCCTTCTCCTCCCAAACCCCTGTTCTTTTATGTTATTTACTAAATTTATATCCCGCCGTTCTCTGTAAACAGCTAACTCTCCCAAAGTCTTAGTCCTAGTATTTGCAGATGTGTTGATGGTCTGTAGATGGCCGCTGTGTGCCCTGAACTAGAGCATCTTGGCTCCCAAAGAATCTGCTAGAGGTGGGGTCGGTATTCAGGCTACACTAGAGATGTGAAGGCCCGGAAAAAAACTGGGACCCGGGAAAATTGGGGGGGGGGGGGGGCATTTTTTTCCTGAAGCCTTTTTTGTTTTTTCCCGAAAAATTGAAAAAAGAAAAGGAAAGGGAAAAAATTGATTATGGAAAAAAATTTTAACATGATGAATAAAGTATTTTAAGACAAGGTGTTCAAATATTTTCCAAATCATTTCTAAAAAATATATATGGTATCAGATTGTTCTGATTTCTGTGCACTGAGGACAAGCAAGTCCTAGGTTACGAACTGAACTCTCCAATGCAAGAACAAGATGCTTTAGAAGGTGCTATTGTCACAAGAAAAGAAAAAGGTTTCAATTTTGTTTTTGCGTGTGGGTGGGTATTCTGTTTGTAATAATTGTTTGGACACACTATATTTTTAATATGCTAGTTGTGATCATTTCATGCCAAGTAAAAATGTCCATAGTCATGTTTTATGTTCCTAAAGTAACAGAACAACTTCCAATCTGGAAAAGAAAAAAGAGGTGCTAATGTAGCAATTTTTTTTCCAATTTTTCCAAAAATTTCCGTTTCCCCCAAAAAAGAACTGGAAAAAACCCAGGGTTTTTTACAAGCTTCAAAATTCCCGGAAATTTTACATCTCTAGGCTACACACGATACTAAGGAAGGTCTGTTGCTTTCCCTTTTCCCGTAGGGCACCACCGTGCCAGGATGTCTCCAAAAAGAACAGGGGAGTGTGCCTCACCGAGGAATATCTTTACAATGGGGGACAAATTCTTGCCACGCCGTAAATCCTTCTGGGTGGACAGTCTGTCCTTCCGGAGCCTTGCCATTTTCCGTTTTCAAGGGGGACTGCCGGACGTTGAGGGACCCTAGGCTTGGCTGTCTCCAGTTGATTCATCAGTCTGCATCGCTCAGGGGCCTCACGGTAGAAGACATTCAGAAAGCAAGGGCGTCTCGGCCAAAAGCCGACCAGGAGAGCCAGGGTAAAGTGCGGCAGAAGGTAAGCGCTGCCCGGTGCAAGAGAGAAGCTGGTGCTGGAGCAACTGTATTCCTACCTTACGTGCTGGGCTCTTTGGGAAGGACATGGGGCCTCTTGAGTGGGCCGCTTGGGGCCAGCAGTGCTGTATGGAACTAAGAACGCTGCTGCTTGGTGTCATTGCGAGCCAGGGTGAGAAAAAGGGTGGCCTAGAATCTCTCCTTCCTGGCCTGAGTGCCTCAATATTGCCTGGATGGATTAGACCGTAGCCAAGGAATCATTGAGTCCTAAAGCTAGAGGGCTGCATAGGCAGTCCATACTCCCTCTAAGCTGTGGAGTCTTATGAGCAGAAATTCTACTGTGTGAGCGACTGGCATTAAAGTGGTGAGCGAGCGATTTGGCTCCTTCATAAATTAGTTTGCTCTGGAGCCACCCTACCTGAGCTAAGACAAAAGTCTGTGAACCGGAGGCTAAAAAGCTGTGAGCTAGGTAAAGGTAAAGGTTTCCCTTGCTCGAAAGCCAGTTGAATCCGACTCTAGGGGGTGGTGCTCATCTCCGTTTCCAAGCCGAAGAGCCAGTGCTGTCTGAAGACATTTCCGGGGTCATGTGGCTGGCATGACTAGACGCCGAGGCTCACAGAACACTGTTACCTTCCCACTGAAGCGGTACGTCTTTATCTACTTGCAATTTCTTGCTTTTGAACTGCTAAGTTGGCTGGAGCTGGGGCCAGAGACAGGAGCTCACTCTGTCATGTGGCACTCCGGTCTCTAACTGCTGAACTACAGACCTTCCGGTCTGCAGTTCAGCGTCTTAACCACTTGAGCCACCGCAGACAGAGGCTAAAAAACTGTGAGCTAGCTCACACTAACTCAGCTTAAACACTGGTCCAGGTCCCTGTTGAACACCAAAAATCCAAAGCCTGAGCATTCCCAGCAGACAAAATCTTCCAGGGAGGGAAAAGCCATCACCCACCCACAATTGGTTCCATTGTGGAAATGCTCTTTCTGTTGGGAAGGGCCCTGCCTCAAGACTCCAGTTTGTCTCCACCGTTAGAGAGCCAGTGTGGTGCAGTGGGCAAGAGAGTCAGACTGGTATTTGGGAGACCTGGATTTGAATTCCCCACTCAGGCCGTGGAAGCCCGCTGGGTGGCTCTCTCCGCTTAATCTACCTCACAGGGTCGTTGCTGTGAGAATAAAACGGAGGAGAGGAGAATTATCTAAGCTGTCCTGGGTCTCCACTGGGAAGGCACGGTGAACATACATAAGAACATAAGAGAGAAGCCAATGTTGGCTATCAGGCTAGTGGCCCGTCCAGTCCAACACTCTGTGTCACACAGTGGCCAAAAATACCAGGTGCCCTCAGGAGGTCCAGCAGTGGGGCCAGGAAACTAGGAGCCCTCCCACTGTTGCCCC
>NW_015171076.1:20233-26723 GCF_001447785.1 Gekko japonicus | reverse complement strand
AGTGGCCAGAAATACCAGGTGCCATCAGGAGGTCCACCAGTGGGGCCAGGACATTAGAAGCCCTCCCACTGTTGACCCCCCCCCCAAGCACCAAGATGACAGAGCCTCACTTTCCCCAGAGACCCTATCTATACCTTGTGGCTAAGAGCCACTGATGGACCTCTGCTCCATATGCTTATCCAATTCCCTCTTGAAGCCGTCCATGCTTGTAGCCGCCGCCACCTCCTGTGGCAGCGAATTCCACGTGTGAATCACTCTTTGGGTGAAGAAGTACTTCCTTGTATCCGTTCTAACCCGACCTCGTACCTTCGTGAGGTACGAATGAATTAAATAATGTCCAGCCTCAATCTCCCCTCCTGCAGACAAAGCCCGTCACATCCAGCCTTGATCTCCGGAGCAGTAGAGAGAGCGGTCTTTGTTCTCTTGCATGGGGGGGGGGGCGGCCCTTCAAGGAGTTGAAAAGCGCAGCCATGCCTCCCCTTCAAGAGAAGTCCCTCTGGTCCCAGCACCCGGTTTTCAGCACTGGTCAGCTACTCCCCAGCCAGCCCTGGAAGAGACAGGCTGCAGACAAAGCCCGTCACATCCAGCCTTGGTCTCTGGAGCAGCAGAGAGAGCAGTCTTTGTTCTCTTGCATGGGGGGGGGCAGCCCTTCAAGGAATTGAAAAGCGCAGCCACGCCTCCCCTTCAAGAGAGGTCCCTCTGGTCCCAGCACCCGGTTTCCAGCACTGGTCAGCCACTCCCCAGCCAGCCCTGGAAGAGACAGGCTCCCTGGCAGACTTGTCCCCAGCCTCTTTTTTTTGGGGGGGGGGGGTAGCGTTTGCCTCTCTGACTTCTGCTTTGTTTGGTGTGAGAGCCAGTTTGGTGTCGTGGTTAATCTGGGAGAACCGGGTTTGATTCCCCACTCCTCCACTTGCACTGGCTGGATGACCTTGGGCAAGCTGTAGTTCTGGTCAGACCTGTTCTTGATAAAGAGCCGTTTCTGTCAGAACTCTCTCAGCCCCGCCTACCTCACAGGGGTGTCTGTTGTGGGGAGGGGAAGGGAAAGGAGTTTGTAAGCCGCTCTGGGACTCCTTCAGGTAGTGAAGGGCCATGGGGTATAAATCCAATCTCTTCTTCTTCTCCAGCTTAGCGAGAGAGCTCGGGAGAGGAAAGTGCCAGTTACCCGAGTGGGACGGCTCGCGAACTTTGGGGGTAAGATCCATCATGCGGGCATGCCTGTGAGAGAGAGAGAGAGAGAAATGGCCAGGGCGAGTTGTGGTTCCAGTTCTGCTTCAGTGCACAGAAGTGGACTTAACCGAGGACGCGTTGTGTGTCGGCTGCATGCCTTCTTGCTTTTGGCATAGTTGGGGTATGACTCTTGGGCAGCAGCGACAAGGGGAAGAACTGAGGCGCGGGCTGCCTCCGAGGCCCACCCTGTGCTGCGTCGAGGTGCTGGAATGGCGTACGGTTGCAAACTGGGTACTGCCTACTTGCGGACCTCTCTGTCATTGCCTCAGCTGCAGCAATGGCAAAGAGTCTCCCCCAAACACCGGCCGCGGAGGGGGAGAAGTCCAGTTCCGGGACGTTGCCAAGAAGTCTTGTTTTGACAGGGCTCCAGAATCTCACTTGAGCACAAGCGCAACTCTGTTCTCTGATGTTTTGATTTTTTATATCCATCTATCCGTCCCGCTTTCCCTTATGGTTTGAGGCAGCTCCCAAGGCACATTTAAAACCACTAGAATAAGCCCCCCCTCCAGGTAACCCCCTCTCCGCAGAAGATGCCTGCCCCACTGAAAGCCCCGGGAAACAATATGCACTTGTGGTGCCTGCTAGAGATTTTGAGAGAGGGGCCTCCCCGCACTTCCCCAGAGTGGCCAGTCCTCCCCCACCCCCAAGCCACTGGCAGGGATGGGGGAGGGGGTTTCCAAGTGGGGAAACTCCTGGAGATTTGGGGGGTGGAGCTTGGGGAGGACCCCTCAGTGGGGTACATAAGGCCACAGAGTCTGCCCTCCCAAGCAGCCGTTTTCTCCAGGGGGGAGCTGATCTCTGGAGATGAGTTGTGATTCTGGGGGACCCCCAGGCCCCACCTGGAGGTTGGCCTCCCCGGGCCTACCACGGGAAGGGCCTGGGCTCTGGTGGATGCCAGGCAGAGGGCCTTAAGTGGGGGGGCCAGCCAGTAGAGGGCAGCCTGAAGGCCAGTTGATGCACAGGGACACATGGGAGGAGCCGGTCCTTTAGATATGTCCATTCAGCATGAAAGGAATCAAACACGCCTTCAAAACCTCAGGAACTGCAAGTTGGGGAAGGCTCAGAACTGGCTTCTGGGAACGGCCAGCCGGCTCACAGTGGGACTGTTTAGAGGGTTCTGTCCGAGTTCCCGTGGGACGGTCGAGGCTGGCCGAGCGCACGTGCCCAGAAGTATCAGTGGGTTGTGGAGCTGGCTGGGGATGGAGGAGGGGGGTGGGCTGGTCCTCCACCGTGGGCTTGCTGGGCCGTGTTTGCCAAACCCACTTCTTTGGCCTCTCGATCTCACGAATCCTTTCCTTCCAGGTTTGGCCGTGGGTCTGGGCCTGGGGGCCTTGGCCGAAGTGGCGAGGAACTCCCTGCAAGGAGAGCCTGCTCCCAAGAGTAAGGAAGGACCAGGGCGGGGAGGGGCCGTTCAGGCGCACAGGGCACTTTCACGCATGCAAAATAAGGCCGTTTCAGTCCACGTCAGCGACCGTCTGCAAGTGGATTTTGCCATTTCACAAATTAAAATCCTGTTGCAAAGTGCATCAAAAGGGTGTCATTTAGTGCATGTGAAAGCACCCACAGTTTCAGTTGCCTGCTTGAGTGAATGTCAGGATTGGGGGGACGGAAGGGTATGCTTGCTATGTCTCCTTCTTTGCCTGGCTTTCAGAAGTAACTGGGGGGGGGCAGGGGGGGTTAGCAAGACAGGGAAACCTCTGCCGTGCTCTCCCCTCGAGGTCTTTGTGTTTGTAGGTCTGCAGTCCACTTCCTGGCCCAAACTGGTGAATGACATAAAGATCATAACCACAATTCCAAGCAAAATAGAAATGAGCCAGTTTGGTGTAGCGGGGTGACCTTGAGTCAGTCACAAGTTCCCTCAGAGGTGTTCTCTCAAGGGCAGTTCTCTCAGCGCTCTCTCAGCCCTGCCTGCCTCACAAGGGTGTCTGTTGTGGGGAGGGGAAGGGAAAGGAGATTGTAAGCTGCTCTGAAACGCCTTCGGGTAGTGAAGGGTGGGGTATCAATCCAATTGAGAGCCAGTTTGGTGTCGTGGTTAAGTGTGCGAACTCTAATCTGGGAGAACCGGGTTTGATTCCCCACTCCTCCACTTGCACCTGCTGGATGACCTTGGGTCAGTCACAAGCTCTGGCACAGCTGTTCCTGAAAGGACAGTTTCTGTCAGAGCTCTCTCAGCCCCACCCACCTCACAGGGTGTCTGTTGTGGGGAGGGGAAGGGAAAGGAGTTTGTAAGCCGCTCTGAGACTCCGAGTGAAGGGTGGGGCATAAATCCAATCTCTTCTTCTTCTTCTTCTTCTTCTTCTTCTTCTTCTTCTTCTTCTTCTTCTTCTTCTTCTTCTTCTTCTTCTTCTTCTTCTTCTCTTCTTCTTTAAAAACGAAACCTCTGTTTAGAAAGACCTCCTTTCTCCAAGTCCTTGGGGGGGGGGCATGTTGGGGCTGTTGTTGGGCAGACTTGATTCCCCCCCCCCTGTCCTCTCTGCAGATGGAGACGCCCTGCTGGACTCCAACCCCTTCCTGTCTGAGGCCAACGCAGAGCGGATCGTCAACACCCTCTGCAAGATGCGTGGGGCGGCCCTTAAGATCGGCCAGATGCTCAGCATTCAAGGTAGGGAATGGGGAGGTTCCGGGGGGTCTTTCTCCCCCCCCCCATTGCCACAGCTGCAGGGAGCAACAGTGGGGCAGCTGAGCTGGCCAGCCACAGGTCTCCAGCGAGCTCTGGATCTGAAAGGCTGTTGGCTCAAAGGGCTGAAGCGCAGCCACGGGGGTGGGGGTGGGCAGGCTCTGGGCGTGCTCTGGGTCTCCCCACCAGCAGCCCCCTCCCAATACCCTGCAGTTCTCAGCAGTGCTCAGAGTGGTGGCCGAGGCCCCTCCCTGCTGTAAGATCCTGGGATTCAGCAGCCAAAAGTTGGCACCTGACACGATTGTCCTCTTAGAGGAGGCAGACGGTGCTTTCTCCATCAACTTTACACATTTGCTTCATAGAATCCTAGAATGTTAGAGTTGGGAGGGACCTTGCCGGTCATCTAGTCCAGCCCCCTGCACTCTGCAGGAGCAGAGCCGAAAGAGAGCCCTACAACATACCCGGAAGACGGTCCTCCAGCCTTCACTTGAAAACATCCAGCGAAGGAGCCTCCACCACCTCCCGAGGCTGACTGTTCCACTGCTCAACCACTCACAGTTAGTAAGTTTCTCCTGATATATAGCCAGTATCGTAATTTCCACCCATTAAATCTAGTCTTGCAATACGGAGCAAGAGAGAATAGATCTGCTCCATCTTCTACATGACAGCCCTTCAGATACTTGAAGACTGCAATCATGTCCCCTCTAAGCCTTCTCTTTCCCAGGCTAAACATACCCAACTCTTTCAGCCTTTCCTTGTAAGACTTGGATTCCAACCCTCTCAGCATCCTGGCTGCCCTCTTCTGGACTCGCTCGAGTTTGTCAACATCCTTCCTAAATTGTGGTGCCCCAAACTGGACACAGGACTCCAGGTGAGGCCTGACCACAGCAGAATAGAGCAGAACTACGCTCACAAAGTAGAATTTTTGCTCACAGGACCCCACAGCTCAGAGGGAGCCTTGCCTGGGACCCTCCCCTTGCTGCTCCCTGGGGGCAGCCGTGGGACCCTGTTGGGGGTGGGCTCCACTCCCCACTAACTCCTCTCCCCGCAGACAACACCTTCCTGAGCCCCGAGCTGCAGCAGATCTTTGAGCGCGTCCGCCAGAGTGCAGACTTCATGCCCCCAGCGCAGATGAAGGTGAGCGGAAGCACTTTCAAATGGGGCAGGAAGGTGGGGGCGGGGGGGTGTCACAGAGCCCTCTGCCGGGCAGGCCCCCTTTCTTGCAGACTGGGCGGGCTGGGGAGGGGTGGCATCGAAGGGGTGCTGTGGGAAAGTCAAGCGGGACTTGAAGTCTCTTCGGCTTGGTTGCATCTCATTTTCACGCACGCGTGTGATTCTTTCGTCCTCACAGTCAGCCAGTGGACTCTGTCGGCATTTGAACTTAGGTCTCGCTGGTCTGGATCAGGCATGCTAACCGCTGTGCCGTACTCCTGTCAGACTCCTGGCCAAGTTACTCTCAGCAACACTCTTTAGCAGTGATTTGTTTGTTGAGATATAAGCAAGATCCAGATTATAACAGTACTGTGTCAGAACTGAGAATTTTGGCAGGGATACTTACAGATATAGGTAATTCAAATGAAACCCCTCCTAATAGCCACACACACGTCACATCCATCCCGCCTAGCCGCTGCGTTCTTTACCACCCCCCCTTTTCGCCTGGGAAATATCCGATCCTATTATCTACAAAAGCAAGCTGGCACCAAAGGTTTCAAGGAGGTTCCTCTGAGAGAGGAAGGCTTCTTCGAGAAAAGTTACAGCTCTAAGACAGCACGGTTCACACACTCCACATTCGCTCCCCGCTTAGGAATTCCCTCCCCCCTCCGTTCATGGCAAACTGAGCAGAGCAAGGTTTGACAACACCCTTCTGCTGCTTTCCTCTATATGGGTCAGGAGAAGAGGAGGAGGCATCGAAGGGATGCTGTGGCAAAGTCAAGCAAGGCTTGAAGCCCGTGTGTCTCTTCCGCTTGTTTTCATAGAATCATAGAATGTTAGAGCTGGAAGGGACCTCACAGGTCATCTAGTGCAGTGGTTAGGAGTAGGGATGTGCAAAAAAAAAAAAATTGGTAAAATTCGGATTCGGGTTTATTGAACCCGAATTTTTTCGGGAAACCCGAAAAAACCCGAATATCTAATTCGGTAAAGCATAGATATCCGAAAATTTTCGGAAAACCCGAAAAATTCGGGTCCATTATAACCAATGGGGCCATTGAAGTCAATGGCAAAAAACCTCTTGAAACTTTGCAGGGGGGAGGGGGTAGAGGCTCCAAATTTGGACAGTGGCTGCTCATGCCTCTTCCCGAAAGACCCCCAAAGTTTCAAGAAGATTGGCCCAGGGGGTCCGATTCCAGGGGCATCCAAAGAGGGTGCCCCCAGTCTCCCCAGATCAGCTTGCTGTATTCCCGGTTTGCCGCCGAAATTCGGCGGCAATGCATTTCAATGGGATTTT
This sequence comes from Gekko japonicus, assembly GCF_001447785.1. Classification (NCBI taxonomy): domain Eukaryota; kingdom Metazoa; phylum Chordata; class Lepidosauria; order Squamata; family Gekkonidae; genus Gekko; species Gekko japonicus. The sequence continues at coordinate 20,433 of NW_015171076.1, read as the reverse complement.
TACCTTTTACTTTCCTTTTTGCAGACCCCTAGGAGGGGGAAAGAGGGAGAGGCTCCAAACTTGGGGGGTGGTTACTGGAACCTCTCCCCAACATGCCCACCAGGTTTCAAGAAGATTGGACCAGGGGGTCCAATTCTATGGGCCCCCAAACAGGTTGCCCCCATCCCTCCATTGTTCTCTATGGTGGACAATGGAGGGAT
>NW_015171076.1:15565-20010 GCF_001447785.1 Gekko japonicus | reverse complement strand
CTCCCCCCCAGCCCCCGCAAAGTTTCAAGAGGTTTTTTGCCATTGACTTCAATGGCCCCATTGGTTATAATGGACCCGAATTTTTTCGGGATTTTTTTTTCGGGATTCGGAAAAACGCATAGGAAGCCATTTCGGGATTGCAAAAGCCGAAAAAAGCCGAAAAACGTTATTTTCGGCTTTTTTTCGGTTCGGGATCCCGAAATGCACATCCCTAGTTAGGAGCGCAGACTCTAATCTGGGAGAATCAGATTTGATTTCCCACTTCTACACATTCAGCTGCTAGTGTGACGTTGGGTCAGTCACAAGTTCTCTCAGGAGTGGTCCTCTCAGGAGCAGTCCTTGAGACAGAGCTCTCCCGGCCCCACCTGCCTCCCAGGGGGTGTCTGTTGTGGGGAGGGGAAGGGAAAGGAGATTGTCAGCCGCTCTGAGACTCCTTCAGGTAGTGAAGGGCCATGGGGTATAGATCCACTCTCTTCTTCTGCTTCTTCTTTTATCCTCAGTCACCCAGTGAACTTAGGTCTTGCCGGTCCTGACCAGACATGCTAGCCACTGTGCCATATGCACTCTTCCGCTGCTTTCTTCTTTATGGGGTCAGGAAGGAGAGAGAAGAGGAGGCGAAGCAGGAGTCTTTCGTGGGCTCTGGATTGGGCCTCCGTGCTGGGGGGATTCTCTGCTGGGCCGTTGCAGCCGCCTCCCCTGCTCTTTGCTGCCCCGGGACAGTTTTCCCGCACCACGGGGGGCAGCCCCCACGGGCTTGTTGTGGCTGCTGTTGCCCCAGCCGTGCCAACACTTCCTTTGCTTCTAACACACACACCCCGCCCCCCTTGCAGGGTGTCCTGGTGGGCGAGCTGGGCAGCGGCTGGCAGGAGAAAGTGGCCTCCTTTGAGGAGACTCCGTTCGCGGCGGCCTCCATCGGGCAGGTGCACCGGGGGGTGGGAGGTGATTGGGGGGGGGGGGGGCTGGGGCGGAGGGGGCCCCTGGAAGGGCGGGCCAGGTGCTCTTGGAGCCAGGGCCCCGGGCAGGGCAATGGTGTGTGTGGGGGGGAGACGCCAGCCCGGGTCGATACCGTCTCGCTCTGGGGCTGGAGAAGAGCGGGGCTGTTGCCTGCGTGCCCTGCAGGCGGGGGTGGTGGTGGCAGAGGAGGGGCTGGGACGTTGGGGGTCATGGGAGGCAGGGCAGCGGACTGCCAGGGAGGCCTCCCCCCCCCCTCCCCGGGAAGGAGGGGAGAGACGGGGGCGTTGCAAAGGCTCGAAGATGCTGGAAGCAGGAGTTGGGGGGGGGGGCGTCCCAGCGAGAAAGCTCCTGTGCCTGGGAAGGCCCAGCTTTCCACATCGCCTTGAAGGACCTGGGAAGGGGGCAGTGTCCCCTCTAAGCTGAGTCAGTGTGAGCTCACTCACGGTTTTTTAGCCTCCGGCTCACACAATTTTGTCTCAGCTCAGGAAGGATGGGGCTCTAGAGGAACCTTAATTTGTGCAGCAGCCAAATGGTTCGCTCACAACTTTAATTCCGGTAGCTCACAAAGTTGAATTTTTTGTTCACAAGGCTCCTCAGCTTAGAGGGAGCATGGGTTTGGGAAGGGGGACGTGGAGTCTGGTGCCTCCTCGTCAGTCCTGTGCGCGCGTGCGTGGAGGGGGAGTGGTGGGTGGGGCCGTCCTCACCCAACGCCTCTCTCCCGCCCCCCCCCAGGCCTCTTTGCAGACAAGGCCCTGCAGGTGCTGCAGAAGGAGCTGGGCTGGGAATGCGACTACCTGCGGGAAGCCGATTGCGCCAGGAAGTTCAGGTACGGAGGAGGAATGGGGGAACCAAACCCGGTTCTCCCGGATTAGAGTCCGGGAGAACCTTTCCATTTGTGTCTCTGGCACTTGGTCCCGAAACCAAAACTGAACGAAAAGCCAGGCGGGCCAGAACAGCTTCAGCACCAGTGCAGGGATTTTGTCAGTGGCCTTCCCTTCCGTTCGAAGTCCCCTCTACCCCCTCAAGTGTTTTCCAGCGCAAGGCTGCCCCCGGGCTGCATGCCCAGAGAGTAGCTCCTGTCTCACTCGGGGCAGGCTTATCTAGTGGCAGCGGCAGCAGATCCCCAGGGGGTGTGGAAAGGACCTTCCTCCTCCCGGCAGGCCTTCCTCTCCTCTTTCTCAGGCGCCTGCTGGAGGGAGACCCGTTCTTTGAGGTGCCGGAAGTGGTTGATGAGCTGTCCACGCAGAGAGTCCTGTCTATGGAGCTGGTGGGCGGCGTCCCTGTGGACCAGTGCCAGGCCCTGGATCAGGAGACCCGCAACGAGGTGAGAGGGGAATGGCGGCGCCCAGCGAGAGCTCATAGAACTGCTTGTCCTGCACTCTGACAGTGGCGTTCGTGGAAGGGGGCTTTTACCAGTGGCTCGCGTGGGAACCAGTGTTCCCTCTAAGCTGACTTAGTGTGAGCTAGCTCCCAGTTTTTCAGCCTCCGGCTCACACCTTTTTGTCTCAGCTCAGGAAGGAGGGCTCCAGAGAGCGAACTAATTTCTGCAGCAGCCCAATCGCTCGCTCACCACTTTAATGCCAGCAGCTCACAAAAGTATAATTTTTGTTCGCAAGACTCCACAGTTTAGATAAGGGAGCGTTGGTCCTGAGCAGTGTTCCCTCTGAGCTGAGTCAGTGTGAGCTAGCTCCCAGTTTTTCAGCCTCCGGCTCACACCTTTTTGTCTCAGCTCAGGAAGGACGGCTCCAGAGAGCGAACTAATTTCTGCAGCAGCCCAATCGCTCGCTCACCACTTTAATGCTGGCAGCTCACAAAAGTATAATTTTTGTTCGCAAGACTCCACAGTTTAGATAGGGAGCGTTGGTCCTGAGCAGTGTTCCCTCTGAGCTGAGTCAGTGTGAGCTAGCTCCCAGTTTTTCAGCCTCCGGCTCACACCTTTTTGTCTCAGCTCAGGAAGGACGGCTCCAGAGAGCGAACTAATTTCTGCAGCAGCCCAATCGCTCTCTCACCACTTTAATGCCGGCAGCTCACAAGACCCTCACAGTTTAGAGGGAGTACTGGTGGGACCCCCATGTTCGGGGGCAGGAGGGTGGGGGGGACCCGTCCTGTTCCTGCCCCCACAGCCCCTGGCCAACTCCTCTCCCTCCTCCTCCTCTGGCTTTTTCTCCCCAGATCTGCTCCCACATCCTCCGCCTCTGCCTGCGGGAGCTCTTTGAATTCCGCTTCATGCAGACCGACCCCAACTGGTCCAATTTCTTCTACGACGCCAAGAGACACAAGGTGTGCCTTCCTGGAGATTCCGGGGAGGGCGGGGGCGGGCGGCCACGTCCCCTTCCCGTGGTGGGCTCCAGTCGTTGCTGTCCGTTCCACAAACCCGTCTGCCTCTTTTCAGGTGGCCCTGCTGGACTTTGGGGCCAGCCGAGGCTTCAGCAAGGAGTTTACGGACCACTACATCGAGGTAAGGGGCTGCGTCTCCGAGTAGCCCCGGCCAAGGAGCGGCCGGTTTGGGACCAGAGGGGCCTGGCTGGCCAGAAGCCAAACCTGGGCTGTCAGACTTGCCCCTCTGGGAGTGTCCTCCATCGGCCACTGGAGGGGCCTGGGCTCCCTGAGCTGGGGTCGGGGGGGGGCGCTTCGCCACACCAACACACTGTTTCCCCCCTGCCCGTCCAGGTGGTGAGGGCGGCTGCCGATGGCGACCGAGCCAAAGTGCTTCAGAAGTCCAAGGATCTCAAGTTCATGACGGGCTTCGAGAGCAAGGTGAGGGCCTCTCCGCCTGCCCGGCGAGAAGCCAGCTGCGGGGGGCATTTCGGGCCTGGCGGAGGCCGTGGCAAGGAGGCGGGGGTGGTGGGCAGCGTCCCCTCTAAGCTGAGCTAGTGTGAGCCAGCTCACAGTTTTTTAGCCTCCGGCTCACGCATTTCTGTCTTCGCTCAGGAAGGATGGCTTGTTTATGCAGCAGCCCAATCGCTGGCTCACAGCTTTAATGCCGGTAGCTCAGAAAGTAGAATTTCTGCTCACAGGACTCCACAGCTTAGACGGAGCACTGATGGTGGGTGGACATCGAGGTCATATCATCAGAGCAGGGGGTGGGGGGGAGGCCTCGAGTGTCATCCCACTTTGCTCTTGGTATGTCTTGCCGAAGGCTGTGCCTGTGACAGGGTCCCTGCAGGAACCCCTAGAAATCATGCCTCTTTGGAATGCGTTTCTGCCCTTGCATCCTCTTCCCTGAACTACATTTCCCAAGATGCCTTTGGAAGAGCCCTGGCAATTGCAGCAAGTCTATGATGTTCTTGAGGGCCAGCACAGACCTGCTCCTTTCTAGGGCTTCTCAGGATACCAGTGAGGGTAGAGTGTCCCTTTTGGGGGGGGCGTGTCAGTGGGTGGATCTGAGTTGCTGTTTGTTTTTTTCTTCTTATCCAGGAAAATGTTTAGCTGGTGGATGCAAGTGGCAAAATTTAGTGACTGGGGAGATGTCACTTTTCCCTCCTCCCCCC
>NW_015171076.1:10777-15083 GCF_001447785.1 Gekko japonicus | reverse complement strand
CAGGACGGAGGCAGCTCCTGGAGGGCCGCTCTGAGTGGAGCTGAATGAGGCAATGGACAAGAGCCCCCTCCCAAATGTTCCAAATATACAAATCCCACTAGTAGAAAACACCATCAAAAATTGCCAAAACAATATATTAAACAATTACAAAGTTGGTGGTATCACAACAACAACAACAACATGAATGCATACTGTAACCATAATAAGGCATAAGAGACAATATTTCCTCCTTTGAAGATAAGACATAAAGTCCACGTAGTCAGTGTAACTTGATAGGAGGAGTCCACAGAGTCATAACATTGTCCAAACAGCCTTTGCAAAAGACGCCTTGTGGTCATTGTTCCCTCTAAGCTGAGTTAGTGTGAGCTAACTCACAGTTTTTTAGCCTCCAACTCACATATTTTTGTCTTAGCTCAGGAAGGAGGGCCCCAGAGCAAACTAATTTATGCAGGAGGCAAACCGCTTGGTCACAACTTTAATGCCAGTAGCTCACCAGGTAGGATTTTTGCTCACAAGAATCCACAGCTTAGAGGGAGCATTGCTTGTGGTCTGTTGAAATTGCTGAAATCAGGTTCCACTTACGCAGCCGGCAAACTGAAGAAGTTGAAGGAAAGGCATCTTCCGAGTATCTAGGACGGGCGTGTGATGTGACACTAATCTTTTTTCCCCTTTGCTTTTTTGGACCCTCCCGTATGTGGGCTGCCGGCCAGTCCGGTGGCCCCACTGGTGTTTCCTCCGAGGCCTGTGGTCCTTTCTTCACGAGAGGGTTGGGAGCCAGTGAGCTCCTCCTCCCCGAGTGGCTGGATTTGGCCCGGGTGCTCTGGGGTGTTTCTCATTGCTCCTGGCGCTGCGCTCTGGGGGTTGCCCTGCAGCAGAAGGGACCGTGGGCACCCGTGCCCCGCGAGGGAGAAGCCCAAGGGACAGGAGGCTGCGTTGCCCGAAAGGGGAGGGCGTTGGTGGGTCTCGCTGGACCTGAAGTGTGTTCGGCCAGTTGCAGATGTTAAAACGGGGAGAGGGGCAGCCGTGCAACGGTGAACATCTCCGGCCAAAAAGGACAGCGGGTCTGGGAATCCATCAAGCACACAAGAGAAGCCCATGTTGGGTCAGACCAGTGGCCCATCCAGTCCAACACTCTGTGTCACACAGTGGCCAAAAATACCAGGTGCCCTCAGGAGGTCCGGCAGTGGGGCCAGGACACTGGAAGACCTCCCACTGTTGCCCCCTGCCCCAAGCACCAAGAATACAGAGCATCCCTTGCCCCAGCCTGAGAGTTCCTATCTAGACCTTGTGGCTAATAGCCCCTGATGGACCTCTGCTCCAGATGGTTATCCACTTCCCTCTTGGAACTAGGAGGAGGAGGAGATTGGATTTATACCCCGCCCTTCACTTGGAGTCTCAGAGCGGCTTACAAACTCCTTCCCTTCTCCTCCCCACAACAGACATCCTGTGAGGACAGCTCTTGTCAGAACTATGGCTTGCCCAAGGTCATCCAGCAGCTGCGAGTGGAGGAGTGGGGAATCAAACCCGGTTCTCCCAGACTAGAGTCCACGCACTTAATCACTACCCATGCTTGCCGCCGCCGCCACCACCTCCTGTGGCAGTGAATTCCACGTGTGAATCACTCTTTGGGTGAAGAAGGACTTCCCTTTATCCCTTCTAACCCGACTGCTCAGCCATTTCATTGAGTGCCCACGAGTTCTTGCATTGTGAGAAAGGGAGCTGATAGGAGGGCATTCTGCACTTGCTCAGAGGAACAGTCCATCCCCTACCCTTTGTACCTGTGATCTGTAGCTGAGCCCTGGTGCTGACCGTGGGGGCAGGATCTGAGTTGGAAAAACAGTAGCCGTGGGCTGGAATGGGGGAGGTCCGGGCTCAGAGTGGGCCAGATTGAGGGGCCTGACTCCGTTTTCCCTGCTGCTTCCACCAGGCGTTCGAGGAGGCGCACGTCGACGCGGTCATGATCCTGGGGGAGGCCTTCTCTGCCGCGGGCCCCTTCGACTTTGGCACCCAGAGCACGACCCGCGGCATCCAGGCGCTCATCCCCACAATGCTGAAACACCGCCTGTGCTCCCCGCCGGAGGAGAGCTACTCCCTGCACCGCAAGATGGCCGGCTCCTTCCTCATCTGTGCCCGCCTGGGAGCGGTCATCCCCTGCCGCGAGATGTTCGAGGAAGCCTACCGCTGCTATGCGGCGCAGGAGTGGGACTCAGCGTCAGCAGAGGGAATTTAATGCAAGGGAACGGCGCGTGGGCCAGGAGCCTCTGGGGGCGGAATCCGTCCTTTCTGACGCCCAGTTGGGGTGCCCCCATGATTTACGGTGCAGGATCCGCTTTGCCTTGGCTCACCGGAGCGGCTCCCAAGGAATGGGCGTTGTGTTGGTGCCTTACGTTTTGCCTTCTCTGCCCCTCTCTGGCAAGACCCCCCCCGTGCCTCTGGTCATCCCCACCGCAGAGAACCAGTCCCCTCCCTCCCCCCCCCACACGCACCAGTCCTCTTGCCCCTCGGGGGCACCCTGTAGCAGTGCAGGGGGCACTGCGTGAGGGCCAGGCCTTCTCTGCTGCCCCCTGCAGGCTGGGGGCCTCTGGTGCATCGCCTGCCTCTCACCGCCCAGGGGATGGGGCTGCCGGAGAGGAGATCATCATCCGGGGCAAGGTCGCTGGAATGTCGGACTAGACCAGCCTCCCCTGCCTTCCTGGCCCTCCGGCTGCCCTGTGCCCGTCTGTATCCTGTGGGGGGTAGGAAAGGACGGTGTCGGTGGCAGCCGGTTCTGTGAACTGCAGAGGGAGAGAGCAAAGGAAAGGGGTGGGCTTTCGGAAGGGCCCAGCAACGATTGAAGAACATAGAAACAACGGAGAGATCACGGGAAGGATGCAAACAGTGACGAAAACAGCCGTGATGTAGTATTATGAAAATATACATTTATAGACTGCTGTTTTTGCAGTGAGTAGTATTTCCTCAGCAAGTAATAAAGATGTACGGGAAGAATGTTGAGAATCGTCGACGTGTGAACTAATGTTACTCGCACAGCACACTTAGAAAAAGCGGTCATGTGAAACGGTAGTCTATGCAAATCCCGTTGTGTGGATGCGCACATCTTTATTGCTTGTTGAAGAAATACCACTCCCTGCAAAACAGCAGTCTAAATATATTTTCATAATACTACATCACGGCTGTTTTCATCATTGTTTGCAACGACTGAAGAGCAGCAGCCCAAAGCCGGAATGGGCTAGTTGGGGGCCGCAGGGGGTATTGCCCGTTCGAACCCCCCCCTTCCTGCACATGGATGGCAGCCAGTCTTGCTTGGGAGCTTCTCCCCCCCCCTCTAGATTTCTGGCCTCCTGTCACCTCCTCCCCTCCTTTTAAACCTTGGCTGTGGGCATTAACCCCGATGAAGGGGAGGAGGGAACCGGAACCCAGCCCTGAAGCTGGCGGTGGAGGGAGAGGGGCTTTCAGTCTTCCCTTCCTTGTCCTCTGCAGCAGGGGTGGGCTGTCTGTTGGGACAGAATTGGGGGTCTCCCCCTTTTTTACTCCAGTTGATTTTTTTTTCCCAGTGAAGGGGGCTGATTGTGGGAGAAAAGGGGAAGGGAGTTCAGTTGCAGTGTGAAATGTTTACATGTGTGGGGGGGGTGGCGTTTTATTCTCTGGGTCCATGACCCCCCGTTTTATCCTGGGCGTGGAAGCGTGTCTGCCTCAGCCGTATTAAAGTTCCACCAGCCCTCCGTGGAATTGTGTCTGTTTCTGCTCAGCTGCCCTTGAGCGTCAGGGACTTTTTTACTGCGACGGTGTGTTTGCTCGGGTTGTGCCGGGACTGCCGACAACGTTCGGCCGTCATCGGCCCTCTTAAACATCCAAAGCGAAAGCAGAAAAACTTTTAATAGTTCAACTCCCGAGACGGGTCCAGAAACCAGGAAAAGAAAGCCGAGCTGCAGGAATGGCTAAAGTAAACTCGGAAAGGAGTAGAACAAATTTTGGAAAACACTCGATCCTTTGGCAGCCGGTCTACCTTTCCCTTTTTCCTGCCGGCTCTGAGCAATAAGGGTTTTTCATGACTTGGCACGGGTAAGAAAAAAATTAGATGGTTCAGCCCTTCAGAGAAAAAGCTTTGGCGTGCCGCTTTCCCAGCAAAGCTCCTCCCACGTGTGGGTAGCCCACATCCTTGGGCAGCCGGTCTACCTTTCCCTTTTTCCTGCCGGCTCTGAGCAATAAGGGTTTTTCATGACTTGGCACGGGTAAGAAAAAAATTAGATGGTTCAGCCCTTCAGAGAAAAAGCTTTGGCGTGCCGCTTTCCCAGCAAAGCTCCTCCCA
>NW_015171076.1:5362-7645 GCF_001447785.1 Gekko japonicus | reverse complement strand
GCTCAGGAATGATGGCTCCAGAGCAAACTAATTTATTCAGTAGCCAAATTGTTTGCTCATAACTTTAACGTCAGTAGCTCACAAAGTAGAATTTTTGCTCACAAGTCTCCACAGCTTAGAGGGAACATTGGATGGAGGTTTACAGAATCATACCTGGGGTGGAGGGGAGCTGACCAAGAGACCTTTTTCTCCCTCTCCCCAAATGCTAGACCTCGAGGGCATCCAATGAAACTGACGGGCAGTAGGTTCAGGACAGACCAAAGGAAACACTGCTTTACACGGAGGGCGATTAAAATGTGGGATTTGCTGCCAGAGGCCACAGGAACAAACAGCTTTTAAAAAGCGTTAAATAGATTCATGGAGGAAAAGTCTATCCATGACTACTAGCCATGGTGACTGAGGGGAACCTCCACATTCAGAGGCACTAATCCTCCGAATCCCAGAATCAGGTTGGGGGAAGGTCTCGGCTTTTATGCCCTGTCGTTGGCCAACCAGTATAACTGTGTGGATGCTGCACCAGATGGGCCCTCACTGGCCTGATCCAGCAGGGATCTTCTGAGGGTCTTATCAGGGGAAGGCCTCGTCCTCTCTGCCCTGTTGCTGGCCCTCCAGAGGAACTGGCTGGCCCCTGTGTGAGACGGGAGGCTGGGCTGGAGGGACCCTCCCTGGTCTGACCCAGCAGGGCTCTTCTGAGGTTCTTCTCAGGGGAAGGCCTCGGCCTCTCTGCCCTGTTGCTGGCCCTGCAGAGGGACTGGCTGGCCCCTGTGTGAGACGGGAGGCTGGGCTGGAGGGACCCTCCCTGGTCTGACCCAGCAGGGCTCTTCTGAGGTTCTTCTCAGGGGAAGGCCTCGGCCTCTCTGCCCTGTTGCTGGCCCTGCAGAGGGACTGGCTGGCCCCTGTGTGAGACGGGAGGCTGGGCTGGAGGGACCCTCCCTGGTCTGACCCAGCAGGGCTCTTCTGAGGTTCTTCTCAGGGGAAGGCCTCGGCCTCTCTGCCCTGTTGCTGGCCCTGCAGAGGGACTGGCTGGCCCCTGTGTGAGACGGGAGGCTGGGCTGGAGGGACCCTCCCTGGTCTGACCCAGCAGGGCTCTTCTGAGGTTCTTCTCAGGGGAAGGCCTCGGCCTCTCTGCCCTGTTGCTGGCCCTGCAGAGGGACTGGCTGGCCCCTGTGTGAGACGGGAGGCTGGGCTGGAGGGACCCTCCCTGGTCTGACCCAGCAGGGCTCTTCTTATGTCCTTCTGTTTGTATGTCAAGCATTCGCATGCAGGACTGGTCTGGAAGAAATAGTTTGAGCTGGGGTCGTTCGTCGCGAGACGCTCAGACGTTTTCTGCTGTGCCCGGCCTGGTGGTGGCAAAGGAGTTTGGTTGGTGAGAAGAAAAGTGGGAGGCAGCGGGGAAAGAGGAAGGTCCAACACGAGACGGACTCAGTCAGGGAAGCCCCAAAGGCCCCTCCGTCGGCAAGCCCCGAGCAAGGCTGTGACCGAGAGGACGCTTTGTACGTTGTTTCATTCACAGGGTCACCCTACTTTACTATTATTCATTAGATTTCTGACTCACCCAGCCCCGCAAGCACTAAAATAAGATAGCATACAATCAAGACGATAAAATTATTAGAATGCACTAATAAAACAACCAATCCAGATGGCGATCTACGCCTTTTTCTGCCAGCTGCCATGCTCTCCGTGCGGCAGGGCAGGGAAGGGGACGCGGGGCCAAAAGTAAAAAAGGAGTTGGAAGCAACTTGGTAGCACTGAACACACACACACACACACACACGCCAGCATTCCTGGCTTGTAGTGTGACACTCAAACCACTGCCCCACACCAACAATTCTCAATAGTCATATGCAAGGGTCATTTCCTGCAGGAGCGCACAGGAGCAGAGCTCCGGCAGTAAAGAGCCCAGGGGGTGGGCACATGCAGCAAGCCCCACCCCCTGCTCCCAGCAGCCCTCAGTCAGAGCAAGAAGCAGCCAGGTAAGCTGCAGAGCCCCCCCCGCCCCCCCGGGCCAAAACAGTCCAGTGGCACCTTTAAGACCAAGTTTTATTCAGGTACAAGTTCTCCCTCCTCTGCGAGGGCAGATCTGCACTGGGTGTTGCCTTCTGACACACTTCCAGTGATGTCAGGGGGTGTGGCATATGCAAATAAGTTATGCTAATGAGTTATGCTAATGAGCTCCAGCACCTCTTTTTCTACAAAATGACCCCTGGTCAAATGAAATTAAACTTCATGTTCAGCTCGTGCATTTTGGTGATATGGGGGCCAGTGTACCTTCCCCTCCCCACC
>NW_015171076.1:0-1916 GCF_001447785.1 Gekko japonicus | reverse complement strand
ATAACTCCAGCTGCGGAGGTTGATCCCAAGCTAAACACGAGCCTGCAGTGCGATGTGGCTGCGAAGAAAGCTACTGCAATCATGGGATGCATCCACAGAAGAAGCCTTGTGTCCAGATCACAGGAGGTGGTCGTTCCACTCTATTCTGCTGTGGTCAGGCCTCACCTGGAATCCTGTGTCCAGTTTTGGGCACCACATTGTCGGAGGGATGTTGACCAGCTTGAGCGTGTCCAGGGGAGGGCAACCAGGACGGTGAGAGGGTTGGAGTCCAGGTCTTAGGAGGAAAGGCTGAAAGACCTGCCTTTATTGTACTCAATAAACTTGAACCTTTTGAAGGATTGTTGTTGAGATCTGGTCGCTGCGGGACTCTTGACCCCTTGGACCCAACTCTCCGCTTACGGCAGGCCAGGCTGCTCCGCTCAGAATCTCCCGTTGCCACGGAGCAAGGCGGGACTGGGTGGCTGCTGGTGGCCGCTTCAGTGGGCGAGTCCGCACCAGGAGTTGCTGGCCGCCTGTTCCCGTGCAGCCTGCCTGCTCCGGCCGGGCAAAGCTCCTCCTGCGGCAGCCCTGGCCTGCCGAGCTCCTCCGCCAGGTGCCGTCCCGCCCTTCAGCAGCTGGGTTTAATCTAAGCCGCCTTCTCTGGAAAAGGGGACCACAGAGCGCTCCAAAAGAGAGAGCACATTTTTTCCACTGCAAGGACACACGCAGAACGCTGGGGCGGGCGGGCGCTTGCTTTCCTCCTCCCCCCTCCCCCAGCCAGCCAGCACAACTGCCTCGAGGCTGCCGGACAGTCTCCGTCTCCATTTTGCTTGGGCTCCACGTAAAAATGGGACACACTCAGGCCACGCCGGGAGCTCCACGGCATCCGGTCCATACAGGGGGAGACCTGGGCCTGGCTCAGCCAAGAGAGGGAGAGGTCAGCCCAAGGTCACTGGCCCACGGGACCCCTCCGGGCCTCCCACTTGTGCCCCCCCCCCAGGATGCTGAGGGCTGGGCTGTTGCCAGAGACACCCCCCCCCATGGCCACTGTCTCCCCACCAGCTGCAGCGATCGTGCCACTCATTTATGAGCTCCTGTCATTCTTCATGTAAAGTGACAGATGGCCACGTTCTTGAGCCACATCGGCCACAGGGGGGGAAGGCCACGCCCTCCGCCCCCCCGCTGCCCACTCTTGGAAGCAGGAGGCTGGTCTTAGGGGTCCAGGTAGGGTCGCCCACCTACAATTGGCAGCTGAAGATCTCCTGGGAATAACAGCTGACCTCCAGATGTCAGAAATCAGTTCCCTTGGAGAAAAAATGGCTGCTTGGGGGGTGGCGGAGTGGATGGGGCATTATACCCTGCGGAGGTCTCCCCCTTGCCCAAACCCCGCCCTCCCCAGGCTCTACACATAAACACACACACACACACCGCAAATCTCCAGGTATTTCCTAAGCCTGGGCGGCAGCCGTCCATCCAGGCCGGCCATTGGGCCTCGCCTTGCCTCTTCCCAAGCACCACAGACTGTTGCTGGTGCCTCGGCAGGGCCGGCTCACTCACTAGGCGAACTAGGTGATTGCCTAGAGCGGGACGGCCCTTAGGGGCGCCAAACTGAACCCGGCCCCGTACTCTGGGAGTTTCTTGATTATTTGTGTTTTCCATTCTTCCTAAAATGCATTTATTTTTTAAAATTGGTAAGCACACGGGGTGGGGGGTGGGGAGAAGGGATCCTCGCCTAGGGTGCAAAATAAGCTGGGGCCGGCCCTGTGCCTCGGTCACCCTCTTCGGCCCTTTGGCCAGCGACTGCATGCAGGGGCTATACAACGCCCCGCCCCGCGTAGTATTTCCTGGCTGTGGGAAAGGGCGGGGGCACTGGGGGGGGGCGTCCCGTTGTTCTTGGCTGGGGTTGGAGCCCTAGCAGGGCAGAGCGCCCCGGCGGC
>NW_015171075.1:32510-36230 GCF_001447785.1 Gekko japonicus | reverse complement strand
GCTCTGAAAACCCAAACGCCATGAGGCTCCAGCTAGGCTTGTACAACTTGTGACCCACCAACACTGCACGTGCAACACCCTACCTGGAGCTCAATAAACACCCAGGACCATGAAAAGCAGAGGTGCTCTCAAGGCGCTGGCAGGCCACGGCAGACAGCTGGGCTGCATATGGTCTTCGTGGGCCACGTACTGCTTAGGCCCACTTGGGACTGTAAGTGGTTTGGGACTGGTGAGTGTCAGTATTCCATTGGCAAGGCCAGAACAATGGCCTCCATTGCTTGAGCCGTTCCCTCCCGCCTCCGACGGGAATCAGTTCTTCTGCTCCCCACGTTTCGAAGGCACGTGAAAGTTCAGCAGCCCACAAGCCCAGGCAGACAAAGAACTTTTGAGCCACCTTTCCAGGTAAGTCTCCTGTGGGACCGCGCCCAGTTTATTTCGATATTAACACGGAAGCCCAGGATCTGCTGTGTTTCTGGCCCTGACCTACAACTCCAACACACACGCTGATCTCAAGAAGGTCACTCCGATCCCACCTGGAGGGAAGACTCCCCGGCCAAGTGGCTAGGTGCATCCAGCTCTCTGGAAAGAGGCCCAGAATCCTTTGCTGCCATGTGGCTTTCGATGTACCCACAGGAAACCAGTGAGAAAGAGGAGGGTCCTACAGGAGTCCGTATAGCAGGTCAGTCACTGCACACCTTGTGCCAGCAAACTAGGGAGGGGACTCGGCCCACATTTCCTTACCCTTTTTGCAAGTTTGCCAGGACCCTGCACAACCTCCACCCAAACTGCAGCTGACAGGGTGACAGCCAGCCCCCTCCTGGTGCCATAGCAACACCCGTTAACTTCCTTCCTCCCACGTCCTCTGTCCTGTCAAAATCCCCAACGGGGGACCCCTTTTCTACCCGCTTCCTGAGGTGCTCTACAGTGTGCCCTTCCCCCCGTTGTGCCCTCCCCAGGTTTAAGAGCCCCAGCGGCAAGACGAGCCATGTTTCGCTCAGATTCCCAGTTGCCGGAGCAAGACGCTTAACAGAATTCATTGGCAGCGGCAGGTTGCAGAACTTCCACCGTGCAACCGGCACAACCCCAAGCAGGAGGCGCGACCCAGCATCACATGAGCCCAAGGTGCGTTGGCGTGCTAACGCAATACCACAGCGTGCCTCATGGGGTCACAGAGGGTGCCAAATACAATCCGGAAGATGCGTAACGGCACTGCGGCAATACTGCAAAGGCTTCTGGGAGGCCCACTACTCGAAGGGCATGGAGCAGGCTCTAAAGTGTACGGGACTCAAGCTCCTAGAACACGTCCTGCAACACGTGGGCCTCAGTCAGACATCTCGGCCAGCAGACCCACAGACCCCTGCTCCAGTTCTTGGTGCTGCACTTGAAGCGCCCACCGCCAAGTCAGGTTGGCCGCCGCCATGAGACAACAAAGGACGTCCCTCTTCCGCAGTATCAGCAGCCGCTGCAGCTCGGTGCCCGCCAGCACGCCTGCGGTGCCCGCCAGCAGGCTGCCCGCGATCCCGTAGGCATTCCCAGTAAACACGGAGACTATCAAGATGGTGACGGAGGCGACCATGGTGACGGAATGGGCCGCCATGGCCTTGCCTTCTTCTCTCAGGTAGCCTGAGCTGGCAGCCACCAGCAACACCCCTCCCAAGAGGATGTTGGCGGTGCAGTGGTCACCGCTCAGCCAGTGGAACGCAAATGCCAGCAGCGAGAGGCCGACCGCCGTGGAGATCCAGGCGCTGTCCAGGGACTCCGAAACCCAGCCGAGCCCCAGAGGCGCAGCGAAGGGAGCGGCTGATTCCAGGAGCGGCGCGAGAGCTTGGAGGAGGAAACCTGCCGCGGCCCCTCGGTGGATCTGCAAACAAGAGGAAGGCAGGGAGGTCAGAGGTGTGGCGCTGGTGGTTGGTCCCGCCCCCGACAATGGGCGCTCCGCCCCACTCACTGATGTCACAAGCCCCACCCCTTCCAAACACTTCCTGGTGTCTCTAGGCCAGCCCCCCCAGTCTTTTAGCGCCTCTAGTGGGCACCTTTGAAATTCTGACACACTGTGGGCTCAATGACAAAATGGCCACTGCTGGAGGCGGGGCCAACCACATGCACAGGAGGCCCAAGTGCAGCAGGGGACGAGGGAGCAGATTTTAGAAAAATGCACTGGGAAAGAGCAAGGGAGAGAGAGAATGAAACCGACTTTGTGGTTACTTCAATCTGCACAGCCGATCAAATCGCCAATGGCCAATCAGAAGGCTTGCTGGGCAAAAGCCCCACTGGGCCCCACCCACTCCGTAAAAATACTTGGCAGGCTCCAGGGAAATTGTTTGGTGGATGCCGCGGCGCCCCCGGGCACCATGTTGGGGAACCCTGCTCTAGGCCACGGGCTCCCTTAAGAGGCCACTCGACAGGAGGGGGAAGAGGAAGAGGAGGAGAGGGTGAAGGGAGAAGAAGAGAAGGAAGAGGAGGAGGGGGGAAAGGGAGAAGAAGAGGAGGAGGAGGGAGGAGGGAGGAGGAAGAGGAGGAGGGGGAAGGGAGAAGAAGAAGAGGAGGAAGAGGAAGAGATTGGGTTAATGCCCCGCCCTTCACTCAGAATCTCAGAGCGGCTTACAATCTCTTTTCCCTCCCCCTCCCCAAAACAGACACCCTGTGAGGTGGGTGGGGCTGAGAGAGCTCTGACAGGAACTGCCCTTTCAAGGACAGCTCTTGTCAGAACTATGGCTTGCCCAAGACACAGGGAGTCTCAGTCCAGTCCAAACTGAGGAGCCTGGAGGACAGGCCGGTGAGCAGAACGCGACTCCATCCATTTCAAACCTGGCAGGTCTCCATGGCAGAGCTCAGGCACACGGCACACAGCAGGAGGCTGGAGAACACGCCGGCCCCTTCATCCAGCCCGCGAAACATTCGGCACAAGATCCACCAGCCCTGCAAGGGAAGACACAGAGGGAGACAGAGGCAGGCTTGACACACTCCACGGAAAGGGTCTGTCTGACCAAGACAGGCTCAATTGCATCAGCCACACAAGTAGACCTTTCAGGGCAGAACACGGTGTTTGTCACTTACTGGCAAGGTCTGGGTGCTGCCTCTTCTAAGATCTGCTCAAGGCAGCTTTGAGGGGACCCAGTGAAGTTGTGTGTGTCCCCCCCCCCAAGAGATGCCGGCTGCATCCCCCTGAGTCAAACCATTCACTGACAATGCGGGAAGGTTTTCCTGGGTGTGATGGATCGGTGCACATGCACAGGCATCTGTGGCTGTTGAATAGTGGAGGAAGCAAAGTAGGAGACCAAGGAAGTGTGAGAAAAATGGGGTGTTTCTGAGATATGGGGGCAGGAACCACATCTGAGACCTCTGAGAGCATTCCAAATGTTGTGGGAGACAACCCCACAGAGTAAGTGTCAGCAAGCTGCCATGGTGTTCTGTGTAACTTCTGATTGTACATATGTGATCCCTGTCCCTGCCAGCTGACCCCTGTGTTTTCTATGCTGTAATGCCAAAGTAAAACAACTGGAGAATGTAAGGGGGAGAGTATGCTTCGCTATTAGCTTCTTACTTATCAAGCCTGTGAACTGCACCAAGCCTGTGAACTGCACCTGTGTTTTGTCTACCATTCGCCTGGTTCCCAAGACTTGAGCAGGCAACCGTTTTCTCCTGCCCGCCAGCGGGAACGTTATCCATTGGTTGTGTTTCTAACTTGAATCCCTTTATCATGTCTGCCCTAACTGCTTG
>NW_015171075.1:22652-27074 GCF_001447785.1 Gekko japonicus | reverse complement strand
GGAATTCCAAAACATGTGCTGTTAACAGTCAAAAGAATGTAGAGCTTGACAAAGCAGCCGGCTTATGCTTGTCTCTTAACTTCCTCAGAAGCAACTTAACTGCAAAACAGAATCCATTACAATACATTCATACAGTATTAAAATATGACACTTAACACAGTTTGCAAACCCACAATGAAAGTCAAAATTGAAGAATACTACCTGGTTTTGTGTATAAATTTTCTTTATGTTGTAATGTTATTTTCCTGGTTTCTAAAGACTCTTCTCAAGAGTTGCTACATTTAATATAGGGACTAGCCCTTATTTCCTACAAAACAGAGGTATTGGAATTTAATCCAGCTATTTATATAATTGCATTATATTAAAGCAATCCTACTTACTACCTACCTTAAACCATATCTCATGTGGGACCTGTCCTTGATAGACTAAGCTTGGAAGCCAAAAAGGTCTCTCTGTTCTACTGCTACATGCTTACCATATGTATCCTAAGTGATGCCACCTGCAGAAGGCTCTTAAAGATCAAGTATAAAAGTAATTGTATTAGCATACATAACTAATGTTTAAGAGTGTATTATTGGACTGATATTGGCCCCAGTTCTACTGCTACATGCTTACCATATGTATCCTAAGTGATGCCACCTGCAGAAGGCTCTTAAAGATCAAGTATAAAAGTAATTGTATTAGCATACATAACTAATGTTTAAGAGTGTATTATTGGACTGATATTGGCCCCAGTTTTGTTGTCTTTGGAGTTAACTATGAACCCCATGAATGTCTTGTATGTATGTTTGTATGTCTGTTGGTATATGCTTGTAATATGTTGGAAAATCAATAAAAACCTGCCCATTGGGGCAGTTTAAGAAAAAGAGAGAGAACGGTTTTCTGCCCATCAGAGTGGACGTACTGAACGAAATGGACCAGGAGTGAAGGTTCAGCATTGCATGTTAAATTCTAACTGAGCAGCCTGAAAGCCCCAAGAGCCAGTTTGGTATAGTGGTGAGGAGTGTGGACTCTAATCTGGGAGGACCGGGTTTGATTCCTCACACCACCGCATGCAGCTGCTGGTGTGACCTTGGGTCAGTGACAAGTTATTTCAGAGCTGTTCTCTCAAGGGCAGTTCTCGAAAGAGCTCTCTCGGCCCCACCTACATCACAGGGTGTCTGTTGTGGGGTGGGGTGGGGAAAGGAGATTGTAAACTGCTCTGAGACTCCTTCGGGTAGTGAAGGGCGAGGTATAAATCCAATCTGTTCTTCTCTCAGGGCCCAGATGTCTGATGTTCCATGGCCACCAACACATCTCCCTCTAGCTCAGCAATGGCCTCTTTTCCAGGGCTTTCGAGGGGGCTTGAAGGGCAGGCATCTTTTAAGGGGCGGGGGAAGTGAGATTTGAGATTTACGACTTTATTTTTTGTTTTTAACTGAAAATGTTTTTAACTCTTACCCTAAGCTGCTCTGAACGACGAGGAAATTAGGGTTGCCAGCTCCAGGTTGGGAAACTCCTGGAGATTTGGGGGGTGGAGCCGGGGGAGGGGCCTCAGTGGAATATAAGGCCATGAAGTCCACCTTCCAAAGCCTTTCCTCTAGGGAACTCAGCTCTCTAGCCTGGAGATCAGTTGTACTTCATGAAACTCTCCAGGCCCCACCTGTAGGTTGGCAACCCTAGGAAAAGTAGAATATGAATGAATGAACATGCCTGTTCTGGCTGGCAGGGTCGTCAGCTCTGGGTTGGGAAATACCTGGAGATTTTTGGGGGTGGAGCCAGGAAAGGGCGGGGTTTGGAGGAGGGGAGGGGCCTCGGCGGGGTACAACGCCATAGAGCCCATCCTCCAAAGCAGCTATTTTCTCCAGGGTAAAAATAGGGCACACCAAAGAAAATTACTCTATCTTTAACACACTTAGTTGCATTGGTACACCAAATTTCCTTATAACAAATTTCCTGTATTAACTTGCATTCATTCATTATATATCAGGTACATTTCATGAACATAAGCAAAGCCAGTCAATGATAATATGAGTACAATACAAAACAATACAAAATCTTGATGTCGTTATTCTTGACGTTGTGTTGGCTGAGCTCCTGGAACATTTACTCTTTGAGACGTCCCAACGGAGCTGTAAAGTGTACAGATCCCTCCCATCCCCCCCCCCCCAATATCTAGCAATCCAAAACAGCCCAGTGGCGCCTGAGCGGTGGGTGTCGCCTTCTGACACACTTCCGGTGATGTCAGGGGGTGTGGCCTATGCAAATGAGTTATGCTAATGAGCTCCTGCATCTCTTTTTCTACGAAATGACCTCTGCTTAGTTGTAATATTATAACAAATTTCCTGTATTAACAAGCTTTCATTCATTCTAAAGACTTTACAGCTCCCTCAGGATGCCTCAGAGTAAACATTCCAGGAGCTCAGCCAAAACAACGTCAAGAGTAACTACATCAAGATTTTATGGAGTGAGCTCCCATCTCTGGCCCCAGCTCCTGCCAACAGAAGAAGGAGGAGGAGGAGGAGGAGGAGGAGGAGGAGGAGGAGGAGATTGGATTTATACCCGGCCCTTCACTTGGAGTCTCAGAGCGGCTTACAACAGTGGTTAAGACGCTGAACTGCAGGCTGTGGAAGGTCAGTAGTTCAGCGGTTCAAGACCCGGGTGCCGCAAGACAGGGTGAGCTCCTGTCTCTAGTTCCAGCTCCTGCCAACCTAGCAGTTCGAAAGCAAGAAATTGCAAGTAGATAAATAGGGACCACTTCGGTGGGAAGGTAACAGCGTTCCGTGCGCCTTGGGAGCCCTGTCAGCCGGCCACATGACCACGGAAATGTCTTCGAACAGCGCTGGCTCTTCGGCTTTGAAACGGAGATGAGCACCGCAACCCTAGAGTCGGACTCGACTGGCTTTTGAGCAAGGGAACCTTTACTTATGTTCATGACATGTACTTCATATATAATGAATGAATGGTAGTTAATACAGGAAATTTGTCATAATAATACAATTAAGTGTGTTAAAAATATAGAAGAGTAATTTTCTTCTGTGTGTGCCCTATTTTTCCTATTGTAATTACACCAAAGCCTGTCTAGTTTTTGATTCATTTTCTCCAGGGGAGCTGATCTCTGTCAGCTGGAATGGAAAGCAGCGGTAAAAACGGGAGATCCCCAGGCCCCACCTGGAGGCTGGCATCCCTATGCCTCTCCCCCGAGTCCGCCAAACTTTCGACAAGAGAGTGCTCCGTCGGCTAGAGCGGCACGCCCGAGAAAAGCCAAGAAAAGTAAGTGGGAGAGATGCCCATAGAGTGCCGTGGGCTAGAGCGGCAACAAGGAGACATAGAGTCCGAATCGGGAAGGCTAGAGAGGAGGGGAAGGAGGAAGCCTCCCGGCCAATCAAGTCACCTTTTCCCCTTTGCAGACCCCTCTTCTCACCCTCATGCTGAGTAGGCCCTGGCAACCTTTCCCCAACAGATCTTCCCCCTGGCCGCGTTTTGGATGCAGGGCCCGGGTTCAAATCCCGACACGCCCACGTGCTCTCGCTGTCTGAGTCTCCGTCTCGCCTACCTCACGGGGTTGTTGTGAGGTTAAACACAGGGACGCGAGAGCCACGTCGGCCAGGCTGGGCTCCTTGGAGGAAGGGCTGGTGGGGACGAGGCGCTAAAGAAACAAATGCGTGGGATACAGCTCGTGTGTTTTCCCGGCGAGGGCAAGAAAAGGGCTGGGGGGGGGGGGGAGAAGAAGCCCCGGAACCAGCCCCCTTCTGGCACACGCGGAAGAATGCGCTTTGCCACTGGGTTTCACCGTGGCCGGTTCTGCATCTCGCCTTCGCTCCGCTGTTTTATCAGAACAGGAAATGTTGCGGCTCAAAACTGCATCCAGACACCCCGGGCCACCGCCGTCCTGTCTGCAGCGTCACCCGTCAACGGCCATGAACCCGATGCAGACAGTACCGTAAAACCCGAGAGCTCAAAGGATGCGAAAGCGGCCTGCAGCGTGGAGGCTTCCATAAAACCCGCCCATCAAAGGCAGCCAAATTCCTGCGGAGCGACGGCTACATTGTTGCCGGCACTTTGTTTTGTTTGGATTTTAATGTTGTATCTATTAATGTGTGTCGTTTTACGCTTGATTGTTTTATGCGAATTTTATTGTTGTGAGCCGCCCTTGGCCGGGAGGGCGGGATACAAATTTAATAATAAAAATAAAAGAAAGAAATAGATGCAGAAGGGGCCTCGGCCAAACGGCGCGGTCCGCTGGCGAGCACCGGCGAAAGCGCGCTGAGCGCAGGCTGGGAGCGCGCGCGGATCCGGCCCCTTCTGCCCCGGCCGCGCCCGGCTTCCCCGGGGGGTTGGCACCAGGCCCCCCTGGCTGCAGGAGGCGCAGATTCCCACGCGCCCCCTCCCCCCCCGCGCGCGTCCCCCTGCCAACCTGTCTCGGTGCGCGTGCAGAGGGCC
>NW_015171075.1:12208-22588 GCF_001447785.1 Gekko japonicus | reverse complement strand
GCCCCCCAGCCGGCTCTCTCGGGCTGCTGGTTGTGCTTCATGCAAGTGTTTTGGGCCGAGCTCTTTGATCATCTGTGTCCCTCCGTCCGTCCGTCTGTTTTGTTCCATCATCTGTCTACCTGCGTCTTTCTGTCTCCCTGCCTGTCCATTGTCTGTCTACCTGCGTTGGTCTGTCTGTCTCTGTCTATTTATCTGTGTCTGTCCATCTTGTCTGTCTATGTCTTTCTGCCTATCTGAGCTTGCTTCCCCGAGGAGGGCAGGGAATTAAATAAATACATAAAAATCGGTGTCTTTCTGTCTACCTGCCTGTGTTGGTCTGTCTCTCTGGCATCTGTCTCTGGCTGTCCGTCTGTCTGTCTGGCCATCTCTGTCTCTGAGAGCCAGTTTGGGGTAGTGGTTAAGTGCGCGGACTCTAATCTGGGAGAACCGGGTTTGAGTCCCCTCTCCTTCACTTGCACCTGCTGGGTGACCTTGGGTCAGTTACAAGTTCTTTCAGAGCTGTTCTTGAAAGGGCAGTTCCGGAAAGAGCCCTCTCAGCCCCACCTACCGCACAGGGCCCCCTGAGAAAAACATGGGCCCCCTGAGCAAAAAGTTGTTAGCTACGAGCCTGCTGGGGCCCTTCTGGGGATCCCCATGGTGGAGGAGCTGTGAATTCTGATGCAGGCTGGTCTCTGTCACGTTGCCAACTCTGGGTTGGGAAATTCCAGGGGATTTGGGGGTGGAGCCTGGGCAGGGGAGGGACCTCAGTGGGGAACAATGCCCTAGATTCTTCTACCCTCGGAAGCAGCCACATCCTCCGGGTTCAGTGTCGTAGGTAGTGTCGGATTAAGATCCCAGAGACCCAGGTTCGAATCCCTTCTCTGCCACAGGAGCTGGCTGGGTGACCCTGGGCCAGTCACGCACTCTCAGCCTAACCTACCTCCCAGGGGGGAAAGAGCCAGAGTCCACAGGAGCACCTTAAAGTCTGACGAAATATGTGGCAAGGGAAGAGCTTTCCTGAGTCACTGCTCACCTTTGTCAGGTAACTGAAGAAGGGAGGAGTGAATGACAGCCCCTCCCTCGCTACAATTTTTTTAGTCTTGACTGTGTTCCCTCAACACTGGGAGGGCTTCTGGTGTCCTGGCCCCACTGCTGGACCTCCTGAGGACACCTGGTATTTCTGGCCACTCTCTGACAGAGTGTTGGACTGGATGGCCCATTGGCCTGATCCAACATTGGCTTATCTTATGTTCTTATGTCTGGGATGCTCTATATTCTTGGTGCTTTGGGGGGGGGGTTAATAGTGGGAGGGCTTCTAGTGTCCTGGCCCCACTGCTGGACCTCCTGAGGACACCTGGTATTTCTGGCTACTCTGTGACAGAGTGTTGGGCTGTATGGGCCATTGGCCTGATCCAGCATTGGCTTCTCTTAGGTTCTTATGTCTGGAGCAAGGGATGCTTTGTATTCTTGGTGCTTGGGGGGGTGGAACAGTGGGAAGGCTCCTAGTGTCCTGGCCCCACTGCTGGACCTCCTGATGGCGCCTGGTATTTCTGGCCACTGTGTGACACAGAGTGTTGGACTGGATGGGCCACTGGCCTGACCCAACACTGGCGTCTCTTGTGTTCTTATGTCTGGGGCAAGGAATGCTCTGTATTCTTGGTGCTGGGGGGGGGCAACCGTGGGAGGGCTTCTGGTGTCCCGGCCCCACTGCTGGACCTCCTGGTGGCACCTGGTATTTTTGGCCACTGTGTGACAGTTTTGCACTGGATGGGCCATTGGCCTGATCCAACATTGGCTTCTCTTATAGTCTTATGTAAGGCTGTTAACATGAGGACGTTTTGGACGTCATACATTCTTAGGGCCACCATAAATGTCTTGACAGTACTTAACACACACATATACACACAAAATAAGTAAATCTGTAGTCTGGGAAGGAGCACCAGTGAGAAGAAGTGTGTCCAGCATAGAGATATAAAATTTCTGGAAATTTTGAAGCTCGGGAAAAAACGGAAATTTTTGGAAAACTACATTAGTACTTCTTTTTATTTTTCCAGATTGAAGGTCATTCTGTTACTTTAGGAACATAAAATATGACTATGGACATTTTTACTTCACGTGAAATTACCACAACTAGCCTATTAAAAATACAGTGTATCCAAACAATTATTATAAACAGAATACCCACACACATGCAAAAACAAAACTGAAACCTTTTTCTTTTCTTGTAACAATAGCACCGCCTAAAGGAAGAAATGCCTCTTCTTGCATTGGAGAGTTCAGTTTGCAACCTAGGACTTGCTTGTCCTCAGTGCATAGAAATTAGATCAATCTGATACCATACGTATTTTTTAGAAATGATTTGGAAAATATTTGAACACCTTGTCTTAAAATATTTTATTCATCGTGTTAAAATAAAATGTTCCATAATCAATTTCTTTTCTTTTCTTTTTTCAATTTTTCCAATTTTTTGGAAAAAAACAAAAAAGGCTTCAGGAAAAAACCCAGTTTCCCCCCGAATTTTTCTGGTTTTTTCCCCGGGCCTTCACATATCTCGTCCAGCGTGGAGGACTTCCTGCTGCATGTCCCCTGAATGCATCTCTTCTTCTTGGTGTGCTCTGGTGGCTTGAAAGCCAACTGTTTGTATCGAGAATCTCTGGGGCCTTCTGTGCGGTCTCGTCCCACCGCTTGTAAAGAGACGGAGCATCCCTGACCGGCAGCCGTCAGGCTTCTGCCTGAAGGACCCCAGCAAGGGAACCCGCCCCTGTAAGCTGGTCCCATTGCTGATGCGCTCCTGGCATCGGGACTGTTTTCTTGATGTTCACCTGAAGTCTGCTCACTAGCAGTGCTCCCTCTAAACTGTGGAGTCCTGTGAGCAAAGACTCTGCTTTGTGAGCTAACTGGCATTAAAGGTATGAGTGAGCGATTTGGCCATTGCATAAATCAGTTGGCTCTGGAGCCATCCCTTCCTGAGCTTGGACAAAAACGTGTGAGCCGGAGGCTAAAAAGCGGTGAGCTAGCTCTCAGGAAAAAACCCAGTTTCCCCCCGAATTTTTCTGGTTTTTTCCCCGGGCCTTCACATATCTCGTCCAGCGTGGAGGACTTCCTGCTGCATGTCCCCTGAATGCATCTCTTCTTCTTGGTGTGCTCTGGTGGCTTGAAAGCCAACTGTTTGTATCGAGAATCTCTGGGGCCTTCTGTGCGGTCTCGTCCCACCGCTTGTAAAGAGACGGAGCATCCCTGACCGGCAGCCGTCAGGCTTCTGCCTGAAGGACCCCAGCAAGGGAACCCGCCCCTGTAAGCTGGTCCCATTGCTGATGCGCTCCTGGCATCGGGACTGTTTTCTTGATGTTCACCTGAAGTCTGCTCACTAGCAGTGCTCCCTCTAAACTGTGGAGTCCTGTGAGCAAAGACTCTGCTTTGTGAGCTAACTGGCATTAAAGGTATGAGTGAGCGATTTGGCCATTGCATAAATCAGTTGGCTCTGGAGCCATCCCTTCCTGAGCTTGGACAAAAACGTGTGAGCCGGAGGCTAAAAAGCGGTGAGCTAGCTCACACTAACTCGGCTCAGAGGGAACACTGCGCACTAGGTAGCTCTCCTCTTGCTTCCTCAAGCAGCAGAACTGGTCTGTGTCCTCTGGCGTGCAATAGCCTTTTGGGGATCTGAAGAGCCCGGCTGCGGCACCTCTCAGTCTCCTCCAGACGAATCACACATCCCCTGCCTCACAGGACTTGTTTTCCAGACCCCCAGCCAGGCCACCCCGGAGCCAGGATATTGTGACTTGTGGGGCAATTTTTTTTTCCTGGTGGGGCTGCTGTTATTTTTCTGTCTGTACCTGATTTGGGTTCAACATCGGTCTTTCTCAGCCCCCGTTGAAAAGGTAGTGATCGATAATATTACTGTCCCACCCTTCCTCCAAGGGAGTTGTCTGCATCATATTATCCAATTTTATCCTCATCCCACCTGCTTGGGGGATGAGAGGCTGAGGAGGATTTGCATTAGACGATATGGTGGGCTTCTTGGCTGAGCAGGGATTGGAACTCAGGAGTACTGCCCTGTCTTGAGAGCCAGTCTGGTGTGGTGGTGAAGTGCGCGGACTCTAATCTGTGAGAACCGGGTTTGATTCCCCCACTCCTCCACTTGCACCTGGCTGGATCGCCTTGGGCAAGCCATAGTTCTGCCAGAGCTGTTCTCTCAAGGGCAGTCCTCGAAAGAGCTCTCTCAGCCCCACCTACCTCACAGGGTGTCTGTTGTGGGGAGGGGAAGGGGACAGAGATTGTAAGCTGCTCTGAGACTCCAAGTGAAGGGTGGGGTATCAATCCAATTTCCTCCTCCTCCTCCTCCTCCTCCTCCTCCTCCATTATATAACATTGGCTCACTAAAAGGCTTCCTGAACAAATTTAGAGTCCGGTGGCACCTTTAAGACCAACAAAGATTTATTCGAGGTGTGAGCTTTTGTGTGCATGTACACTTTTTTCAAATACAATGGAAAGGAAGCTAGAGCTCAAACTTATAGACAGAGGCTCAACAGCAAATTAAGATGTTAACATGATGAAGATATGCATGTTTTAAGATATGCAAAGACAAAACTAAACAACGAGCTAAGGCCAGAAAACGTGTGTGTGGGGGGGAGGTATGGCTATTTGTGCCATCACATTCTGATCCACCATTATGCGACCAGACACAACGGCGGCGCACCGGGGTTTCGTCCTTTGGTGTTGCTGCAAAGAGGACGGCCGGAGGGAATAGGCGCATGCCGGCGCAATCACACCGAACGAGTCTGTCTGCAGCCCGTGGTAAACCATTTGCTAGTAGATCTTTGCAGGTACTTTTTAACTGCGCATCTTCAGCGGGATGCCACGGGTGCGCTCCGCTTTCCAGATGCTGCGGTGTGATCGCGCCCCGAAAATCCACCCAGCATTTGTGCCTTTTGCGTGGCAAATTCTCTGTGTGACCGGGGTCCAAGGTTATAAGAGCAACAGTAGTTTTGATTTAATTAAGGGGGGAGGGAAGGACAGCAAACCAATAAATATGTCAGAATAGGAGATAAATGTGTAAAGGCATCTTTTCTAAGGCTTCCTGCCGGCATCCCACTAACACAGTGTAACACCCCACACACAACAGCCCCAGACATAAATGAAATGCAAAAACACCCCCTCCCTCTCCCCCTCCCTCTCCCTGAAGCAATGAAACCCCTTACCAGCTCCAGCAACTGTTAGAAAGTCGACTTCTAAGGAGATGTAAAATTTCCTTCCAGGTTGTAAGAAGGAGCACGCTGCGGGGGCGGGGCTTGCTGTCTTGTTAGTTACAGGCAGCTGAGCCAAGCACTGTCGATCAGAGACTGAGTGAAACCCCCAGCCTGCAGCGCATCCTCAAAAAAAAGACTATTAGGTCAGGCTGAGGGCGTGGGAAATGGAAGAGCCAGGAAGGGGGGAGGATGGAGGAGGGGGGAGGAGGAGGAGGAGGAGTGTCAGGCTGAGGGCGTGGGAAAGGGAAGAGCCTGGAAGGGGGGGAGAATGGAGGGGGGTGGAGGGGGGAGGAGACAGTGAAAGAAAACACTCTACCCAATAATTCTCGAGTCTGTTTGGCTGCGTCTGCATCTTTCTTTAAGTGGGGCAGCTAGAACTTGACTCACGACTCCAGATGAGCTCTGATTAGTAGGAAGCAGAGAGGAGCTATTGCTTCTTTAGATGCTGTATTACTAAATAATGCAGCCTGGGATTGCATTAGCTGTTTTTGCAGCTGTGTCACACTGCTGGCTCATGTTCATGTGTGACCGAATGCAGCCCTGAGGTCCTTTTAGCACTTGCTCTTGCCAAGCCAGGTATCTCCCCCCTGCATCCTATACTTGTACATTTGATTATTTTTGCCTAAATGCAGAAGTTTGCATTTAAGTATGCTGGGCATTTCCTGATCAACTTCTTACATATCTTGAGCTGTGATCATGCCTCCCGCCAGGGGTCATTTTGTACAAAAAGAAGTGCAGGAGCTCATTAGCATAACTCATTAGCATAACTCATTTGCATATGCCACACCTCCTGACATCACCGGAAGTGTCTCAGAGGGCAACACCCACCGCTCAGGCTCCACTGGACTGTTTTGGATTGCTAGCTATTGGGGGGGGGAGAACGAGCAGATCTGTCCTCGCAAGGGAGAACTTGTACCTGAATAAACCTTGGCCTTAAAGGTGCCACTGGACAGTTTTGGATTGCTAGCTGGGGGGGGGGAGACACGCAGATCTGTGCAGGAAGGAAGGAAGGAAGGAAGGAGGGAGGGAGGGAAAAAGAGAAGGAAAGAAGGAGGGAAAGAAGGAAAGAAAGAGAAGGAAAGAAGAAGGGATAGAGGGAGAGAAGGAAAGTAGGAGGGAAAGGGAAAGAAAAAAAGAAAGAAAGAAAAAAGAAAGAAAGAAAGAAAGAAAGAAAGAAAGAAAGAAAGAAAGAAAGAAAGAAAGAAAGAAAGAAAGAGGCTTCCTTGTGGCCTGGGGCTGCTGGGAGCAGGGGGTGGGGCTTGTTGGATGTGCCCGCCCCTGGGCTCTTTACTGCCGGAGCTCCACTCTTGTGCGCTCCTGCAGGAAATGACCCCTGCCTCCCGCCATGATGTTCAGGAAACATTTGGCAGGTTGTACACAGTTCCCCTTTGGGGAGAAGGAAGAGGCAAGAGAGAAGTATGAGCAGCCATGCCTTCTCTTTGTCACCCGTTAACATTTCTCCACCCTTCATGAGCAGAGGGCCTGCCATATCCTTCCTCTTCCTTTCAGCGTAACTCGAAGAACCGTTTCTGTTGCTCTTTGAGCTTCCTGTTGGATTCTCTGGTTTTAGTAGAGCCAGGAATTACTGTCAATGTAGCAGAGGGCACCAGGCATTTCCGCAAGGCAAAGCGTTGGTGCTGAGTGCGCTAGCAAGCTTACAAAGTTACACAGAGCCAGTGATCAGATTCAAAACTAATAAGAATTCTTTATTATATGTAAGATAAATGTTTAAGAATAACATTGAAAAATGAGTTACCTGTTCCAACCTACCTGAAGGACCGCCTTTCCCCGTATGTTCCCCCAAGAGCACTACGGTCAGGGGCCCGAAATTTATTAGTCATCCCGGGCCCTAAGGATGTCAAACTAGCCGCCACGAGGACCAGGGCTGCCACGAGGACCAGGGCGGCTCCTACCTGGTGGAATGAGCTCCCGGAGGAGATCAGGGCCCTGCGGGACCTCATGCAATTCCGCAGGGCCTGCAAGACGGAGCTCTTCCGCCAGGCTTTTGAGTAGGAGCCGCCACCCCTACTATACCACCATTGCCCTGAGGTCCTGATTAAACATCTGCTATCGAAGAATCCTCCTGCCGTCTTCGTGGGACTTTGGACATTCAATCCGCCATCTTTTAGATTATGAATGGGAGTTTGAGCACCTGTTATTATATTTTAATATGTAGTATATGTTTTAAACCATTTTGTATATATTCTTTTATCATGGCAAGTTGTTCTTGCCTCTGTGAACCGCCCTGAGCCCACTGGGGAGGGCGGGGTATAAGTATGAAAATAAATAATAATCAGAAAGGGAGGTATGCAGAGAACTAAGATATGGGCTGGAGGTTGGAGCACTGTGGGAAGCCAAAATGGGGGGGGGGAGGAAAAAGGTAAAAAGGATGTATAATGTTTTGAAATTTGATATGCTTTTGGTTGTTTTGCAATATATCCTAATAAATTGTGTTTGGAAAAAAAAGAGAATTCTTTATTATATGGAACTCCATTCTAGACAGTATAGATGAGAGGCAGAGATAGAATCCAACCTACCTAACTAGGATGAGTGTGGATTCAGGGGAAACATGCCCGGCCTGCATCCATTGTTCCAGAGGTGGAGAGCAATGCACCTTCTTTGGGTGTGGGGGAGAGAGTGTGTATGAGAGGTGTGTCAAGCCGGAAGGAAGGAAACTACATCCCTAAGAATAGCATTCTGCTTCAGAGGGGATAAGATCAGATAACAGGAAGGACCTGTCCTGACCTGTCTATCTGACCAAATCTATGGTGACCTCCTGAAGTCTGAGACAGGAAGGCAGCACATAGTCCTTCACTTTTCTAACAGAAAAACCTTTTCTGTAGCTCTTTGAGCTTTCCATGTGCTGTCCCGACTCCTGGGCTTTTTGTGCAGCTGCGCTGGCTTCTTTGATAATAATAATAATAATAAAGTGTCGTCAAGTCAAACCTCACGGGGTTCTCAAGGCAAGAGTCATTCAGAGGTGGTTTGCCCTTGCCTTCCTCTGCGTAGCAACCCTGGATCTCCATGGTGGTCTCCCATCCAAGTACTAACCAGGGCCGGCGCTGCTTAGCTTCCAGGCTGAGGCTAGTCTGGGCTTTTCAGGCTAGCTTGTTTAGACATCTTCTGTTTCCCTTTGCCATCAGTATAGAACAGTGGTGGCGAACCTATGGCACGGATGCCAGAGGTGGCACTCAGAGCCCTCTCTGTGGACACGCGTGCCATCACCCCAGCCAGGCCCAGACCATCATTAAAGTGTCGAATTCTCTGCCAAATAATTTTAAGTAAATGAAAGCATTTGGGATTGCTTTCCTTACTTTGTTTGGATCATCTTAAGTTAATGTTATGAGTTGTTTTTCCTAAAGTACAACCTCAGTATTCAGGTTAAATTGCTGCGTTGGCACTTTGCGA
The DNA here is from genome assembly GCF_001447785.1 of Gekko japonicus. Classification (NCBI taxonomy): domain Eukaryota; kingdom Metazoa; phylum Chordata; class Lepidosauria; order Squamata; family Gekkonidae; genus Gekko; species Gekko japonicus. The sequence continues at coordinate 13,955 of NW_015171075.1, read as the reverse complement.
TAAATAAGTGGGTTTTGGGTCACAGTTTGGGCACTCGGTCTCTAAAAGGTTCGCCATCACTGGTATAGAATCACAGAGTTGGAAGGGATCTCCAGGGTCATCTAGTCCAACCCTCTGTGCAATGCAGGAAATTCACAAATACCTCCCCCTCCCCACCCCCAGTGACCCTTGTTCTACGCCCAGAATATGATTTAAAAAACCCCTCCAGGATCACTGGGGGCCAAACTGGCCTGGAGAAAAATTCCTTCCTGACCCCAAAGGGGCGATTGGCATTTCCCTGGGCGTGTAAGAAAGGGTCACAAGAACTAAGCACTGAGGCAACCCTCCCTGCCCTCCATCTCATGGTCCGCCCAAGTTCACAGGATCAGCACTGCTGTCAGATGGCCATCTAGCCTCTGTCTGAAAACCTCCAAAGAAGGGGAGGGAGTTGTGCCTTTAGCAACATGACAAAGACTGTTCTTTTTTTCTTTTTGAGTTGTAAACATCTGGATTTTTCCCTGAACTGTTTTAGAGCAGGGTTCTAGTCTTTCTGCATTAGTGATTGTGAATGCACTGTTGGTGCAGATAAATTAACACAGAATGCTAGGGCAGGATAGTTTTGTATTTAACACTGTGGCTGAATTCCTACATGCACATGTGTGTGATCAGTGTGCACATGTGAATGATCAGAAGTTCTAGATGTGCCTTTACCTGTGCCAGGTGTCTCAATTGACGGAAGGCCCTGCAGAAAGGTGGTCTTTATAAGGCACACATGATTTTAGTCTCTCTGTAGTTTTCAGATTTCATTTCCTTCTCTCCCTCCCTCCCCTGCCTTTTTCAACAAGACTCGAAGCAGATTACGAATTGCAGAGAACAATTCAATCAGACAGTCTTAAATCATCCAGTAAACAATGCAGCGGGATTTGGTATTACATAACTGGAAAAGTAATGCAAACCAAAAACTGTCTAAGACGTGACATACTATGATGCAGAAAGTGGATTACAGAGGCAGAAGATAATGCAGTAAAAGCCTGTGAAGTGAGACCCACTCACAGTTGGAGACCCATTTTATGTATTTATAAAATTTATTTCCCACCTTTCCGCCCTCAGAAGGGCCACCAAGGCAGCTAACAAAATTATTTATTTATTAAAGCATCTATATCCCGCCTTTCCTTGTGGTTCCAGGGATCTGACAACAACAGTTATAAAACTTTTTCCGGTTAGAAGCAAAGCAAAATCGCCAGCTCCAGATCTCTCCCCCTTGCACACCTTAAATGATGCCTGCCATTCAGAGCCCTCCGAAGCCCTGATAACAAAATCACATTTTAAGACCACCCCCCCACTTGAAAAACGCACATCACCAGAACAAATAAAAATACATCCAATACATGCAAAGACATAAAAGACAACAATGAAAACGTTGGTCAGGGAGAAAGGGTCACTGAGGGTATGTCGATTCAGCTTCCCCCCTCCCCTACACGCAACACAAAAAATCTTTACACATTTATCTCCTATTTTGCTGTTCTTCCCCCCCCCTTAATTAAATCAAAGCAGCTGTTGACCTTATAACCTTAGCTTGGTATTTAGTTTTGTCTTTGCACATCTTAAAACCAGAGGTCGATTCGGGGGGGATCGCGGGAGATCGCAGTTCCCCCGGGTGAGGTGCGGGGGGGCACATGACGAAGCCCCGCCCCCTGCTTCCGGCCACCCCGCTTCCGGCCCTCATTCAGCCAGGAGGAGGCAGGAGGAGGGTAAGTTGCTTCCTCCC
>NW_015171075.1:4158-9060 GCF_001447785.1 Gekko japonicus | reverse complement strand
CTAGCTATGGGGGGGGGACGACGTGCAGATCTGTCCTCACAGAGGAAGGAGAGCTTGTACCTGAATAAAACTTGGTCTTAAAGGTGCCACTGGACTGTTTTGGATTGCTAGCTATGGGGGGACGGACATGCAGATCTGTCCTGGCAGAGTTGTCCTCACAGAGGAGGGAGAGCTTGTACCTGAATAAAACTTGGTCTTAAAGGTGCCACTGGACTGTTTTGGATTGCTAGCTATTGGGGGCGGGGAACGCATAGATCTGCCCTCACAGAGGAGGGAGAGCTTGTACCTGAAGGCGGGCCGGGGGGGGCTCTGCAATTTACCTGGCTGCTTCTTGCTCCTTATGGCCTGACTGAAGGCTGCTGGGAGCAGGGGGCGGGGCTTGCTGCACGTGCCCACCCCCCGGGCTCCTTACTGCCGGAGCTCTGCTCCTGTGCGCTCCCGCAGGAAATGACCCCTGCTTGTGAGTAAAAATGCTACTTTGTGAGCTACAGGCATGAAAGTTGTGAGTGAGCGATTTGGCTGCTGCATTAATTGGTTTGCTCTGGAGCCGTCCTCCCTGAGCTAAGACAAAATTGTGTGAGCCGGAGGCTAAAAAACGGTGAGCTAACTCACAGTGACTCAGCTTAGAGGGAACACTGGTCCCCAACCTCTGTGGGTCTGCAGGCACCTTTGGAATTCTGACATAGCAGGATGGGCGCGGACACAAAATGGCTGCCGCAGGAGACACAGCCGGCGACAAAATGGCCACCGCAGCTTGCCTTCAGTCACACCATCAAGATTCTTGGGCTGTGGTGGTGGCTACTGCCCAAGCAACGTATTTTTTATTTGGGGGGGGGGTTGTTTTATTTTTTTAAGCATCAAATCTCCAGTGGGTTAGGGAATGCTTGGGACCCATGTGCCCTGGCGAGCTGAAAATCGCTTTGTAACCCTCCCCCCCCCTTTTGCAGTTGGCGAAACGAGCCGCTGTCGCTGGAGCCAGGAGGGAAGCGACAGGTAAAGGCGACGGAGACTCTCCCCAGCAGACCTCTACTCGGGGCCCTGCCTTCCTTTCAGTGGAGGACACTCGGCTGTAAATGAACCCCCCCCTCCGGTGTCAGAGGTCGCCGGGAGTTACGTTGGCCCAAAGCCAAATGTGGTCCAAAACTTTTATTGTTATTGCATTTTAAACTGTTTTTATGTGAATGAATGGTCATTTATAGACCAATTATGTAAGCCGCCCTGAGCCCGCTTGCGGGGAAGACGGGGTACAAATTAAATAAAATTTTAAATTTTAAAAAATAATTAAAAAATTATGAGGACCGAGCAAAAGATCCCCAAAATAGCATGCAAATTTGTGAGTTCTCCAGAAGTTGGATGGGACGGGGGGGAGGGGGGGCTTTAGGTTCTTACTCGGGATGGACTGATTAGATTTGGTGGAGTTGGTGCCGAGTTTCTCCTTCAGCCTTTGGGATGAGGAAGGAGAACCCAGAGGAGTTCATCGGACGTCAGTCTGGTGCTGAATGGAACACTTGGGCCCCTTAAAATTCTGAGAACGTGAAGGGGGAACATCGTAGTTGTATTAACAGAAGCGTTTACTTTGTTTCTTCTGCTTGAGAGCCACTTTGGTGTAGTGGTTAAGTGGGCGGAGTCTAATCCGGGAGAACCGGGTTTGATTCCCCACTCCTCCACTTGCAGCTGCTGGATGACCTCGGGCAAGCCATAGTTCTGTCAGAGCTGTTCTCTCAGGAGCAGTTCTGGAAAGAGCTCCCTCAGCCCCACCTACCTCCCAGGGTGTCTGTTGTGGGGAGGGGAAGGGAAAGGAGATTGTGAGCCGCTCTGAGAGTCCAAGTGAAGGGCGGGGTGTAAATGCAATCCCTTCTCTTCTTTCAGATTCTGCGACTGGTGAAATCCCGCAACGGTTCCCAAGAAGAGACTCTGAGACCCTCCTGACCCTCCTGGGGGTTCCTTATGTTCAGGTATCAGCGAGAGGTCTTTTCCTGGCAAGCCCCTCCTCTGCATCCAGAAGGCCCCATATCCATTCCCTGCTCTGTCTCAGATCGCCAGCGACAGGATAGACATTTGCCTGCCTGTGAGAGAGCCATTACCAGATGGAGTACATGTTGTTGGGCCAGTGGGACCAAAGGCCTCTCAACCCGGTGTCAAGCAGCTGTGGCTCACTGGCAGAGCATCTGCCTTGTGCACAAAAGGTCCCAGGTTCAATCCCCGGCATCTTCAGTTAAAAACGTCAAGTCCTAGGTGAAGTGAAACACTCCCACTCGAGACCTTGGTGAGTCCCTGCCAGTTAGAGTGGACCTTGATGGACCAAGGCACGGAGTCTGTAGAAGGCAGCTTCGTGTTTTCCCATGTGTTCAAGCGTGTTCTTACTTTTCTTCTTTCAAGAACAGCTCTGTCAGAACTATGGCTTGCCCAAGGTCATCCAGCAGGTGCAAGTGGAGGAGTGTGGAATAAAAAACCTGGTTCTCCCAGATTAGAGTCCGTGCACTTCACCATGACACCAAACTGGCTCTCAGTTGTATTTGCAACACAAAGACCACCCCCTTTTCTCTTTTCCCTCTCCACCCCGGAAATTAGGCTCCAGCAGAGGCAGAGGCCACCTGTGCCGCTCTGGTGAAGTCCGGCCGCGCCACGTGCACAGCCACGGAGGACTTGGACGCCCTACCTTTCGGCAGTCTGCTCCTGCTACGGCACCTTAACGCGAAGAAAGGGTGAGTGTTGCTAGCTAGGCTTTGTGGGAGCCCTGCAACAGGAGGAGAAATTGTGGCGGTGTCTCTGGGCACGAGCAGAGTGTCTTCCTGACCACTGGGGAAAAGGACGGGTTTCCAGGGAAATTGTGCGAACCCCAGGGGCTCTCCTTGGAGACTGGATCATTTTAAACCTGTTGGACATTCAGCAGCCGGCTGGGAAATTGTTCCTGCAGCCAAACTGTTTCAGAGGGAAATGTTCCTGCACGAAGCTACCGAGTTGGCGGTTGTTGAGGTCTGATGCTGCTGTCAGGCTGGGCCTGAACAGAAACTGGGGGAGGGTGGTAACATCTTGCTTCTCCAGGGTAACATCTAGCTTCTCCAGTGCACCGGCTGTTGGCCACCGCCCACCCCCACTCCAAGGGGATTCTTTACCCTCTCTCTGGTCCTTTGTTTTCATCTGTGATCACGCACCTGTCTCTGGAGTCAAAGGATCTCCTCATGTTGTCGCTGCATCTTCCTCCCTGCGTGTCACCTAGGGGAGGGGCCCTGGCTCAGTGGCAGAGCCTCTGCTCGGCATGCAGAAGTCTGATCTGGGAGAACCGGGTTCGATTCCCCCACTCCTCCACTTGCACCTGGCTGGATGACCTTGGGCAAGCCCTAGTTCTGATAAGAGCTGTTCTTGAAAAAAGAGCTGTTTCTCTCAAGAGTTCTCTCAGCCCCGCCTACCTCGCAGGGTGTCTGTTGTGGGGAGGGGAAGGGAAAGGAGTTTGTGAGCTGCTCTGAGACTCCTTTGGGTAGTGAAGGGCGGGGTATAACTCCAATCTCTTCTCTTCTTCTTCTAATGTTGTGAATGAGCGATTTGGCTGCCACATCAATTAGTTCGCCCTGGAGCCCTCCTTCCTGAGCTAAGACAAAAAGGTGTGAGCCGGAGGCTAAAAAAAATGTGAGCCAGCTCACACTAACTCAGCTTAGAGGGAACACTGGTGAACACCTCAGTCTTTTTTGTCCGTGTGATGTGACATCCAGTTGCTTCGGACTTACAGTGACCGTATGAGTGAACGTCCTCCCAGATGTCACTAACAGCCCTGCTCAGGTTTTGCAGACGTAGGTTTTGCAGACTGGAGGGCGGGGTATCACTCCCATCTCTTCTTCTTCTTCTTCTTCACATGGGGCTGCCCTGCTTTGAGTGCCATCATGTCTCCCAAGAAGCCTGTGGCAGATATAATCTGTGGAACCAAGGGGTATGCTTGGCTGGTGTTGTGGGATGGGGGGGGGGTTCCATCTGGCCCCACCTCCCCCCCCCATCCCTGAGACAGAAATCTCAACCAGGTTGTCTGTTGTCTCTTCTCTAGTGACTTGGAGGAGATCTCCCTGCCCGTCGTTCTGGAGAAGCTGGGAATGACTCAGGAGCAGGTGAGGAGCGGATACCCCCCCCCCCCATCCCTGAGACAGAAATCTCAACCAGGTTGTCTGTTGTCTCTTCTCTAGTGACTTGGAGGAGATCTCCCTGCCTGTCGTTTTGGAGAAGCTGAGGATGAGTCAGGAGCAGGTGAGGAGCGGATGGAAAGGGGGGGGGGGGGTGTGGACTGGATGGATCACGGGCCTGATCCAGCAGGGGCACTTCTGATGTTCTTACGGCTCGCAGGGCAGCGTGGGAGCGGAAAAGGTTCTTGGCTTTGGTTTGCGAAAGGCGGTGTGGAGTTGTTTTCTGTTGCCCCAGAAGGTCGGACCAGAACCAACGGGTTGAAATTGAATCAGAAGATTTCCAGACTTTGAGAACGATATGTTTTCGCTAAATTGTGTGGAGTTGTTTTCTGTTGCCCCAGAAGGTCGGACCAGAACCAACGGGTTGAAATTGAATCAGAAGGTTTCCAGACTTTGAGAACGATATGTTTTATCTAAATTAACTTTTAATTTCAATTCTTTGTCTTCAAAAAAACCTGGTCCCCTATTTTAAATTATTTGGCAAAGAACAGAGAAATTCCAAAAGAACTTTATACTTATTATATATAATCCAAGGCCCTTTTCTTTGTTCTGTTTTGTTTGTTTTACTGGTGTTGATGTACCATTGTTTTAATTTTTAATTTTTGAATGTAATAAAATTTACAAATTAAAAAAAGAAGAAAAAGAAGAAGAGTTTCCAGCTAGAAGAAGAAGAGGAGGAGGAGAGTTTGGATTTATACACCGCCCTTCACTTGGAGTCTCAGAGCTTACAAAC
>NW_015171075.1:3518-3676 GCF_001447785.1 Gekko japonicus | reverse complement strand
TGCTTGGGGATCCTGGAGTTTTTTTTCGTCATCTTCTGGGCGTGGAGCAGAGGTCACTGGGGGTGTGGGAGGGAAAGTATTTGTGTATTTCCTGAATTGTGCAGGGGGTTGGACTAGATGACCCTGGAGGTCCCTTCCGACTCTGTGATTCTAAGATG
>NW_015171075.1:0-1585 GCF_001447785.1 Gekko japonicus | reverse complement strand
AGAGTCCGCGCACTTTAACCACTACACCAAACTGTCTCTCTTTAGTGGTGTGTACCTAAAATTATAATCTGTGAGTGAGCCAAATTTGGAAACCAAAAGTGGTGCAGATGAGGACAGCAGTGCCGGCTGCTCTTGCCTGTCAGGGTCTGCTTTGGCACAGCCCCGACTTGCTGCCGCAGAATGTCCCCGAAGGGGCCCGTGCTGTTGAGTTCGGCTGTGGGGCTTTGGCAGTGTTTGACCCCAGCGTAGGACCTGCATCCTGCCATGATCCTGCAAATGCTTCTCACTTCCCAACTCACTCATCTGAAGGATTCATAGAATCATAGAATGTTAGAGTCAGAAGGGACCTTGCAGGTCATCCAGTCCAACCCCCTGCACTCTGCAGGAGCATAGACAAAAGATAGCCCTACAACAGACCCGAAAGATGGTCCTCCAGCCTCCACTTGAAAACGTCCAGCAAAGGAGCATCCACCACCTCCCGAGGCAGACTGTTCCACTGCTCAACCACCCTGACAGTTAGGAGGTTTCTCCTGACATTTAGCCGGTAATGACTCCCTTGTCATTCCCACCCATTAGATCTAGTCTTGCAATCTGGAGCAAGAGAGAATAGATCCACTCCATCTTCTTCATGACAGCCCTTCAGTTACTTGAAGACTGCAATCGTGTCCCCTCTAAGCCGTCTCTTTCCCAGGCTAAACAGACCCAACTCTTTCACCCTTTCCTTGTAAGACTTGGACTCCAACCCTCTTACCATCCTGGTTGCCCTCTTCGGGACACGCTCGAGCTTGTCAACATCCTTCCTAAAATGGGGTGCCCAAAACTGGACACAGGACTCCAGGTGGGGCCTGACCATAGCAGAATAGAGGTGAACTACCACCTCCCTTGATCTGGATACCATGCTTCTGTTAATGCATCCCAAGATTGCATTAGCTTTCTTCGCAGTCACATCACACTGCAGGCTCATGTTTAGCTTGTGATCAACCAGAACACCCAGATCCCTTTCACATATGCTGCCGTCAAGCCAAGTCCCTCCCATTCTGTAATGGGATTTCCCCATTCACACAATTATCCAGCAGCCCGGAGGGTACCAGACTGCAGATGGTAAAACTGTGTGCATGTGGGGGAGGTGGTCTCGGACTCACTGGCCCATGTACCTTGGCTGTGTGCATCGGTCCCTCCCCCCTTGATGCCTCACCCTCTGCCCTTGTTACACCAGCAAGGAGGAGGGCGAGGCACATGTCACACCCTCTCTCTCTCGCAAGCTGAATGGTTGCTGGCATTTTGCTCCCTGCAGAAGCACCCGGCGCCTGCCAACTGGCCCCTGGAGGAGGCACGGCGACTCTTCCTGCAGCCGAAGGTGGCCGAGCCAAGCCAGGTGGTGTTGGAGTGGAAAGAACCGGACGAGGCTCGGCTGGTGCAGTTTCTTGCTCACGAGAAGCACATGAAGTGAGTGTTGACATAAGAAGAGCCCTGCTGGGTCAGACCGTGCGTCCATCTATCCAGTCCAACGTTCCGTTCACACAGATGGCCAATCAGCTGCCTCTAGGAAGCTCTTGAGCAGGATGAGTGCAACAGCACCCTCCCT
>NW_015171074.1:33744-36607 GCF_001447785.1 Gekko japonicus | reverse complement strand
CCCTCCATGTTTGATGATGATTGGATGCACAGGGGTTTCCAGGTTTGGCACTCGCCATGGCGGTCGCTCTCTTGGACCTCCAGGAGATGATCGCCAGAACCCGTGGCTAGGAGGGTGTGGCGATTGTCTGCACTCCCCACGGAATCCTTGTGAGGGGTTCCAAGCCATGGGGCACTAGATGGCTACTCCTCCGGCAACAAAGCCAGCAAGGGGGGGACATCCATGCCCTGACGGTCCTGCTACAGAGTTTCCAGATGGAACTAGAAGCGCACACCGGCTCAAGCGCCGGGTGATCTAGCGACTTTGCAAGTTAAGTGACATGGAAATCGTATAACCATTGAACTGTGAGTTAAGGTGAAGTGAGAACATCGAAAAGAGCCAAAAGCTGTCCCGCGGGAAGCAAGGGGGGGAGGGGACTCCCCACCAATAAGACAAACTGAAAGCGATCTCAATTGTAAAGGCGGGGGGACAGGCTTTTAAAGCGAAACAGACTGAATTAAAAGATTTCTAAGAACTTACCTAGCGTATCAGAACTTTACAGACTGTGATAACTTTTGATAAAAAGTAAACAATTCCTCAAAAATGGCACCTCCCTTGAAGAAAGACGAGAAGGAGAAGATAACGAAAGCTAAGCTCACCAGATGTGCCAGTCCAGCGAGTGTTGTGCCCAGACAGGACATAAACACAGACCTTCAAAGGATATTAAGTGAGGCATTGTGCCCTCTACTGGAACAAGTGACGGAAATAAATCGAAAGCTGGATACACAGCAAGCTCAAATCAACGTGACTATCAAAAAAGTTGATCAAACGGACTTCCAACTTAAAGAAGTAGACACCAACGCCAAAAATCTGCAAAAACAAATGCAGACAATGGAGAAGAAGCGACAAATAGACGCGTCACAACTACAACAGAAAGCTAGTTTGGTGTAGTGGTTAAGTGCGTGGACTCTAATCTGGGAGAACCGGGTTTGATTCCCCACTCCTCCACTCGCAGCTGCTGGATGACCTTGGGCAAGCCATAGTTCTGTCAGAGCGGTCCCAGAAAGAGCAGTTTGTGTCAGAGCTCTCCCCGCCCCACCTACCTCACAGGGTGTCTGTTGTGGGGAGGGGAAGGGAAAGGAGTTTGTAAGCCACTCTGAGACACCTTTGGGTAGTGAAAGGCGGGGTATAAATCCAAACTCTTCTTCTACGGCTACAAATGTAAAAGGCAAGCTATGTCCTAAGATTCCAGGGAATTCCTGAGGAAAAAGGGGAAAATCTCACTAAGCTAATATGTGAAGCATTGGAACATTGAAGCAGATACTTTACAAAATGACATTGATATGGTCTATAGACCATATACAGAATACATGAGGAATAACAATCTGCCAGGAGAAGTGATGGTGAGATTCTCCAGAAGAAATGTCCGAGATAAAATTCTTAAGGCAGCCAATGAAATCAAGGCCAAGAGATTAAGGTGTTAAAGGACATACCATTTGAAATAAGGAAGAAAAGGCGTAAATATAAAGACTTGGTCGCATTCTTACAAAAATAAAACAAATTGTCTACAGATGGATTTTTCCCAAAGGGGTCATCTTTAAGTTTGCAAATGGAAAAGAAAAAATTGACACTGGAAAAAGCAAATGAATTCCCGCACCTGCACAGTTGTCCAACAGATGGGAAAGAAGAAGAAGACAAAGGCAGTCCTGAGAAGGAAGATGGAGATGGAGTAGAGCCATGTTCTGGCGATAAATCAGACTCAAATTTAGGGGCTGCGCCCCCAAAACGAGGCTACAGATTGAGGAAGCCAAAAGATAAAAAAATGATCTGTTATTATAACTCTGAAGTTTAAAAAAATGTTCAAAATAAAATTTCTTAGGCTCTTTAAAAAGTCATAATAGACGATGTTCAAGATGGAGCGGAAGTTTGACAAATGATGAACATGTTCAATGAATTTATATGAATATTTAGCTATGTAAGCTTGTAAGCTTGTTAAAGCAGTTTGGCTGTGGCACCCACTCTTGGGTTTTTAGAGGTTTCTTTACTTTATCCTATAGTGTGTTGTCCCTTTCCCCCTTTTTCTTCTCTTCATGTTGTGCTTAGTTTTAGAAAATGCAATTTAAAAAAATCCCCTTCAGAGGGCAAAAAAAAAAGAGAGAAAAGGATTGGATGCACAGGGTCCGAGTTACAGCCCCCCAAATCAGATGCCCCCGAGAAAGTGCTTTCTGGGGAAATGACAGGTGAGGTTCAGGGGTGTAGAGAACAGACCATTTACAAGGTAGAGACATCAGACTCCCAGCCCCCTGCTGCAGAGACCAGGGCAGGACATAAGCAGGAGCGATGGAGGATTTTATTAAAAGCCTGAGCACCAAGGCTGAATCCCCAGAAGCAGCAAGACGAGAACAGAGAACAACAGCAGGAGAGATGGGGGAGATATAGGAAAATAAGCAAAGCCCCTGTGCTCAGCGTGAGCACTGAGACTGTGTGGCTCAGAGGGAGCCTCCTCCACTCCACAGCCAAAGCCTATCAGCAGAAAGCAGAAGCAGACAGAAAGCCATGCAATGGATCAGCTCTGCTAGCTCCATTCCCCTCTCTCTCACTTTACCAGGCAAGAAGGGAAGGGTGGGGTCGGAGCTCACTTAATTTATAGCCTTTTGAGCCTATAGAACAGAAGGGGGACTCTCTTATTGGCAGCCAGCAGTGCCTGTTAAGCTTTGTTGGGCTCCTATTGGTGTTTCTAAGCCTGGAGAGTTCTGCCCCTGCTGTTGCCTTGGAGTTTTGTAAACAGTTTAGTTGATTGGTGCCGGTTTTACTGATAAATGTAGCCATTCACAAAGCACCATGGAGCGTGCCGAAACTCCATGAAATTTCGTCCCGGAAGAGC
>NW_015171074.1:5096-32810 GCF_001447785.1 Gekko japonicus | reverse complement strand
GACGCCAATGTTGGATCAGGCCAAAGGCCCATCCAGTCCAACACTCTGTGTCACACACCTCTTAAGACTATTAAAGAGACATAACAATTGGTAGGATCTCAGATGGATATTGTCCATCATTTACAAAACTTCCTATCAAAAATAAGAATAGTCAATATTGGCCCCGTTCATACGAGCCCATTTGGGCCGGGAGCGGGACGGAACTGGGAAATATGTTATTCATGGTTTAAAATGAATAAAGACACTCTCATATACAATCTGTATTTGTATCAACATAATTCATGCAACAATCAGCCAGATCATAATCCATGTATGCTCAGTCCATAAGTATTTCCATTCTCACCCAAATTTCTTAATGGAATAAAATGCCTGTGCTGAATAAACGTTTCCAGTTCACTAATTTCAAAGTGCAACAGATGGATATTTCAAATTATTCTGTTTCGAAGTGCATATGTGAAGACTGTTGAAAGGACACTTCCATTTCATCTCTGATGGAGCCTGCCAGCCTGTTACAAATCCATTTCCAGAAACTTTTTCAAAGAGGGGATAGAAAGTTGTCCATACATGCAATGCTATCACTCCTAAAAGTAGATTACAATGTATATATACAATCCAACCATAACTGAAGACTTATTTAAAAACACTTATCAGAACACTTTTCTAAAACACTTACCAATATGAATATTCAGTGCTCCCACAAACTCAGTTCTCAGGAGAATAGTATCTCAATTTACTCAGCCTTTACGTTTATAATTACTCAAGGACTATACAAATCAAGCACACCTCTTAAGACTATTGAAGAGACATAACAATTGGTAGGATCTCAGATGGATTTTGTCCATCATTTACAAAACTTCCTATCAAAAACAAGAATAGTCAATATTATTATTCAATCCAGACAGGGACAAAGTATTTAACTTAAAAATTCAAAATGTTTCCTCTCTGAGTAATAACATGGATATCATTGATGGCATAAGGGTCTCCTCTGTACTTAAAGATTACAATAAACCTCATGTCATCCATGGACTAGCCATTTTCGACATATTGTGAAACCAGAGGTGCCTCCATAATTTTATTCTTTATGTGGGAGCAGTGTTCTAAAATCCAGTTCTTGACCGGAGATGTGATACTGCCCCACATACATTTTCTGACAGGAACATATGATGACATAGACAATATTATGAGAATTACAATTACTTAGAAACTTAAGGGACACTGAAAAATTCAAACCAAAAGGATTAAACTCCTGAGTTTCTGACACTAGGGGGCATGTTAAACATCCTCCACAATGGTAATCTCCTACTGTTTGAGTGGTCTCTATATATTCCTTCCCCATACCTGAATGGACCACCAGATCCTTGATGCTCTTGGTGCATCTAAAATCTATAAAAGGTACCATATTGCAGCAAGGTACCTCACTCAATAGATGCCAATGTTTCATAACCATTTTACAAATCACATTGGAAAGACTAGTAAAATCAAATGCACAGGCTACTCTATCATATTTCATCCTGTCCCACTGTGCAAATAAACTTGTCCGATCTACCACCTCCGCCACATATGATAAAATGTTGCACCTGGGTTCTGGCATTTCCAACACTTAGTTGATATATCCTTAGTTGATTTTTGCAGTTTCTTTGGGAGTGATATACTATCTACAAGACATTTTATACCAATTTTCCCTTAATGTTTGACGTTCTGTAAATTTAACTTCTTTAGTCCATAAATTTTCCCACTGGCTCATTGATAGGTTCTCTCCAAAAATTTTCATCCATTCTAACATACATTTTTAAAAAAACTTTTTCTGTTTCTTTTAACTTTTTCTGTTTCATATTGCAATAGTAGTTTACAATTTTTTCCTAATAATGTTTTTAAATTTCCTGTAATTAATTCTTCAAAAGCCATTTCAACTAACTTCCTTCTTTTGCTGTTTGTTCATTATATTTTGATACTATTTGATAATGTAACAGCCACGAAATATTCTTTCCTTCATAATATAATTATATTGTGTGATTTTATTCAATTTTCTGTTTTAGTTGTTCTATGCACTATATGTAAGCCGCCTTGAGCCTGCCCTGGCAGGTAGGGTGGGATATAAATAAATAAATAAATCTCTTGCCACGATTTAATTTTTCCTTGTCTCATCATATATTCATAAGTTATATGATCATTTCTCTTTCTTCTACTGTTATAGCCGTAAGGATCTGAGATGTCAGTGATTGGAGATGTCAGTGGTGAAATGGGTGGACTTATTCTATTTTTGCATTGAAACCAGTTTCTATCCCTTGGGATGTTCTTAACATCTTGTTTCCAGCGATTTCTTAATCCATAAATAATTTGTGGATTCCTTCTTTAGTATCAGATGTTTTCAGTTTAATATTCCTTTTATTTGAATTTAATATCCAGTCTGAAATCCAAACTAGTACAGCTGCTTGAAAATACAATTTAATATTTGGCACTGCTGGACCTGCTCTTTCCCCCTCCATTGTGAAGTATTTTAAATCTTATTTTTGGCTTCTTCCTATTCTGTATGAATCTATTTATCATTTTTGCCATCTTTTAAAAATCTTTTAATCTATGTGGCTTGGTAACATCTGAAACAAGAAAGTTCATTTTAACAGCAGAAATTCTACCCAACCAAGACATTTTCAGTTCTCATCTTTGCAGATCTTCAGTAGTACTTGTCCAGGCTTTTTGGTAATTGTTTTTATATAAATTTTCACTTTGTTCTGTTAAAATAATACCTAAATATCTTATTGGGGGTTTTTTTGGGCTATGATACAACTGGTTATTTTCTGTATCTCTTCTTGTTCTTCCTTACTTGTCTCTAATAACATTGTCTTGTTTTCTTTTTATTCAATTTATTTCAGGAGTAGGATCCAGATTTAATTATATGTTCCATTATTAGTCTCAAAGAGACATTTTGTTTTGTTACTGTTAGAATGACATCATCTGCATAGCTTTAAATCTTATATTCTTCTGCATCTTCTTTTACTCCTGAGTTGGAACAAAATGAGAACACTAAGTCGCAACCAGTCTGGACTATTATTACTTCTAAATAGCCTAAGACCACCCGCAGCAACTAGGGATGTAACTTGGCGGCTGAAGCAACCCGACAACAACTTGTTATACAAACCTGTGGTGTGGTCCTCAGGGCGGCGGATGGGATTTTTGGTGGGCCTGGCCCACATGCGGAGGATGCCTGGAGCAAGACTTTGGATGCTTCTGGACATGCGGGAGGCGGCTCTGAGATGTTGCTGCCCCCACTTTCTTCGCTGTTCTTCTGGCACTGTTGCCGCTTTGGCGCTGGGGCCTTGCTCTCCCTATTTTGCTCTCAGTGATGACTGTGACTGACTGCAGTGCTCCTCTGCCTTCCCTGCTCAACTTGGACACCTTGGCAACAGCTGGGGGGCCAGGGGTGGTCTCTGCCCTCCTCTGGATCCTAACCAGCTGGCAGGTGCAGATTGGACGGTGGCGCAAAACCACAAGAAAAAGGAAAGGAGAACCTGAGACCCTTATCTTTTTGGACAGATGAGTGTTCTTCAGCTCCAGCTAAGTGCTGTCATACTGAGTGTTTTTCAGACCCGGGGCTGTGTAGCTGGCCAGGCCCTCAGCAACCAGGATCTTGGTGCCAGCAGTGTAAGATACCACCTTTAGCCAGAGCCCAAGTAAGCGAGGATGTGGAAGGCTGCCCCGGCTGCAGCTGTGCTAATCTAACAAAGGCTACAAGACCTGTCTTGGCTGGCGAAAAAGTAAAGAGCAAATCTACAAACTGTGCTATCTTGGCTGGTTGCCACAGAGACTACACACTGGAAACATGGTCCTGAATCAAGTTAAGCCACAGAGCCATAGATCAGATAGCCGGGAAGTCAATTCGAGGTTGCAGGGTTCAAGGACAAGGAGCAGCTGTTATACACACAGTAGCAGACCTGAGTATGTAGAGTTGTTACCGTATTGAGGCAGGTGCATGGAGTGTTTATGAACAGGTCCTCCCTTCCCTGGGAGTCGAGTCTGCCAAGGCTTACAGCTCCTCCCATTGCCTTTGCAGGAGCTGCAGTCTGGTTCTCCTTCTTCATTCCTGCATAGTCAGCCTCTGGCCTGCCCTACGACTGGGGCACTCAGGAGAACTGGGCGAGGAGTCTGGCCTTGGGGTGTCTGCAACTGGGGGTGCTGGGCCAGGCTCAGGGTTGGTCTCTCCCTCTGGCTGCCCCTCCTGTGCAGCTGCTGGGGACTCTTCCTCCTCAGGTACTGTTGGGGGTTCCTCTTCTGGGCTGACTCCAGAGGAGGTTGGGTTGCTCCCTGCCTCTTCCGCATCTGAGGAGTAGTCAGCCTCAGCAGAGCCAGTACCTACAACACAAACCCAGCTATGAGACATCTATGCTGTAGATCCCCAGGGGAAAAAAAATTAGTAACCCAAATTATATAGAGGGATTGTTAATAATATTAGATGCATTATTGTGCAATGAATCATTGTCAATTGTGGTATTTAAATACTGTAATTAATTTTCAATGATTTGAGGGACTTAATTGTTTGTAATTAATTTTGGGCTAATTGGTTATTATTTAAGGAGCTGAATTAATTAAGTGGGAATGTCAATTAAGAAATATGGGAATGTGAATTAATAATTTTATGAATTGATGTAATTATTCATCAATAATTATCCAGCTGATTGATGGGAGGGAATGGGGGAATTATTTATTTTTTGTGGGATTATTGTTGGGTTGACCTGATAAATTATTACTAGGATATATATATTTTTTTAAAAAAACAACTTGAACATCTGAGTTATTCCCTGGCTTTTATTTAGGTCACTGGCCAAGGGTCATGTAAATTTAGTGACAATCAGAAATCTGGATTAGATATGACAGGATGGGGGGGTAACTGTGGACCGGCTGAACTGGGAATTGTAGATCACATTTGTACATTTAGGTGTTGTAGCAACCAGCTGTGCTAGTGGTCTGAGGCTTGCAAAGACCATTAGGAGCCGTCATGACAGGGCAGGAGATACCAGTGTTTCTGGGGTGGGGAAAGTACAACGGTGGGATTAGGCAGGGGAATAAAGGAAGGTAGTAGTCTCGCTCAGCCGCCTTCCAGCCTATGTCTCATCCAATGCTCCCTCCTGAGCTAAGACAAAAATGTGTGAGTCAGAGGCTGAAAAACTGTGAGCTAGCTCACACTAACTCTGCTTAGAGGGAACACTGGTCCCATCCCATAGGTTACCGGCAGTGGTGCTAGGATAAATAACCCCATTCCGACATTGGTGTTGTGTAACTCCAGGTCTATTAACAATAAGACCATGGTCCTTTGGGACTTTCTGCTTGAGCAGAATGTAGACCTGGCATGCATGACTGAGTGGAGTGGCTCTATTCATTCAGGAGGCTTACTCCTTCAGGGTGCTCC
The DNA here is from genome assembly GCF_001447785.1 of Gekko japonicus. NCBI lineage: Eukaryota > Metazoa > Chordata > Lepidosauria > Squamata > Gekkonidae > Gekko > Gekko japonicus. Next base: position 27,409 of record NW_015171074.1, on the reverse strand, counting down.
CATCTCTGGAGATCTCAGGTAATGAGTGCGCCGGCCTAGTGTGGGAAGCCGGGGAGAGCTTGGCGATTTGGCTGGTGTACTGTCCGCCTAACGCACTGGCCAATAGCCTACCATCCCTGGTGGAGGCCATGTTGGGCTGGGCGTTGGAGTACCCTAGACTGATTGTTTTGTGTGATTTCAACATCTATGCTGACAATGCGGCCTCTACCTTGGCGACAGACGTGGTATCGTCCATGGTGGCACTAGGGCTCTCCCAATTTATAACGGCCCCCACTCACCAGGCTGGACACACGCTCGACTTGGTCTTCACAGCAGGAGTTACAGTGGACCGGATTGCTGCCTTGGCTTTGCCTTGAGGGCCCATTTGAATGTTAGATGGCAAGCGTATTTTAGCTTGCCTGTGGAGCCAAATGGACCCTGTGCAGCTTCAAATGGCTCTGCAGGATCCGGTGCCCCCTGGCGGCTCATTAGATGAGCTTGTGGAGGATTGGCATATCCGACTTTCAGCAGCCATTGATAAGATCACTCCCCAACGTCCTCTCCACTCTCGTACTAGGCTGGTGCCCTGGTATACCCAGGAATTGCGGCTGATGAAGCAAGAGCTAAGACAGCTAGAGAGATGGTGGCAGCGTGCCCACGATGAAGCAACAAGAACATCTTATAGGACGTTTATGAGATCCTATGAGATGGCAGTCAAAGCTGCAAAGAAAGAGTACTACACAGCCTTGATTGTGTCTGCGAGCTCACACCCAGCCCAATTATTTAGAACGATTCAGTCGATGACCACTCTGCCACAAGGTAGGTCAAATGTTACAGAATTGGATGTTGGCTGTAAGGCTTCTGTGAGCTACTTCGTAGATAAAGTCTTGTCGCTCCACCGTGACCTCCCCACCATGCTTGAAACAGTTAGGCCCCATGCACGTCTTCTGATCAGGTTTTGGATTATTTCAGTCCACTCAGCCTAGAGAAAGTTGACAAACTGCTCTTAACTGTACGCACTGCCACATGCCTCCTTGATCTGTGCCCATCGTGGCTCATTAAAGTGGCTCACAATGGGTTTCAAGGTGCCCTAGGGGAGATTATTAACAAGTCTCTCTTGGAGGGCTTGTTCCCGGGGTCACTCAAGGAGGCCGTGGTTTGTCTCCTCTTGAAGAAACCATCACTGGATCCCGCTGAATTGGCTAATGACTGGCCAGTTAATTGAGAGGGCTGTGGCAGTTCAGTTACAGAGCTTTTTGGATGATGCTTCCATCTTAGATCCCTTCCAGTCCGGCTTCTGCCCAGGACATGAGACGGAGACAGTACTGGTCACCCTCACGGATGATCTTCAGAGGCATCTGGATCGAGGTGGATTGGCAGTGCTGTTGTTGTTGGACAAGTCGGCGGCGTTCAACATGGTCGACCATCAGCTACTGATCCGCCACCTCACCAGGGCTATTTTTGGGCAGGAACGCACAGGAACGGAGTTCCGGCTGGCTTCAGAGTTGGCCATGCCCACTACAGCCAAAACCTCTGTGTGTGTGGCTACAGAGGGAAGGCCTGGAGAGCAACCCCCTGGCAGCTCCGAGGCGGGTGGGCCTGGAAGGGAGGTGTTTAAATGCCTCCCTGTGCCTTCCCCAGCCTGTCCAAGGGCCAGATTGCCCTTCCCTTTCCTTCAAGGTGGGGGGTCTTGCCTGGGCTCCCCGCAGCTGTGGGGCACCCGGGAAAGCCAAGGGAAGGCATGGGGTGTGGCTTAATATGCTAATGTGCTGTGCTGTCAGGGGTTTGGCTTAATATGCTAATGAGTTTCTGCTGTTGGGCATGGCCTATTATGCTAATGAGTTCCTGCTGGGCTTTTTCTACCAATAAAAGCCGTGCACCTCACCAACACCGGAGTTCAGGGGCTCGCCTTACAATGGCTTGCATCCTTTCTCCAGGACCAGGGACTGTCATGATCCCTCTGTCGCCAAGGGGGGAGTCCGTCTGTTACCGTGGTGCTCAGGGGCTGTGCCCTGCCTGTAAGGGTGTCAGGTCCCCAAGACCAGTCAAAAAGGGGGGGTATGGCTTGGCTGTCCACAATGGCATGTAGGGCCTTGAGGAAGGAGGGGCCTCAGACCAGGGACGTTACCAGAAGGGTTGCGTCACCCCTCGTGTCTCTCAGAGCGTGCACGCCGTTCTCTCCCACTCTCTCTTTCTCTTTCCGTGCTCCGTCTCCCTCTTCCTCCCTGGCCCCTTTTCCTTTCCCCCTTTTATTGCTATCCCGATTCCCAAGCCATCCCCCCTTTTCTAGCCCTGCCTCCCTTCAAAAGGACTGATGCCGTTCCACCCGCGGCTACATCCTCCCCCTTCCAGGAACTGCCTGCCCGTCAGCCTCGGCATCGGCCCCCGGGCAGTACCTCAGGCTGGCCTCCTGATGCACATGCCGGCCTCTGCCGGCTCGCCCTCTCTTCCCCCGGGCCCTCTCTCGCCCCGCTCCTGGATCCTAACTCGTCTGGCCTGTCGCTCCTTCGTCGCCTGCCCTCCCGATGCCACCTCTCGCTGCTGCGGCCCCGCGGTGCTCCGCGCTGTCATTGCTCGTTCACCGCCTCCCTCTCCTCCTCCCGTCGGTGAGTGTTGTTGGGACGGTCTTTGGGGTCGTCTCGGCTGGGGGTTGTGGGGGGGGGTCTCAGGCAGCCCTGTCCAGAGTCCCAGACTGACCCGGGACAGGGACAAATGGTGGCACTAGGGGATCAGCTGTCCCCAAGGCATCCACTGTCATGTGGAGTGCCCCAAGGGGCATGACTCTCCCTGATGTTATTTAACATCTATATGCTCCCCCTGGCCCAGATTGCCCAAAAACATGGGCTTGGGCATCACTAGTATGCAGAATACACCCAGCTCTATCTGTTGTTGGGTGGCCAGTCTGACTCTACACTGGAAAATCTAGACCGGGTGCTGCAGGCTGTGGTTGGATGGCTTAGACTGAGTCAACTGAAATTGAATCCACCAAAGACGGAGGTCTTGTGCCTAAGTCGAAATGGGCCGGGGGTAGGGATTCTACTCCTGACCTTTGATGTGGCTCTGTTGGTGCCAGCACTGGAGGTTAGGAGCTTGGGAGTGCTCTTGGATTCCTCCTTAACAATGGAGGGCCAAGTAGCAGCCACTGCCAGATCAGCTTTTTAACATCTTCGGCTTGTTAGGTAGTTGGTTCCCTTCCTCTAACATGGTGACTTGGCAACAGTGATCCCTGCGATGGTCACCTCAAGACTGGACTACTGTAATGCTCTCTACATGGGGCTGCCTTTGTCTCAAATCCGGAAGCTGCAGTTAGTGCAAAATGCAGCGGCCAGGCTGTTGATGTGTATCCCCATGTGGGAACACATCCAGCCAGTACTGAAAGCACTACACTGGCTGCCAATAGCATACCGGATTTGTTTCAAGGTGCTGGTTTTAACCTTTAAAGTCCTATATGGTCAGGGTCCAGCATGCCTTTCCCCACATGTTCCCCAGAGAGCACTGTGTTCAGAGGCACACAATCAGCTAGCCCTCCCAGGCCCCAGGGATGTCAGACTGGTGGAAACCAGGGCCAGGGCCTTCTTGGTGGTGGCTCCATCGTGGTGGAATGAGCTCCCAATAGAGATCAGGTCCCTGTGGGACCTCTTATAGTTCCACAGGGCCTGTGAGACGGAGCTCTTTCACCAAGCATTCGATTAAGGAGCTGCAGAACACACCGGGGAATGTTCCTGTGCCTTGGCTTTCCAGCCTGTAACCTGTGCTCGCTGCATAATAAATGAAAATTGTGCTGGTATGAAAATATTGACATCCAACAGGCACCTGAACTATGTTATAAGAATTGCCTTTCTGAACTGAAGCAAAATATGGATCATGGTGGATTTTTTTTTGTGTGCAAAATATTGTTGGACGATTTATAAATCCGGATAATTGACAAAATTTTGGGAAGTAAGCAATCGGAAGCACTCAGCTCCTCAATGAAAACGTCTAATCAGAGCAGAACTCTAATGCAGGATGTTCTCAAGTAAGTGGGAAGAACACTTTTACTGCTTGATTGTGTAAAAAGGATGTAAATTGACTGGTAGCTATTAGATGGTACAAACTGATTATTATTGTCGATATTGCATGTAATGAATATATACCTGTTTTAGAATATTATGAATAATACACAAAGTACTTTATAAGATGGAACATATAGAACACTAACTTATAAATGGCCAGGGTCCAGCATACCTAAGGGACCGCTTTTCCCCATATGTTCCCCCAAGGGCACTATGGTCGGGGGCGCTTCATCTTTTGGTTACCCCAGGCCACCAGGACATCAAATTCGCAGCAACCAGGGCCAGGGCTTTTTCGGTGGCAGCTCCTACCTGGTGGAATGAGCTCCCGGAGGACACCCGGGCCCTGCGGGATCTTGTGCAGTTCCGCAGGGCCTGCAAGACGGAGCTCTTCTGCCAGGCCTTTGAGCAGAAGCTGCTGCCACCACTATACCACCAACACACCACCACCACAAAGGTGTGGATACCATCAGGGTGCTAGACGACCCTGGGATGAAGACTGGATGGCAGCGTCGCTTTGGAACTTACATCCCTGTTCTGAGTCTATCTTGCCAGAACCCATCTTAGAATCATGGACATTTGGAGTACCAGCACTTTACTGTATTACTGTATTGTTTTATCTTGTTTTGAACTGTTTTAACCATGGCCTTGAGCCGTAAATGTTAGCCACCCTGAGCCTGAGGGGAGGGCGGGATATAAATCGAATAATGAATAAATAAAAATAAATAAGGTTTTTGCAGTGCATATATTTGTTGTTTGACTCCACCTGGAGGTTAAAAGGTAAAGGTTCCCTTGCTCGAAAGCCAGTCGAATCTGACTCTAGGGTTGCGGTGCTCATCTCCGTTTCAAAGCTGAAGAGCCAGCGCTGTCCGAAGACGTTTTCGTGGTCATGTGGCCGGCATGACTAAACACCAAGGCGCACAGAACACTGTTACCTTCCCACCGAAGTGGTACCTATTTATCTACTTGCAATTTCTTGCTTTCGAACTGCTAGGTTGGCAGGAGCTGGAACTAGAGACGGGAGCTCACTCCGTCATGTGGAACCCGGGTCTCGAACTGCTGAACTACTGACCTTTCACAGCCTGCAGTTCAGCGTCTTAACCACTTGAGCCACCGCAGCTCCTTACCTGGAGGTTAGCAGAAGAAATAAAGGGGGAACCTCAGCGTATAGCAGGGGTGTCAAACGTATGGCCCAGAGGGCGCAACTGGCCCATCCAGGGCTCTTACCTAGCCCATGAGCAACTGATTATCTTTACTGCCAGATGACAGAGGCTGTGCATTATGTCCCTGCATACTGTCCCAGTTCTAATGCGTAACAGGCTGTGAAAGTGGGAGGGTGGTCATGAGGGAGATACTGTAAGGAAATGCGGTAAGAGTGTTAATGTTTTAAGCATGGTTGCATTTTGAGTAAAAAATATTATTGTTAATTTGGTTTGCCTGTGTCCTTTATAAAGATTACATCTCCAGTACCTGGCATTATATTTTATGGCACACACAGCCCGGCCCGGCAAAGAGAAATTTATGTCAGATCTGGCCCTTATAACAAATGAGTTTGTCCCCTCGAGCGCATAGTATGCAAAAAAGAAAGAAAATGCTAAGGAAAAAACCATCAACAATACGAAATGTATTCTGTACTAAAATAAAAACAAATTTATTATGCAATAGACTGTCACATGTTATTTCTGTTTCATGCTAATGCATTAGTTCTGTATTGAGGTTGGTGGTCACAACCCAACCGTAACTGTTTATGAAGTTTATATGCTCCCAGGCACTATTTCACAACAATAATCGCTCTTGAACAAGACACAGTAAATATGTATGGATGTCACACTGCATCAATCCACTGCAATTCAATCCACTGCATTAAGTGTAAGGCTGAAAGTGAAATCGACATTAACAGTGGAACTGACATTCAACTGGTAGAGACCTAGACAAAAGCCGAAAAATCTAGTTGCTGATTTAGACCATACGGAGCATGAGTTTTAAGATATTTAATAAAACAAGTTTCCTTTTGTAAAATAATAAGATTAATGTCTTCTGATATGTGCCAGTTATTATATCTGGCCCGTTTGATAATATTAGCCAAATGCAAAAATTGAAAGGCACATGCAATGTTGTTACATACAGGTTTGTTTTTATATTGTAATAACTGTGTTCAGTCAATCTGTTTTGCCCTACGTCTGGCACTGTTAATGATCTGAATTGGATATCCTCTCCAAACTGCCTCTCCAATATACCTGCTTCTTGCTTATAGTCCTGGGAAGAAGAAGAATTCCTTTTGGCTCTCAAAAACTGGCCATGAGGTAAGTAGGATCTTAAATGGTACAGATGATAAGTATAGTATAAAGTAAAGGTAAAGGTTCCCTTGCTCAAAAGCCAGTCGAATCCGACTCTAGGGTTGCGGTGCTCATCTCCGTTTCAAAGCCGAAGAGCCAGCGCTGTCTGAAGACGTTTCCGTGGTCATGTGGCCGGCATGACTAAACACCAAGGCTCACGGAATGCTGTTACCTTCCCACCGAAGTGGTACCTATTTATCTACTTGCAATTTCTTGCTTTCGAACTGCTAGGTTGGCAGGAGCTGGAACTAGAGACAGGAGCTCACCCTGTCTTGCGGCACCCGGGTCTTGAACTGCTGAACTACTGACCTTCCACAGCCTGCAGTTCAGCGTCTTAACCACTTGAGCCACCGCAAGGTACCTAGTATAGTATAGCATAGTTTTTATCAGTAGGCTTGTGATCATTCCTAACCAATAGTCTTCCAGAGCTGTTTATATATATATGGTGTCAAGAAAACTTACAGATCGTCTGGCAACTCTATAGCAATGACGACAGCTCCCTCACTTGCTGCCACCAGGGCCTCCTTGCTCACTATAGTGGTGGCTCATGGGTGGCTTGGGCAGCCGGCTTGCCACACTGGTGGCTTTCTCACTGGACTCAGTGGCCACTGGCTTGCTTGCTGTGGCTGGTCAGGGGTGGCTCAGGCAGCCTCCGCATGGGGTGAGGGCTGCCAGCTTTCTGCAGCAGTGTCTCCGTGCCAGGCCCACATGGGGCAAGGTCCACCCCTTACTTGGGGCTGGGGTGAGCCCTGTTCAGAGGGCAACCCACCAACCCATTGGCTCAGTGTGGCTTTTCTTGGTGTCGTTAATGGCCAATCCACCCCTGAAGGTGCCAGCAGCTTTCAGATTGTCTCCTGAACTTAAGAGGGGAACTACAGACCCTAGACCAGTGGTGGCGAACCTATGGCACGGGTGCCAGAGGTGGCACTCAGAGCCCTCTCTGTGGGCATGCGTGCCATTGCCCCAGCCAGGCCCAGACCATCATTAAAGTGTCGAATTCTCTGCCAAATAATTTTGAGTAAATGAAAGCATTTGGGATTGCTTTCCTTACTCTGTTTGGATCATCTTAAGTTAATGCATCAGTGTTTTTTTTTCTAAAGTAAATCCTCAGTATTCAGATTAAATTGCCGTGTCTCTACGTCTGTTTGACTGAACCACACAAATGCCGGCCTTGCATGTGATCCAGACGAACAGGACGGATCCCGGACACGAGCCCCCAAGATCTGTTAGCCGAATTGCTCTCAAAGAGAAACAATTGGAACAGTTTTGTTTTTTTTTAACTTCGGGAACAACCGTCTTTGTTTACGGAGGATGCTGCTGATTCTGAGGTTCCCAATGAGAGACTGAGGCAGACTTCCTTAATAATAATGATAGTTTACTGGCATAATTCACTCAATAACACACAACATTCACAGACATACAATATAGAACTATAAGGAAGCAGAGGGGATTGATGGCTTATAGAGGTAGCGTATAGAGGGGTGATACAACCTGTTCAGATGTGCAGAGGTCCATGGATTGTGGCCTAAACTCAGAGAGTTTAGGGGTGGCCTGCCATGTTGGGTTATGGCAGAGAACACACGGGCTGAGGCCATGTTCACGCTGGGATATACCCTATGGAAAACAATGCAGGCCAATGCCTAGTCCTGGGGCTGGTCTCAGGTGAGAACAATAGATTTCCTGGACCAATGATGAGTCCCAGCGGTGTGTGGCATCAGGAGGGGCAAGGCCTAGATGTCCAGAGGGGCAGGGTCTGGATTTAACAATAGAAGCCAGGTGCTGGGCGGCTAGTTAAGTGGATAATCTGACCACTAATGGCCCTGGCCAGGGTAAACAAAAGGTGGGAGACGTCCCTGATTAGCGTCAGGGAGGATCGTTAATAATTTGAATGTTTGTCCCCGTATCTTGATGGACAGAGTAGAAAAGATATTCAGACAAAGAATTACTGGAGAGAGAGTTATTTGCCAAGTGGCTTTTGAATAGACTTTAGAAATGTAAATACTTTACCTGCTAGAACTCATTGTTATTTCATAAGCATAATCTCTGCTGGGTGGAGGGGGAAAACTGGAGGTTTGCTCTGAGGTTGCCTGTCACCTGAAAATGGAGACCCCTTTTTCAGAGCTGTGGCTAGCTCTGTGTTTCAGAACCAAGAGTGCCTTCCTTGGCCTGAATTTTGTGGGTCTCTGGATCAGGTTAGAAGTGGGGTGCCCTTGCTATGGGCTACCCAATAGTAAAAGGCAGCGCCTCTGGCTTACACGGTCTCTAAAAGGTTCGCCATCACTGCCCTAGACTGTCATCCAAAGGAGTATCCAGAGTCTCATTCAGCTGGAGTTATGGCTGGGTTGAAAGTGTATCTCCCTTTCCAGGATAACACTCTGTCAGAGGCGTCCAAACTTTAATGGAATTTGGACTTTGCCCAGATTCACTTAGCATTATTCTAAATCAATAAAACATCAGGCTGCAGTCCTCGGTGTGGTATGATCTCACCCGTAGTCATTTAGACCTCCTTTGACTTTCGTAGCAGGACAGAGAATGGCAGACTTGTTTTGACACTGCCTCCTTCTCCTCCTTCCAGGAGATAATTGTTTCCTTCTGTACAACATTTGCAGCTAGATCAGAGGCGGAGGCTTTGCAGATGCCTCGCCTATCTTTCTGGGAAGTGGTTTTCCGTTCTGGTCTCAAGCCACAGTTATACCAGACAGGAGCAGAGACTTCGCTGCATTCAAGATTCCAGCCCGGCTCTCATCCCAGCTAAAGACAAGATCTGGAATGAAGCAGAGCTTTCTTACCTTTTGCCTCCTGGCCACCTTCACAGACACAGGTAAGGATTTAAAAGAGTTTATAATGGGTGACTTTTGGAAGCAGTGGGGTCCACACTAGGGATACTTCCAATTTCTCCGTGAACATGAGTGACTGCCAGACTTACCATGTTCAAAGGTGGTAATTGGATGTTGTTGTGAGATTTTTGGAGGTGTGGGTGAGTGTCTGCACATTGTCTGTGAAAGCGTGCTTACCCATGTCACCCACACTCCCCCCTCAGTTCGTGTGTGTCTCCTGAGTGTCACCCCGTACCAAAGGCAGATGTGCAAGCTTGGAAATCACTAAAATAAACTAATCTTTATTATAGCAAAACATTCAGAGTTCTAATTCCTAAACATTTGATATAATACACACAGAAAAATAAACATGCAAAGCAAAGTTTTTCCCACCCCATGCAAGCGCGTCGAGAGGCCTCTCTCTCTGGCTGTCTCCTTTGGAGTCAGCTAAAATCTGTGGGCTCTGACCAGTATTTAAACCCAACATCAAAGAAGTCCCTTAACGATTGTATCACAGTTAACATCTAGAAGTGGAAATTGCTTATTACAAATTGTTTCCTAGAAGTAGGGATTGTAAATCCCTTCCTTGGTTTCACACAACAAAAGTTCACATTCCAAAAGGATCAATACAGTGCCATTGTTTCTTCCAGGTGTTCCCCAATCAGGGAAATAAACTGTGCTTTGATGTTTATCAGAGAGATGAAAGCAGGGTGTGTGTGTGTGAACCCTCTGTATTTCAGGAAATTAGCTTGTCTTGCCAGCTGGTCAACTGACCATACTTCTTACTGTCTAGGAGATTGGGGTTATTGGCAAGTTTCACATCTGTGGAGTTTCCCTGGGAATTGAATATGTTACCTCCTTAGTGAAAGAAAGGTCAAGCCAGGTTTTTTTTTTTTTCCTAGCCAGGGCAGAGCCAGATATTGTATATGGATTTCATAAACTTATTTGGTTCATTTTAAACCCAAACCTTCTTCTATATTTTAATATTTCTTACCACAGATGTGAGCAGGGCTATTTTGGGGCAGGAACGCACAGGGACGGAGTTCCGGCTGGCTCCCGAGCTGGCCACGCCCAGCAGGAACTCATTAGCATAATAGGCCACACCCAACAGCAGAAACTCATTAGGATTGGCTACATTAGGTGTGTGTGGCCTAACATGCAAAGGAGTTCTTGCTCCAAACAAAGAGCCCTGGGTTTGGACAACAAACAGGGTAAACAGAATAAGAAGCAAAAGGTGGGTGTGGCTGGATGACCACACTTCTGGTAACATGGGGGTGCAACCTAATGTGCTAATGAGCTGTGCTGTCAGGGGTGTGGCCCAATATGCTAATGAGTTCCTGCTGTTGGGTGTGGCCTATTATGCTATTGAGTTCCTGCTGGACTTTTTCTACAAAAAGAGCCCTGTGAGCCCATCACTTGGTCTCTTTGGCTCATGCTGAGCCGTTGTGCATCCCTGACAAAGTGGATTGTGTCAGGTTCTACCCAAACTGCGTGCCTGCAAAGGCCCCGCTGATTCAGACTGGCAGCCATTCACTTCAATATGGACTACGTAGATAAAGGGCCCCCAGTATGGCGCCGTTGGGCCCTGTGGTTCCCGCAAACACCGTTTCTGGGGAAGAACACCTTTTGGAGAGGGACCTGGGGCTATTTTGACCAGCATGGGGTACGTTCAGTACAATTGGTCTTTAGAGAGGTTGTGATTTACCTTTTCTGCAGTTTAGATCTTATCAAATGCTTTCTCCCTTGAGTCTTCTTGTGCTTCTCCCACACCTGTAACTTAGATGTATCCTCTCTACTACTGGAAGGCCTACAGTTAGAAAATTCTTCAAGCAATCGTGTTTTTGTCGTAAACATTATCAAAGGCAGCTACGCGGGTGGAGCTGGTTTCCCCATTTCTGCCAACTCCTCCTGTTCCAGTCTCTCCTTTCTGAACTCTCACTGAAGAGCCTCCTGCCTTTACTGAAGGGAAAAGGATGAGGAGAAGAAGAAGGAGAAGGAGAGGAGGAGGAGAAGGAGAGGAGGAGGAGGAGGAGACTGGATTTATACCCCACCCTTCACTGGGAGTCTCAGAGCAGCTTACAAACTCTTTTCCCTCCCCCTCCCCACAACAGACACCCTGTGAGGTAGGTGAGGCCGAGAGATCTCTTTCCAGAACTGTCCTTAAGAAGAAGAAGAGAAGAGAAGAGATTGGATTTATACCCCGCCCTTCACTTGGAGTCTCAGAGCGGCTTACAAACTCCTTTCCCTTCCCCTCCCCACAACAGACACCCTGTGAGGTGGGTGGGGCTGAGAGAACTCTGACAGAAACTGCTCTTTTTCAAGGACAGCTGTGCCAGAGCTTGTGACTGACCCAAGGTCACATCAGCAGGTACAAGTGGAGGAGTGGGGAATCAAACCCGGTTCTCCCAGATGAGAGTCTGCGCACTTAACCACTACACCAAACTGGCAGGTATCCCATAACTCCTCCCAGAAAGAGCTCCTGTGCCACAATCTCTATGTCTAGGCATGAACTGCACCTCAGGTTGTAAGCTTGGACATGAAAAGATGTCCCCAAAAGATCAATCCAGTTATTGCTTCTACGTTTCCCTACTCTTAGGAGAGTCTGTTTCGTGTGAGACTTGTTTTGGCATGGGCCAAACCTGTGAGGGAACTTCGCTGGATTGTCCTCCTAATACAGACACATGTGGCATCATACAGCTAAGATCCTCAGGAGGTAAGTCCAACAGTTGCCATCAGGGTCCAATGAAGGTTAGCCAAGGTCAGGAATTACAGATTCCTATTCCAGGGCTGGCTTAATCATGAATGCTCAAATGTGAACTTGTGGATCTCCTGACAAAGATATGTAATCTTTCCTTAAAATCTGCCTCCATTCCTGAGGATTGGAAGGTAGCTAATGTCACTCCCATCTTTAAAAAGGGTTCCAGAGGAGATCTGGGAAATTACAGGCCAGTCAGTCTGACGTCGATACTGGGTAAATTGGTGGAAACCATTATTAAGGAAAGAATTAGTAGGCACATAGATGAACAAAACCTATTGAGGCAGACTCAGCACGGTTTCTGTAAGGGAAGATCTTGTCTCACTAACCTGTTAGTGTTCTTTGAGGGGGTGAACAAGCATGTGGACAAGGGGGATCCAATAGATATTGTTTACCTTGACTTCCAGAAAGCTTTTGATAAAGTTCCTCATCAAAGGCTCCTAAGTAAGCTCAAAAATCATGGGATAGAAGGACAAGTCCTTTTATGGATCAAAAACTGGCTAATTCATAGAAAACAGAGAGTGAGTATAAATGGGCAATTTTCTCAGTGGAGGGTGGTAAGCAGTGGGGTACCGCAGGGATCAGTACTTGGTCCACTGCTTTTTAACTTGTTCATTAATGATTTGGAGATGGGAGTAAGCAGTGAAGTGGCTAAATTTGAGGATGATACAAAGTTGTTCAGGGTGGTGAAAACCAGTGAGGATTGTGAGGCACTCCAAGGGGATCTGTCAAGGATGGGCGAGTGGGCGTCAACATGGCAAATGGGGTTCAATGTGGCCAAGTGCAAGGTGATGCACATTGGAGCCAAAAATCCTAAATATAAATACACATTGATGGGGTCTGAACTGGCAGAGACTGAGCAAGAGAGAGATCTTGGAGTTGTAGTGGATAACTCACTGAAAATGTCGAGACAGTGTGTGACTGCAATAAAGAAGGCCAATGCTATGCTGGGGATTATTAGGAAGGGTATTGAAAACAGATCAGCCAATATCATAATGCCCCTATATAAATCAATGGTGAGACCTCATTTGGAATACTGTGTGCAGTTCTGGTCACCACACCTTAAAAAGGATATTATAGCTTTGGAAAAAGTGCAGAAAAGGGCAACTCGAATGATAAAAGGGTTGGAACACTTTCCCTATGAGGAAAGGTTAAAGCACTTAGGGCTCTTTAGCTTGGAGAAACGACGACTGAGGGGTGACATGATCGAGGTTTATAAGATTATGCATGGGAAAGAGCAGGTAGAGAAAGAGGTACTTTTCTCCCTTTCTCACAATACAAGAACTCGTGGGCACTCCATGAAACTGCAGAGCGGTCGGGTTAGAACGGATAAAAAGAAGTACTTCTTCACCCAAAGAGTGATTAACACATGGAATTCACTGCCACAGGAAGTGGTGGCGGCTACAAGCATGGACGGCTTCAAAAGGGAATTAGATAAGCATATGGAGCAGAGGTCCATCAGTGGCTATTAGCCACAAGGTATAGATAGGGGCTCTGGGGCAAGTGATGCTCTGTCTTCTTGGTGCTTGGGGGGGGTCAACAGTGGGAGGGCTTCTAATGTCCTGGCCCCACTGGTGGACCTCCTGATGGCACTGGTATTTCTGGCCCCTGTGTGACACAGAGTGTTGGACTGGATGGGCCTTTGGCCTGATCCAACTTTGGCGTCTCTTATGTTCTTATGTTCTTAATGCTCCCAAGGGAGGCCCTAACACTTGCCAGGGGCAGGGAGCCCAACTTTCCATGGAGTGTCCGGCTGCCCATGGGAGGGGGAGCAACCATGTTTCATGGGCCCCTCCCCATGGTATAGGGTTGTGCTACAAGAAAGGATAGACACGATATAAAAGAATCCAAACGGGGCTTTCAACAATAAACCAGTCTGAACAGAATTCCTGTGGATGTCCCCAGGGTCTGAGGTACAGCAGGATTTAGTTTCATGAAGGTCATACAGCAACCTGAAGGGGCTGAGATTCTGCATGAAGGCCCCAAATACAAGTCCCAGCATCTTGACCTCAAGGATTTTAGGTAGCAGGTAAATCTGGGCGTGATGGACCAAATGTCTGACTCCAGATGAAACAGCTTTGTGTGGTCCTCTGATGCTCATGCAGGATGCTCGAGGTGTGGCTGGGGGGGGGGTGTTGTCTCAATCCCAAGACTGCATCTCTTAATTCAAACACCAATGTTTCCCTCACTGCAGTGTTCGAGGAAGATCTAATTTGGAAGACTTGTTTTCTTTCAAAATACTGCAATGAATCACACCGTTCTATCGATTTTGGCATCACAGGACAAATGTTGATCAAAACGACCTGCTGCATGGGAAAGGAGTGTGAGGTCATTCCATCCTGTAAGTCACTGCTGCATCCCTCTTTCCTCCTCTTACCACTTCAAGCTTCTGAAAATTAAACCCAAGAATGTATCCTACTCACCACCATTGCTGTATGTTCCAGTTCAGTTCTATAGAACTCATAGAGAGGCAGGAATGTATCAATGAAACAACAACAGAGGGAAGTCTGCCCTAAAGAACCTCTACTGGAGCTATGTCAACCCTCGGAGTTGAGCCCAGACCTTCTTGTTAAGGTTCCTCCAGGTGGCTATACCACTCCTGGCCAATCCAGAGTCTTCATGGGTCCTGCCGTTCACAAAGACAGATATTTAACTGATATCCCATCCTGCAAGAAGGTTGTAAGGCCAGAAGGCAGGCAGTCAGACAACGTCCCCAGCCACAGCCCCCCAGATTTTGCAAAAGCAGTATTTTCAAAGGCTTTGGGATGGCACTACTGTTGTCAGTAAGTGGTCAGGGGCCATGGTATGATATGCTAGGAATGCAAAAGGCCCCAGGTTCAATCTCCAGCATCTCCAGTTACATGGACCAGGTAGCAGATGATGTGAAAGCCCTCTTTCTAAGATCCTAGAGTCCCATTGCCAGTTTTTGAGTAGACAAAGCTAACCTTGATAGACCACAAGTTGGATTCAGTGAAAGGCAGCTTCCTGTGTCCATGGGAATGTGTACCCACGGTTCAGTCATTCATGGGATCATAGAAGACTTGTCCCAAGACTTAGCACAGTGTGAGGGGCAATGCTCCCTTTAAGCTGTGGAGTCCTGTGAGCAAAAACTCTATTTTGTGAGCTACTGGCATTAAAGTTGTGAGTGAGCGATTTGGCTACTGCATAAATCAGTTTGCTCTGGAGCCATCCTTCCTGAGCGGAGACAAAAATGTGTGAGCCGGAGGCTAAAAAACTGTTAGCTAGCTCACACAAACTCAGCTTAGAGGGAACACTGGTGAGGGGGGGGGTCTGAAAATATTTGACAAAGTAATCATTTGGTTTTGTGTTCACTTGCTTCTGTTTCCAAAGTAACCTCCCCAGTACTGTTATTTATGGCTGCCAACTCCAGGTTGGGAAATTTTGGAAGGCAAATCCAGAAGATGTCAGGGTTTGGAGAGGGACCTCAGCAGGGTATAATTCCATACGGCCCACCATTCAAAACAACCCTTTTATCCAGGTGTGCTTTCTGTAATCTGGAGACCAGGTGTGATTCCAGGAGATCTCCAGGCCCCACCTGGCAGTTGGCAACCCTAGGACCAAACTCACACTTTTCTCTTTCATGCAGTGCCACCCATCAACACCACCCCCAATGGGAAGAAGTGTCTGGCTTGCTCTTCTATGACCAAGCGTGACTGCAAGGGCGTGGTTGCCGAATGCACAGGAGACCACACTGACTGTGCTGACCTCAGAGTGACTGGAGCCTTTGGTAAATAAGCATGATAATAATAATAATAATAATAATAATAATAATAATTTCACAAGGGACTAACAATGATTCATGGGGGTAAGGGAGGACAACATATATAAATCTTTAAATCGCACACGTTCGCAGCCGACGGGGATTTTGTTCAGCTATAGACTAGACATGTTCCAGATGGCATTTCACTCGGCTTGGTTTGATGACGTCAGCTTTCTCCAGGACTGCTTCGAGTCGCCGCACTGCCACCGCCTGGCCGGAACGGCCCGTTACAGGCTTCTTGATGCCGAAGAGATCTTTCTAGGCTTCCGATCTTACGAGCTGGACATTCCGTTCGTTGGCTAACACCTCCCCCACCGGGGGGTTTAGTGTGCCCACCCTCTCAAAGGAGTGGTGCCCATTTTATCTACTTGCCGAAGCTTTCGAACCGCTGGGTGGACGGCGAGCTGGGGACAAGGCTGGTAGCTCACACCAGCACGGGGCTAGAACTGACAGCCGTTCTGTTCAGCTCAGATGTTACTATAACCAGAGGATAAATCCCACTGCTCCCCGACTCACCGATGGCTCACCGATGAGCCATTGCTTGAATAATAATTCCCATGGTGGGTATACATCTAGCCCATCCCCTCATGCCTGTCGCTGCCCATACCTGACTAGCAGAAATCCACTGGCTTCAGTATCGTAGGGAAGAGTGGGTTAGGCAGCAGTCAGGGCATCTGTCTCCTTCCAGACCAATCCCAATGTGGAACACAAGCACGGCTTAGTGGTAGTTTTGCATGCTGAAGGTCTCAGGTCCAAACACCAGAGTCTTCAGTGAAAAGGACCAGGATGGTGGTTGCGTGAAAGACCTCCACCACCTGAGTCCCTGGAGATCCACTGCCCATCAAAGTAGACAGTAGTGATCTTGATGGACCATTGATCTGGTTCTGTATAAGGCAGCATCACATGTTCACCTCCTCTCTGCCAGTCCCCTGCTTATTAGGATGGAAGCCAGAGTGAGTCCAACTGAACTGGTTCCCCTCCTGTCTTAAACAGCATGCAGCAATCCATGGAATTGGCCTGCATTTCCTTGTGCAGGGACGGGGATTAACTGGGAAAATGCGGTTCGGTTCATGGTTTGTGGACGACCCAATAACTGAAGAGCAGACCATGATGAACAAAAAAGGCTCCGAACAAACCGGTTCAGATCTTTAAATTTGTGATGCTATAGAATGTGGGCCTCAGAGCCAGTTCAGCAGAACCAAATCCTGGGTGTGGAGAGATGTGTTGTTTAGAAGCAAGAGGAAAGTATTTGAAGTGGTGTGGGCAATGCACCCAATAGCTCAGCAGCACCAGAACCCTGGACGTGGAGAGATGTGTTCAAAAACAGAGTCTGAACAGGGCAAAGAACCTGGTACAGTCCATCACACAAACACCAGGCATGGAGAGACATGTTCAGGCTGTCAATAATAATGCTGTGGGTCCCACTCCCAGAGTCACCACCGGCACCCACAACCCTGGAGAGATGTGCTCGGAATCAGAAGAATCCAATATATATAAAATCCCTAATGTATTGGCATTTTCCAGCTCTCCCACTGGCTGTGCTGTGTGCCCAATCAGCCATTGGCCTATCAACTGCCACTCAAGGGTACTTGCGTACCATTGGATGGGGCTGGGTCCACTCCTCTCCCCTGCCCACTGCCAGCCTATGACAGAATAAACTGCCAAAATGGCTGTCTCTCCTATTGAAGATGCTTCTACTTCTTCTTGGCTCCTCTGCAGCACGCTGGCTACTGAGGTGGGCCACAGGCTGTTAAGCCATTCTCTTCTCCTCTTGCTGCAGGACTAACTTTTCCCTCAGTGGCTGTTGCTAGGCAACCAAGCTTGGTTCTGTCAATAAAAAGGTAAAGGCAGAAGGCCCTTTCCAGGCTTACTTTGGCCTTTGTGGGGAATTCATTGGGGCCAGTCCTCACTAGGATTGCTAGCTCCAGGTTGGGAAATTGCTGGAGATTTTGTGGTAGAATCTATGGAAGTCAGAGTTTGGGGAGGGGAGAGGCCTCAGGTGAATAGAATGCCATAAAGTCCATCCTCCAAAGCAGTTATTATCTCCAGGGGGAGACCTAAGTTCTTGCTGTGGAATTTTGGTGATTTTGGAGGGTGATTTTGGACCAGTCATAGGCTTTCAGCCAACCTACCTCACAGGGTTGTTGTGTAGATCGAAAGGTGGAGAGGAGAATGATGTAAGCTGCTTTGGTCCCCACTGCAGAGAAAGACTGTACTTTTCCTCCTGGGGAATCATTGTTGCTAATCTCCAGGTGAGAGTTGGAGATCACTCAGAATTACAACTGCTCTCCAGATGGCAGAGATCAGTTCCCCTGGAGAAAATGGTGGACACTGTATCATTATCCCCTACTGAGGTGGCCCCTCTATGACAGCCAGTGTGACATAGCAGTTAGTGCTTCAGAACAGGATCTTCCGGACACAGGTTCTTCCTGTGGAAGCTGACTGGGTGATTTCAGACCACTTACAGACTTTCAGCCTAACCTATGTCACAGGATTGTTGTGCAGATCAAAAAGGGGAGAGGAGAATGTTGTGAACTTCTTTGGTCCCCACTGTGGAGAAAGAGTTTATTTTTCCTAGGTAGAGACTGCAGGGAGGGGGAAAGAAATGGAAAGCTAAAGTCAGAGGGACAGATAAAGGTAGGTTGATGGTTTGCTGAGAAGGAGATAGGGTTGCCAACTCCATGTTGGGTTTGACAAGGGGTGGGACCTCTGACAGATACAATGCAATAGATTCCACCATACAGACCATACAGACCACCATACAGACCAGCCATTTCCATCTTTGGAACCATTGTTGCCAATCTCCAGGTGAGGGCTGGAGATTACTCAGAATTACAACTGTGCTTCAGATGGCAGAGATCAGTTCCCCTGGAGAAAACAGTGGACTCTGTGTCATTATACCCTGCTGAGGTTGCCACAGTAAATTGACGTTGAGTGCCCAAGGCCAGGGCACTCACCCAGAGCGTCTTTCTAGAGCTCGTTGTATTTATTTCCACAACAGACCTTATTCCTAGTGAAATAATAATACTGTGGGTCTTGCTCCCAGAGTCATCACCAGCACCCACAACCCTGGAGAGACGTGCTCAGAATCAGAAGAATGAAATAATAAGACTGTGGGCTCCACTCCCAGACTCCCAGCCCCCAGCTGCAGAGAGCAGGGTAGGGCATAAGCAGGAGAGATGGAGGGTTTTATAAAAAGCTAAGCCCCTGTACTCAGCCTGAGCACTGAGACTGAAACCCCAGAAGCAAAGAGACCAGAGCAGGTCACAACATCAGGAGAGGTGGGGGAGTTATAGGAAAATAAGCAAAGCCCCTGTGCTCAGCGTGAACACGGAGACTGTGAGGCTCAGAGGGAGCCCCCTCCACCGCCAAAGCCCATCTGCAGAAAGCAGAGCAGAATCAGAAGCAAACAGAATAGAAAACAGAGCAATGGATCAGCTCTGCTAGCTCCATTCCTCTTGCACTCGCTTTACCAGGCAACAAAGAAAGGGTGGGGTCAGAGCTCACTTAATTCATAGCCTTCTGAGCCCTTAGAACAGAACGGGAACTCTGCTACTGGCAGACAGCAGTGCCTGTTATGCTTCGTAGGACTCCTATTGGTGTTTCCAAGCCTGGAGAATTCTGCCCCCACTGTTGCCTTGGAGTTTTGTAAACCGTTTAATTGATTGGTGGCAGTTTTGTCTGATAAATGTAGCCATCCACCAAGCACCACTGAGTGTGCCAAAACTCTGTGAAACTTTGTCGCGGAAGAATGACCGTGGACATTGCGTCATGAACCATGACCAGCACAAAGCCATGAAGAATTTTGGTTCATTAATCAGTTCATGCCCATCCCTGTCCTCATCCTCCAGCAAGGTCTCCATCACTTGTAAAAGGACTGGGAATTGAATGGCCACCTTGTCAGCTGTCCCCAGCATCTTGACCAAGTTGCTGCAACTTCCACATCTCTATGAAACCCCTAAGTAGCGACAGGCCTTGCTCTGCACTGAAGCCACGCTCTTGATAGAACAAACAACAAAGCATTTCTTGGCTACATTTGGGGCCTGGAGGTTCTAACCTGCTTCCATTGTCCATCTTTCCTGCCTCCACCCTTCATATGTATTGTCGCAACAGCCATCTTTCCTCCCCTCACAAAACCCTCAGAGAATGTCATGATGCACTGAAGTCTCCTGTACATCCTATCTTTTCCTAGTTCTTCAGTTTCCAGTGGGTCTGAATTTACATTTCCTGTCTCCATAGCCACTCACTCTGACCGATTTCCCACAGCCGCTGCTCTGCGCTCGCTCCTCTCTTTGCCCCGATGGTACGTGTCAATTTCCCACTCGAAGCCGCGTGGCCGCATTTTGACCCACGGCTTCACCCGATTTCCCCCGCGGTTTCGTGATCCTGTATTTTGAGGATTACGAAACCGCGGGCAAAATCGGGCAAAGTCGTGGGTCAAAATGCAGCCGTGCGGCTTCGAGTGGCAAAGAGGGGAGCGAGCGCAGAGCGGCGGCTGTGGGAAATCGGTCTCACTCTCCTGTGGAAAAAATTGGATAGGGAAGATTGGGAGTCAAAGGACACTTGCAATTCTAATTATGGCTGCCATTTCTCTACAGGATATCTGAACAAGTCCTTTGTCCTGAAAGGCTGTACCAACTATCATGTCTGCAGAGATACGTTACTGGGTTTCTCAGAGGGCTTCATCACAGGACATTGTGTAATATCCTCTGGACCGCCTATTGCCACTCCAAGATCACTTCTCCTCTTCGTCCAAACCTTTTCTGGGCTCCTTCTACTCAAAATCCATCTCTGATTTGTTCCAGGGTAGAGATATGTGGGTGTTGATTGAGCAATCCTTTCTCACTGCTGTTCTTCCATCAAATACAGAACATTTTTTTCACAGGATGTGCAGCAGTGATGCTATAATTTAAATGCTCCCCCTCTTTTTTGAGGGGATGGGGCTATGGTTTGGCTAAGTTTTTTCTGAAAACCTGGCAGTTCCCCCAAAATTTACGCAGACATCTCCCTAATCTGTACATGGTTCCATTGTGTGTGTGTGTGTGTGTGTATCTTGATGCTGGGATCAGGTTTAAAATGGGGTATGTGGATGGAATAACCATGTTCTTTAAGGAAGGAATTCATAGCTGCATTGTCTCTTGTGTTTACACTCGTGACCCCATCTATGGGAGGAAGGAGTTGCAGAGAGGAAGGAGGGTGCTTGGTGGACCTGGATACCTCAAACTATTAAGCAAGATGAAATCAATCTTTTCGTACCTGAATCGGTGATGTGATTCAGGTGATTTTGGATTTAACCATCTTCCCCTCCTCCCCCTCCTTCATAATTAATGCCAGGTGTTCTGAGGAGTACTTTTCCCAGAATGTACTGGGTAAAGAAAGTGGAGGAATAAAGACGGAGGTGAGCTGGGAGGGTCTCTCCGATGTGTGACCACAGTCTACTTGGTGGGGGAGCCCTGCTGAATCGGAGTGACTGGCATCCCGGAATTTCAACCACAGTGGCACTACTGATTTACAGTTACTTCCATGTGCAATCAAAGCATATGTTCATATAACTTTTCAAAATATTACTTTTATAATGTAACATAAAAACGTCGCTGTCAGTTTTAGAGTCTTACTTGTAAACCAAATGTACTCTGAATAAATGGCGATGTAAGTGCCCTAGCTGAAGACGTATTATCAGAATGGATCTCTGATGCTGGCAGGTTTTCAAGCAAGTCGAAAGGACATCTCTGCGGGGCTTACTTTGCTTAAACTCTCTTGATTTGCATTTGAGAGCCAGCTTGGTGTAGTAGTTAAGAGTGTGGACTCTAATCCGGGAGGACCGGGTTTGGTTCCCCACTCCCCCGCATGCAGCTGCTGGTGTGACCTTGGGTCCATCACAAGTTCTCTCAGAGCCATTCTCTCACGAGCAGTTCTCTCAGAGCTCTCTCAGTCCCAACTACCTCACAGGGTGTCTATTGTGGGGAGTGGAAGGGAGAGGAGATTGTAAGACACTCTGAGACTCCTTTGGGTAGTGAAGGGCAGGGTATAAATCTGATCTGCCCTTCTGCTTCTTCGTTTGAATTCATAAGGTTTGGCGTAACTTCGTGTGCAGCACCATCATTTGGCGTTCTCTATTCTCGTTCTGCTGTGATGGAAAAGGAACTCTGTACAGCGCGTCAAAGCTCCATTCCTGTCCCATTGAAGCCCCATTAGTCTACCATCCTCTGGACTGCTGGGATCTCACTTTCCCCACATTCATGGAGGAATATCTTGGCAGCCATACATTCTGCCATTTTTTTAAAATGTGAAATCAGAGGCTCTCACATATGTGGCTATTCAACGCGCATATCTCCTCCACCAGTGCAATGCTTGGTTGTGTCATTACAGCTTATCCCATTGGCCAATTCTTTGTGTGAGACTGAGGCTCAGAGAAGGAAAACGAAAGCTGCGTTTGTTTAGAGAATTCATCCTCGTACGGTAAAAAGGTAAATGTAAAGGTTCCCTTGCTCGAAAGCCAGTCGAGTCCGACTCTAGGGTTGCGGTGCTCATCTCCGTTTCAAAGCCAAAGAGCCAGCGCTGTCCGAAGACGTTTCCGTGGTCATGTGGCCGGCATGA
>NW_015171074.1:0-4789 GCF_001447785.1 Gekko japonicus | reverse complement strand
AATAAGTTGAAGATCTCTATTTGGATGATAGAAAATCTACATTTAGATGACGATAAAACCTTCTACGAAATTCCACCTCTGATTTTTGCTTCCCCACATAACGGATTACTTCTCAGAGTGAAACCTGATTTTCAAAAGACCAAGGGGGATTTTCCCCTTCCTCCCACAACAGCAGGGCTGTAAAATCCCCACCTCCGAAAGTGAATCCATTAGAAACCAAGGGAGTCATAGACATTGGTTTTAAAAACAACCACCACCACCACCTGTCAGACTGTATTACTGGAATAGCAAAATACCCATTCCTCCATCACACAATCTTATGTGAGACACAGGAAGAGCAGTGTGCTGAGGGTGACAACCGAATGGTTTAGCAACATTTTACTATGGTCCTTTCCTGCCATTGTTCTGCACTCTGCACCAGAGTACTAAAACTGATGCATACCCTGTAGCAGACAGTGGTTGCGTGCTCTTTTTCTGGTGGATAAGGGACAAGGGGAGGGTCCGTGATTCACTGCCATCCCTTCTGATTTGCATGCAGAAGGAAGCAAGTTCAGTCATAATTAGAATTGCAAGTGTCCTTTGACTTCCAATCCTTCCTATCCAATGTTTACACAGGAGAGTGAGTGAATGGCTATGGAGACAGGAAGCATAGATTCAGGCCCACTGGGATTTAAAAAAAAAACAACCTAGGAAAAGATAGGATGCACAGGAGACTTCAGTGCATCGTGGCATCCTGAGGGTTTTGTGAGGTGAGAGGAGATGGCTAATGCAACAGTACATATGAAGGGTGGAGGAAGGAAAGATGGAGACTGGAAGACAGTTAGAACCTCCAAGCCCCGAAGGAAGCTAAGAAATACTTTGTTGTTTGTCCCATCAAGAATGTGGGTTCAGTGCAGAGTGAGGCTAGAGGCTACTTAGGGGTATAGTAGGCAATGTTCCCTCTAAGCTGTGGAGCGTTGTGAGCGAAAATTCTACTTTGTGAGCTCCCTGGCATTAAAGTTGTGAGCAAACTGTTTGGCTACTGCATCAATCAGTTTGCTCTGGAGCCCTCCTTCCTGAGCGAAGACAAAAATCTGTGAGCTGGAGGCTGAAAAACTGTGAGCCAGCTCACACTAACTCAGCTTAGAGGGAACACTGATAGTTGGGATGTGGAAGTTGCAGCGACTCGGCCATGATTCTGGGGGCAGCTGACAAGGGGGCCATTCAATTCCCCGCCCTTCTGTAAGTGAGAAAAAACCTTGCTGGAGGACAAGGAAATGCAGGCTAGCTCCATGGATCGCTGCCTGCTGTTTACGCCATGTTAGGCACCAGTTCACTCTGGCTTCCATCCTAATTAGCAGGGGACTGGGCAGAGAGGAGAAAGAGATCAAGTCCAATACCAAGACCAACACTGTTATGTACTGTCTGGATATCATGAATCAGCTAATCCACCTCCTATGTTAAGCTTCAAGCCAGCCAAGGCTCCATCTAGCCCAAAAGCTATTGGTCGCTTCGAAACAGCGACCAATCACAAAGGAACTGTTCCCTGAGCGGGAAGAACTCTGATTCGCCTTTAACCCTGCAATCTAATTGGTTGCTATTGTACATAGTGGGAGTGGCTATATTAGCCCGGTATGTTTAAAAGGAGCCCAGCTCCCCTGTTGTGTTCCGTTCTGGTTTCTCATGCGTTTGAGTGCTTGTTCGTTATTTCTGATTAAAGCTGAATCACTGCTGAAATCACTCCACGAGTCCTTTGTTAGCGCGATCTAACAAACACCAAGTATTGTCTACTCTGATGGGCAGTGGATCTCCAGAATCTCAGGCGGAGGCAGGGGTCATTTCCTGCAGGAGCGCACAGGAGCGGAGCTCTGGCAGTAAAGAGCCCAGGGGGCGGGCACATGCAAGAAGCCCCACCCCCTGCTCCCAGCAGCCCTGGGCCACGAGGAGCACAAGGATTGCGCGTTGCCCCCCCCCATAGCTAGCAATCCAAAACAGTCCAGTGGAGCCTGAGCAGTGGGTGTTGCCTTCTGACACACTTCTGGTGATGTCAGGGGGTGTGGCATATGCAAATGAGTAATGCTAGTGAGTTATGCTAATGAGCCCCTGCACCTCTTTTTCTATGAAATGACCCCTGGGCGGAGGTCTTTCAAGTAACCTCCATCCTGGTCCTTTCCATTGAAGGTTCTGGTGATTGACCTTCAACACGCAAAACTACCACTAAGCCATGCTTGCAAACCTCATATTGGGATTGGCCTGGATGTAGACAGAGGGCCTGGATGCTGCCTAGCCTACTATTCCCTACGATACTGAAGCCAGTGGATTCCTACTAGCCAGGCATGGGCAGCAACAAGCATTAGGGGATGGGTTAAATGGACACCCAACCAGGGGGATTATATTACTACATGAGCCCATATGCTTACTTACCAAAGGTTCCAGTTGCTCTGAACACAGTACAATAGAAGTTGTCTCCCGTGCATTCTGCAACCACACCCTTGCAGTCAAGATTGTGCTCAGAATAGCAAGCTGGACACTTCTTCCCGTTGTTATTGGGTGGTACTGCGTGAAAGACAAAACTGTGAGTTTGGTCAAGTGCCACGTGGGGCCTAGAGATCTCCTAGAATTACACCTGAGCCCCATATGGTCCACCATTCAAAAAGGGTTGTTTTGAATGGTGGACTGTATGGAGTTATACCTCGGTGAGGTCCCTCTCCAAGCCCTGCCATCTCCCAACTTTGACTCCAAATCTCCAGGAATTTCCCAGCCTGGAGTTGGGAGCCATAAATATCAGTACTGGGGAGGGTAATTTGGTAAGTGATCACAAACCAAATGATTTCTCTCTCAATATTTTCAGGCCCCTCGCACTATGCTAAGCCCGGGACAAGTTTTCTATGATTGTATGAATGACTGAACCATGCATACGCATGCCCATGGGCAGAGGAAGCTGCCTTTCGCTGAATCCAACTCTTGGTCTATCAAGGTCAGCTTTGTCTACTCAGACTGGCAATGGGTCTCCAGGGTCTCAGGCAGAGGGCTTTGACATCATCTGCTACCTGGTCTATTGAACTGGAGATGCCGGGGATTGAACCTGGAATTCCGGCTGGTTCCCAAGTTGGCCACGCCCAGCAGGAACTCATTAGTATAATAGGCCACACCCAACAGCAGAAACTCAATAGGACTGGCTACGTTAGGGGTGTGTGGCCTAACGTGCAAAGGCTACAAGAAAAGCTTCTTATTCTTTTTACCCTGTTTGTTGTCAAAACCGTTTTGACAACAAACAGGGTAAAAAGAATAAGAAGCAAAAGATGGGTGTGGCTGGATGACTACACTTCTGGTAACATGGGGGTGCGGCCTAATATGCTAATGAGCTGTGTTGTCAGGGGTGTGGCCTAATATGCTTATGAGTTTCTGCTGGACAGTTTGAGGTCTGTCCATTGATGTGGAAATGGGCTTCTAGAAAATGGGCTTGTCCTGGAAAAAAAGGGTTTGAGACTGGGATTTTGCAGTCCGTCTCTCTCTTTGCAGTTGCTTCTCTCTGTCGTGGGATTGGTTATCACGCCTCGCTTGTTAGTCGGGAACAACGGACGCATAGAAAGGATGCTTAGACATGCTGGGTGGTTAATCAAATGTGCATCTTGTCCTGGAAAAAAAGGGTTTGAGACTGGGATTTTGCAGTCCGTCTCTCTCTTTGCAGTTGCTTCTCTCTGTCGTGGGATCGGTTATCACGCCTCGCTTGTTAGTCGGGAACAATGGATGCATAGAAAGGATGCTTAGACATGCTGGGTGGTTAATCAAATGTGCATCTTGGAGCTTGCACGTCGCACAGTTCACAACTAGGGTGCTTCTGCATCTCTCCATTGCATGTGGTGGACACTGGCACAACATCTGTGGGCTGCACTTCTTGGAGACTTGTATCTTGCACGCGAGCTCGTCTACCAGTTGCACACCTTGGATGGGGGCTCATCGCTCAGTGGCACTTCTGGGATGCCGGCACATCGCTTAGCTGCCTAGGCATGCTTGCAATACCTTGGGTGAATGCTCATGTATCTGTCGCACCTCCTGGACTCTTGTTCCTCTCTCAGTGACACTGGGTGGATGCCAGCACGTATCTTGTGTCCCACCCGTCTCACAAGGACACGGGGGAGGTGAGCGGAGGTCTCTTTTTTGCAGATCATCTTGTGCTGCCTTTCGTTGGGACGGGGTCTGCTTGGGAGTTTCCTTGGGTTACCGGGTGGCTCTGATGATTTTTGGGGGGGTCTGGTCTTTCCATGTTGCACTTGACTGTAGCCCATCGCCTCCGGGGCCAGGAAGACGTCACTAAGAAATGGCCACGACTTCTTGGCCACGACTGCACCGATTCCCATGGGGCATCTGCAGGAGTGCTTTGGAGCACGGGAAAACCTCACCCCACTGACAACACGTCCTGCTCGTGTTCTCCCCCGTTGCCTCGCCTGGTCAAATCCTCCCCGGAAAGAACGAGGCCAGGGGGTGGGTCCCAGAAGTCAAGGGGAGGAACCAGCAGGAGCAACCCGCAGCAGCCAGAGGTCAAGGGGCGGAGCCAAGAGGAAAGGCTCTGTTCCTCGGGGAAGGGGGGGCGTGTCTTCCCTTCACTTGCCTCACCAGCCCCTGCCCCTGAGCAATACAGGCAGGAGTGGACTGAGGCCGGTGCACAACCGCTCACCACCACCCCCTCACACGGGAAAAGGGAAAGGGTGGGATTCCAACAGGAGAGCCCTCAAGATCAAGGTGAGACTCAAGGCCCCCGGGATGGGGGTGGGTGGGGGATTATGGGTGGTGGTGGTGGATAGGGCTG
>NW_015171073.1:13097-36962 GCF_001447785.1 Gekko japonicus | reverse complement strand
CCTTGTGTTAAATATTTCCTATTAGTGTCGCTATGGAGAATCTCTTGACAAAGTGGTGATGGTCCTCTAAAGAACTGGATGCGGAAGGAGAAGAGATTGGATTTATACCCCGCCCTTCACTACCGGGAGGAGTCTCAAAGCAGCTTACAATCTCCTTTCCCTCCCCCTCCCCACAACAGACACCCTGTGAGGGAGGTGGGGCTGAGAGCTCTGAGAGAAACTGCCCTTGCGAGAACAGCTCTGAGAGAACTGTGGCTGGCCCAAGGTCATGCCAGTAGCTGCCTGTGGAGGTGTGGGGAATCAAACCCGGTTCTCCCGGATTAGAGTCTGCAGTCTTAACCACTACACCAAACTGGCTCTGAAAATCTGGCCAGAGTTGAAAAGAGAGACTAAGTTTTATGGAGGGGCATAACAGAAAGATCTAGGCTGGGGAACTCTCAGGTTCATCACCCAACTCTCTAAAGGGATAGCTGTGCTCAGGATAGTTTTAGTGGGTAGGCATGCCGGTCTGCAGAACAGTTAGATTCGAGTCCACTTTATGGGGTTGCCAGCCTCCAGCTGGTGGCTGGAGATCTGGGATTACAACTGATCTCCAGGCAGCAGAGATCAGTTCCCCTGGAGAAAATGGCTGCCTTGGAAGGTGGACTTTATGGCCTTGCACCCTGTTGAAGTCCCTCCCCTCCCCAAACCACACGCTCCTCTGGCTCCGCCCCCCAAATATCTTGGTATTTCCCAACCAGAGCTGGCAACCCTAGCCCAGTAGCACCTTAGAGACCAAAAAGAGTTTCAGGCAGGGTTGCCAGGTCCCTCAGACCTGCTGGTGGAGGATGGGGGGGTGAACTTACTAGGAGTGGGGAGGAGCACTGAAAATAAACACAATGAGTCTACATGATCCAGAGTCACGTAGGCACATCTGGGACATGGTGGGGGTGGGTGATGCTCTGATTTTTGGGCAAAACTCTATGATAGAATTAGTTCTATCATAGAGTTTTCCCCAAAAACCAGAGTGTCGCCTCCCGACATACCCAACATGCCTACGTCACTTCCGGGTCATGTAGGCACGTTGCATTTAATTTCCACATTCTTCCCTGTTGGGGGGTGGGGGTGGGGTAATCCAAGAGGTGGGCCCCAAAATTAAGGTACCCCTGGCCCCATGAGGGGTTCTGGCATCACTAGTTTCAGGGTGTTAGCTTTCAAGAGTCAAAGCTCCCTTCGATGCCATTGTGAATTGGCAAGGTACCATCAGAATCTTTCCTTCTATGTGACAATGACTATTGTTGGTGCCACCCTCAACAGATTAAAATGGCTGCCGCCTCTGGAACCTTCCTTTCCAAGATCCTTTCCACATTTACCTCTTCCAGTTAGAGCGTTTCTCCTCTTGCTTCTTTACTTCCGGCAGGCGCACAGCAGCCATGCAACTGGGCCTGAAAAAGGCGGTTGGCGTCCCTTTCTCACTGGCAGAAAAAGTTAATTCCTTATGGCCTTCCCTAAAAGAGATGGCTCGTCACGGAAACTTAGCCTGCAAATCAGACATCCAGGTATGTTGTTTAATTGAGGATCAGGCTAGGAAGGAAAAGGCTCTTCAGTTTTGTTTTGGTTTTTAGGATTGTGTAACTAATTAATTTGCTGGCTAAAACACGAGAGGATCCTAAAGGAATGAGGGAGTGGTAAGAGTCTGTAAACATTAAATGTATTAACAATCCACAAGAATAACACACAGTCCTGGTATGAAAAAATATACAGATGTGTGCTAGATGCCCACAGAACAATACAATAACAAAAGATATTAGATTAAACCCATAACATCATTTAGTGTCTGGTAATAACAGCATTCCATGCCCCTTGGCATAAAGTCATGCTGGCCACATGACCACGGAAATGTCTTCGGACAGTGCTGGCTCTTCGGCTTGGAAATGGAGATGAGCACTGCAACCCTAGCATCGGATTCGACTGGCTTTCAAGCAAGGGAAACCCTTACCTTTACCTAATAAAAAACAACCACTTATTCCTTCATAGAAAAAATACAAAGGTCGATAAAACTTCACATAGCAGTCTGCTCCAGACTCTCTTAGTCTATATCCCTCTAACAGTCTTGTATTCTTATCCAAATTCCCAAAAGCAGTCTGCTCCAAATTCAATCTGTGTCTCTCTTTCAACACTTTTTCTGGATATCCAAGTGTTTCAGACCTCTGGTCTTTCCTCAGGAACAAATCTATAAACAAAGAATTCCAGTGATATCACAGTGAAATTTTATTATACTGGCTTATCAGTCTCTATAAAACAAAGTGAGCACAGAAATTGATAAGTAAACCCATCTTACCCTATATAGGAATCTTACATTCCATCTTGCATTCAAGTTGACACTTTCATTGATTCTAAAAATACATTAACAATAGTCACCGTAACATTAATTGTTGAACCGACACTTATTTAATCTAGGGCGATTTCGCACTAGAGCTGCCTTGCGGCGCAGCTGCCGTTTGCCCCGACACTATTTGTCAATTTCACACCTGAGGCTGCGGGGCTGCATTTGATCCGCGGCTTCGCTCGATTTCCTCCACAGTTTCGTGATCCTCAAAAACCAAGATCACGAAACTGCGGAGGAAATCGGGCGAAGCCGTGAGGCAAAATGCAGCCCTGCAGCTTCGATTGTTAAATTGACATGTTTGTGTAATAGTGTCGGGGCAGCTCTAGTGCGAAATCGCCCTTTGTCTCTTTTGTTATTGTATTGTTCTGTGGGCATCTAGCACATGTCTGTATATTTTTTTCATACCAGACCCACATTAGATGTCTTGCCATAGCATGAGTGTGCTGCAGAAAAAAAGAGAGGGGCAAACGTGGGTTGCAGGCAGACAGAGGACGGGTGGCCAGCCACCAAGTGGGGACTGAAGAGCCCCCAAAGTTACAACTGATCTCCAGGCAACAGAGATCACGTCCCTTGGATGAAATGGAAGCTCTGGAGGGTGGACGGGATGAGTTGTACTAGGGTTGCCAGCCTCCAGGTGGTGACTGGAGGTCTCCTGCTATTACGACTGATATCCAGGTGACAGAGACCAGTTCCCTGGAGAAAATGGCCGCTTTGGAAGGTTGATTCTATGGCATTACACCCTATTGAAGTCCCTCCCTTCCGCAAACCCCGCTGTCCTCAGGCTCCACCCCACAGAAAATGCACAATTCCTCAGGTCAGAGTTCAAGTGCTACGGCTTGGGGCCGGCTATATTCTTATCAGTGGTTCTAGTCAGGGCTATTTTTGGGCAGGAACGCACGGGAACGGAGTTCCGGCTGGCTCCCAAGTTGGCCACGCCCAGCAGGAACTCATTAGCATAATAGGCCACACCCAACAGCAGAAACTCATTAGGATTGGCTACATTAGAGGTGTGTGGCCTAACATGCAAAGAAGTCCCTGCTACAAAAAAAGCTCTGGGTTTTGACAACAAACAAGGCAAACAGAATAAGAAGCAAATGGTTGGTGTGGCTGGATGACCACACTTCTGGTAACATGTGGGTGTGGCCTAATATGCTAATGAGTGGTACTGTCAGGGGTGTGGCCCAATATGCTAATGACTTTCTGCTATTGGGTGCGGCCTATTATGCTAATGAGTTCCTGCGGGGCTTTTTCTACAAAAAAAGCCCTGGTTCTAGTGGTGTTTTTCCTGATGACGAAAGTCCTTGTCGAAAGCACACGCCTTCTTACTCTCTTTCAAAACTTGCATGTAGGTGGCAGCAAAAGCTCTGGAAGCTGGCGTGTGTGGCGCCTATTTCAACGTCATCACCAACCTGAAAGATATAACAGACGAAGGCTTTAACCAGCAGGTGCGAAACGTTCACAACTTCATGGCTGCATGCGGTTCCTCCACCAGCGATAGGCATCGCTGACTAACTTGTCGGTTGTCTCTGGGGTTGTTGATGTCATGTTGGGGTGGAAATCTCCTGGTGGAGTCTGGAGGTCTCCTGGGATTACGGGTGATCTCCACAGACTACAGAGATCAGTTCCCCCTTGAGAAAATGGCTGCATGGGAGGGTGGCTTCTATGGCCCTGTAATCCAAACTGAAGCCCCTCCCCAAACCCCACCCTCAAATCCCCGGGAATTTCCCAACCGGGTCCACTGACATCCCCTTAGCATGAGAATAGTTGTTGGAGTCATCTGGTGTGATCTACTCTTGAAGGCACCATTCTGTGTCCCCCCTGTCCTTCTTGCAGAGCACTCTGGGATAGCGACTGTGGGCGGGTCAACAGGTGTGTGGTACTCCCGTGTCAATGGGGGGAGGTTAGACTGGATAGCCTTTTAGCTCTAATAAGTACTCTAAAGAATCAGATATCAGATACTTGATTATGTATGCCATGCCATTAAAGGTTGGAATTGGAACTGGAGTCAGAGATCAGGTCTAGCTAGGGCATATCCCATAATGCCCTGCTGTAGTCTGACCCCCCCCCCCCCCCCAGTCTTCCAGGCTCTAGGTAGACTGGCTCTGTTTTATTGTCTTAAATGTGGGCAGTTTGCGATCATACCATTTTGATTTTTTGATTCACTTCATTTATACCCCGCCTTTCTCTCCAATGGAGGACCCGAGCCGCTTGCATCCCCTCGCCTCCTTATCCTCACGACACGTTAGGTGGACAGTGTGTGTGACTCACCCAAGCTGATCTCGCTCCTGATGCATGTTAAGTTCCCATTCTGCTGGGTTCAAATCAGTAATGGGTTGCCAACCTCCAGGTGGGGCCTGGAGATCTCCTGCTTTGACAACAACGGATCTCTACACGATAGAGTTCCGTTCCCCTGGAGGAAATGGCTGCTTTTAGAGGGCAGACTATATGACATTGGCTGATTCTGCGTTGGCTTTTCCCTCTGTTGTTTTACGAAACCCACCTTGGAACAGAAATGCCCCTCTGCACTGCATGCTGCTTTCACTTCTTTTGACCATCGGGTTTTATGGTAGCCTCCACACTCTGTGCCGCTTTCGCTTCCTTTGACCATCGGGTTTTATGGTAGCTTCCACACTCCGTGCCGCTTTCGCTTTCTTTGATCATCAGGTTTTATGGTACCTTCTGCATAGATTTATGGCCGTTCAGGGGTGACTTTGCAGTCAGTATGGCGTTGCCCCGAGGTATATGGATGTGGTTTGGAGCTGCACTTTTCCCTCCCAGTTGAGGAAATGTGGAGCGAATGCTAGATGCAGAATCGCCCGCTGAACCCTGCTGTCCCTCCCCTCCCCAAACCCCGCCCTCCTGGTATTTCCCAATCCAGAGCTGGCAGCCCTATTGAGCGCTTGATTGTGTTTTTCCCCTTCCCAAGAACAGCTGGATTTCTCTTTCTCTGTAGTTGCTCAGCTTTAGGTAGGGAAACTGGAACAGACGAAGACAGCAAGCTGTGGAGCACATGAATACGTTATTCAGATCAATATATCATATATGCAGGGGTCATTTCCTGCAGGAGCGCACAGGAGCGGAGCTCCGGCAGTAAAGAGCCCAGGGGGTGGGCACATGCAACAAGCCCCACCCCCTGCTCC
Source organism: Gekko japonicus (assembly GCF_001447785.1). Lineage (NCBI taxonomy): Eukaryota > Metazoa > Chordata > Lepidosauria > Squamata > Gekkonidae > Gekko > Gekko japonicus. Next base: position 31,454 of record NW_015171073.1, on the reverse strand, counting down.
CAGCAGCCCTTAGTCAGAGCAAGCAGCAGCCAGGAAAGCTGCAGAGCCCCCCCCCCCAAACAGTCCAGTGGCACCTTTAAGACCAAGTTTTATTCAGGTACAAGCTCTCCCTCCTCTGCGAGGACAGATCTGCACGTTCCCCCCAATAGCTGGCAATCCAAAACAGTCCAGTGGAGCGTGAGTGGTGGGTGTTGCCTTCTGACACACTTCCAGTGATGTCAGGGGGTGTGGCATATGCAAAGAAATTATGCTAATGAGTTATGCTAATAAGCTCCTGCACCTCTTTTTCTACAAAATGACCCCTGCATATATGCAATGTTTGCATGAATCCCTTCTGTTTATCTATGCTATATTCTGAGCCTAATGTTTGAAAGGGTGTCCCATTTTATCGAGGGTTTTTTAATGCTTTGTTATTGAAGTCAACAGTGTTTGTTATACACAGGCAGAGGGGTGTTGATAAAAGATGGGCCATTGGGGTGGAATTCTGCTTTAAGGGGCAGTGGCGGGAGTCTGGGAAGGAGTGCCTCATCGTCATGCAGAAACCCGCATTCTACGAACACTGAAGCCTTTTGTGGACTCTGCTTGGATGGGCTGACGCATATCTGTGTGCCATTAGAAGCATGATACCCTGCACATTTCTTTTCGAAATAAAACACATCTGATACTCTAACCTCTATGACGTTTTCCACACAGACGGGTCTCCTCGTTCCTGCATTTGTATTTCTCTCCCACTTTAGCTGGTTTCCACAGTTTTTTTTTTAATTAAATCCCAGGAGCAAAAACGCAGTTTGCTCCCTCTTGTGGTGCAGCAAGGGAATTCCTGGAAACAGGGAAGTCTAATGCCGCGCTGCAAGAAAGGACAAACTGCGTTTTTGCACCTCAGACTGCAAATACCTCTGCGGAAACAAACGAAAGAGGCGGAGGAGTACAAATGCAGGAGCGGAGAGACCCGTTTGTGTGGAAAACGTCTGTACCATACTGGCACTATACAGATTTTAAGGTTTGTGATCTATCTCGCGTCCCTCGATAGGGAGAGAGGTGGAATATAAATACAATAGATAAGGTACAGCTAAGCTCATTTTGACAGGTGAATATTGGCCAGGGGGAGGGGGCCCCTCAGCTTCGAAAAAGGTATATTTTTCTCCTCTTTTGGATTTTGCTTTGGGCCAATGTGGCTATCTTGAACTTTGCAGGTGCAGATGAAAGTCTCCCGTTTCGTGGAGGCAGCCAAGGAAAGTGCAGCGTCGGTCCTGGAGCTGTTGGAGGAACGAACGCAATGAAAGGACATTTGCACATACCTTGCTCCTTAACTGTGCCAAGGAGGCTGCCCCTTCCTGTTTGCAGGGCTGTTGTGTTGTGTGCCATTTGCAGAGTCCTCCAGGACCATCACGACTCGCTCTCCATCCTACATCCTGCAAGAAATCAGCTACAAATACAGATCTCACTGCCCTGCATTCCTAGCCCCTCTCCGTTGCTTCTCTCACAGCACCTGAGGCATGGATTCTGTTGGTCGCTGTCCTGTTTGAGAGCCACACGATATTTGACCGGGACGAACAAAAATGACTGAAAACAGTGTGCAAGGTTTCGAGTTCTCCAGAACTCTTTGTCAGCTTGAATGTTACAAAAAAAGAAGGGAGGGAGGGCTAAACGATTAGAAATTGCCAGTTTGGTGTAGTGCAGGACTGGCCAAGCTTGCTTAATGATAAGAGCCACATAGAATAAACATCAGATGTTTGGGAGCCACAAGACATGAACAGATATTACATGTGTTTACTGGGAAATATGCACATTTGCTTTTTATTAACATTAAACGAGACTGCCCAAAATAATAACACAAGCAGTAAAAGCAGATATTGAAAATGATATTTGTCCAGTGATATTTGTTTGCTAATGATATTTAGCTTCCCCAGCTGCCCTGATCCACACAGAGGGCAGCTCATTTACTAATAGATACAGTGAAGAATATGTCATGACATATAATTGCTTTTTTAAAAAAGAAAAAGTAATCAAAAACTGCCTAGAATTCAGGGTGAGTAATGATAATCCCAGCCCATGTAATTATATTTCTTAACTTCTTATGAGAGCTCAGACAGCTCTCTGCTCATGCTCAAAGTCTAGTCTTGGTAGGTTGCCACCAGGTCTTTCAATCTATCCCAACAGCCCAGGAGAGAAAGACCAAGCCACCTGGTTTCTCAGGGAACCAGGGGTCGTTTCGTAGAAAAAGAGCTAGGGGAACTCATTAGCATAACTCATTAGCATATACCACACCCCCTGACATCACCAGAAGTCTGTCATAAGGCCACCCCCCCTGACATCACTGGAAGTCTGTCATAAGGCCACACCCCCTGACATCACCGGAAATGTGTCATAAGGCCACACACCCCGCCCCCAACGGTCTCGGCTTTTTTTTGGGAGGAAGCAACTTACCCTCCCTCTTCTCCTGCCTCCTCCTGGCTGAATGAGGGCCGGAAGCGGGGCGGCCGAAAGCAGGGGGTGGGGCCTCGTCATGTGCCCCGCCCCCCGTACCTCACCCGGGGGAACTGCGATCCCCCGCGATCCCCCCCGAAATGACCTCTGCCCCGGTCACACGGAAGATTTGCTGTCTTCCCACCCTCTCAACCCTTTGTATTCACCCCCGCCCTTGCTGTCTTCCCAGAGGGGAGATACTTCAGTGTGGCATAAAGCCATAGAGTCTGCCTTCTAAAGCAGCCATTTTCTTTAGGAGAACTGCTCTCTCAGGTCTGGAGATCAGTCGTAGCTCTGGCAGGTCTCCAGGCCCTACCTGGAGGTTGGCAACTCTTGCTGTGGTGAATAATCCCCCCCCCACAGGCCAAGCCTTAGCAAGACCCCCAGCAGGTCAAAATATTGACTGGGGGAAAACCAGCAGCAAAGCCAGAGAGATTCCAGTAAGTATGGAAAGAGAAGACAGCAGGATTACCCCGAGGCTCATATATCTATTCCTATTTTAAAAAAGACCCCTACTTCTATCAAATCATACAATCATACAAATAACAAACAAAACTTATCTCTAATATCAAAACATAAGATCCAAACAAAATCTTTATCGACTCTCAAAGAGTAAAAATGTCATATACATTTGAATCTACTATGAAACAGTAAGAACGGTTGAAGCTGTACCCATGAAACAGATCTAAAAGCCACAAACCAACCTATACCTTACCTACAGAACAAAATCTGAGTCCAGTGGCACCTGTAAGGCCAACAAAGTTTAATTCTGGGTATAATGTTTTGTGTGCGCATCAGTCCTTTATACCCGGAATAAAATTTTGTTGGTCTTAAAGGTACCACTGGACCCAGACCAACATGGCTACCCACCTGCATATACCTACCTATGAAACTCTAAGGAAACTCAAATAAAATAAAAACCAGAGAAGCTTTCCTTAGCTCTCTAACTGACCAGCTCATCGGCCGCCTACTGGGTCCCAACTGCCAGAGAGCCAGCAGGGGGCGACATCATAAAGGAGGACGTGTTTCCTGGGTAACCAGGATCAACAATGGCCCCACCCAATCAACCTCACCTCAGTCTGAAATCTCCCCATGACTTGTATTTTTTTTTTAAAAAAAACAACTAGCTTCTCATCCATAAACATTTCCTGTATCCTCTGAGCAGGGGGAAGCCAACTATGAAGCCAGGGAGATTCCTGTGTGAGAATGGAAAGATGAAGGCAGGATGATCCTGAGGCTCGTATAGTAAAGGTAAAGGTTCCCTTGCTCGAAAGCCAGTCGAGTCCGACTCTAGGGTTGCGGTGCTCATCTCCGTTTCAAAGCCGAAGAGCCAGCGCTGTCCGAAGACATTTCTGTGGTCATGTGGCCGGCATGACTAAACACCAACGCTGTTACCTTCCCACCGAAGTGGTACCTATTTATCTACTTGCAATGTCTTGCTTTCGAACTGCTAGGTTGGCAGGAGCTGGAACTAGAGACGGTTAGCTCACTCTGTCATGTGGCACACTCGGGTCTCGAACTGCTGAACTACTGACCTTCCACAGCCTGCAGTTCAGCATCTTAATCACTTGAGCCACCACATAGCTGTCACTAAAAAAAGAAAAATAAACAGTAAAATAAGAAATGCCAAAGTGTAAGAAAACCAAACCTTTTCCTACTCTCAAAGTATCAAAAATAAACGAACAAAATTTTATCTACTATGAAATAGTACAAACTGTTGAATCTGTAATAATGATGATGATGATAGTATGGCATTGTGTGTAAAATAGCCAGGAGAGCCTAAGATTGTCTGGCAGCCAGAAGTTAAAGAATACAGAAGCAAACCTATCTGTACCCAGGAGGCTTGAAGGAAACTCAGACAAAATACAGCTATTAAAACGTACCAGAGAAGCTGTCCCTAGCTTTCTAACCATCCAAACTGACCAGCACATCTGCTGCCTAATCAGACCCAACTGCTCAGCAAGCCAGCAGGGGGAGATGTCACCAAGGAAGGTTGCCAACTCCCAGTTGGAAAATTCCTGGAGACCTGAGGGGTGGAGCCTGGAGAGGGTGGGGTTTGAGGAGGGGTGGGGCCTCAGACAGGTACAATGCCATAGACTTCACCCTCCAAATCTGCCATTTCCTCCTGAGAAACCATTGTTGCCAATCTCCATGTGAGAGCTGGAGATAACTCAGAATTGTAACTGCTCTTCAGATGGCAGAGATCAGTTCCCCCGGAGAAAATAGTGGACTCTGTGTCATTATACCCTGCTGAGGTCGCCACAACAAATAGATGTTGAGTGCCCAAGGCGGGGGCACCTGCTCAGAGCCTCTTTTTAGAGCTCGTTGTATTTATTTCTACAACAGGCCTTATTCCTAGTAAAGGAATAAGGTTGCTAACCTCTAGGTGGGGCCTGGAGATCCTCTAGAATTATAACTGTCCACAGAGATCAGTTCCCCTGGACAAAATGGCTGCTTTGGAGGGTAGACTGTATGACATTATACCATGCTGAGCTCCCTTCCCCAACCCTAGCTTCCCCAGGCTTCATCTCCAAAATGTTCAGGAATTTCCCATCCAAGAGTTGGCAACTTTCTTTGCAGGCCTAAGATGGCCCCCAGGTCGGTGTTCCCCTGGTTTTGAGGGCTACAATCTGCCACCAGCCAGAGGGGGGAAGCCCCACCCCTAAGCCCACCCCCAAGAGCAACCACCCGCGACCACCCCTCTCCCTCCACTCCTGTAAGATCTAAAGGGCTTTAGCTGATCAGTGAGGAGCACACGGTGGGGAATCCCCTTAAATCTTTCAGGAGGAGGGAGAGGGGCTGTTGCTGGCCGCATGGGGGCCGCAAATGTGGTGGGGGCTGCAGCGATCTATCTATCTATCTATCTATCTATCTATCTATCTATCTATCTGTCATCTATCTATCTAGTTGCAGCTGGCTTATGGCAATGCTGTAGAATCTTCAAGGCAAGAGACGTTCAGAGGTGGTTTGCCATTGCCTATCTCTGCATACCAATGGTGGTATTCCTTGGAGGTCTTCCATCCAACTACTCACTAGGGTCAACCCTGCTTAGCTTCTAAGATCTGAAGAGATCGGATCAAATCAGTCAATCATAAAGGAAATCAACCCTGACTGTTCCTTGGAAGGCCGGATACTGAAGATGAAGCGGAGTATACATTGGAAATAAATAAATAAATAAAATACACTGGCCACCAAATGCGAAGGGAGCACTCCCTGGAGAAGACCCTGATGCTGGGAATGATTGAAGGTAAAAGAAGAAGGGAACGGCAAAGGATGAGATGGTTAGACAGTGTCATCGATGCAACGAATATGAAATTGAGCGAAATCTGGAGAACACCAGAAGGCTGGAGGGCCTGGCGTGATGTGGTCCATGGTGTCCCGAAGAGTTGGACTCGATTGTGCGACTGAACAACAACTACAACATGATCAAGATAAAAACTGAGAAGCCTGAGCAAACAGAAATGTCCTAACCTGGCCAACAAAGTAAGCACCAGGTGGACTTCCGAAGGCGAGCGTTCCATCATCAGGTGTCACCACCAAATTACCTGTTTCTGCATCTCTTGAACCTCTTTGATTAGACCTTTGTACTTTGCTCGGTGATTTCTTGCCAATGGGAGGAGCCACTTCCAGTGTAGCCGGTGCTGAATACCTCCTGAGTAAACAAGAGAACATAAAGTGCCACCCTACCCAGTCCCACGCGGAACAGCCTCCACGTCATCACCTGGCCTGATCTTAACTCCACCCTTGCTCAGGGTGAGTTAAAACAGAAGGGCGTTTACTGTCTCAGAGGCATGAGGGTGCCTAGCTCTCTGGCCTGTGTGACGTCACAGTGGAAGCCAGGGAGAGGTGCAATCCAGATTGGCTCCTGTGCCAAGGCACCCAGACTCCTGCTCTCGGCCCTGTCCCTAGAAGGGAGCTCTCCATCTAGAGACTTGCCAATCACTAGCCAAAGACCACAGTTTTGCAACCGGAACCCCACATTTCCTTATCTCCACCGTGAGCAGAATCAAAGCAATTACAATTATACAGAGGGAATTTAACCTGATGCATGGATAACAGCAGGCAGTCCTGCCCATGCCACCTTGGACATACAAGGCACTCCTCACCTGGCAAGCTTCTCGCTACACGGGCCCTGGAGGGCTTTACGATCTGCCAGTCAGTGTCTTCTGGTGGTCCCCGGCCCCAGGGACGTCTGTCTTGCCTGGACAAGGGCCAGGGCTTTTTCAGGCCTGGCCCCTCCCTGGAGGAGTGAGCTCCCATATGAGATCAGGGTAGAGTTGCCAAGTCCTACCTTGGGAATAGCGGGGAGAGTCCCGGACGTCTCCTGGAGTCTCCTGGTGCATGCAATTAACGCGCGCACTGCGATCACGTCACCCGGAAGTGAGGTAATCACGTCGGGAACGTTGGGGGCGGGGCCACAATCATTCGAGGGAAAACCATAGAGTTTTCCCTTGGATGATAGAGCGTCCCCCCCGCAACATGCCCGACGTGATTACGTCACCTCTGGGTGACGTGTTCATGCCGTGCACGTCACGTGTTTTGGGGGTGGGGTCCCCCCGGCGGCCTGATCCCCACCAGCGGGGAATGGGCCTCCGTGGTGGGGGTTTCCCTGCCCCCGGGGGGACTTGACAACCCTAGATCAGGGCCCTGCGAGACCTATTACAGGTCCGCAGGGCCTATATGATGGAGTTCTTCCGCCAGGCTTTTAGTTGAGGTGGCGGGCGTCTCTTTCTTCTGTCAGGCCTCCCCTTCAGCGGGTCAGATCTATGTTTACCATCTAGGAACCCAAATCTGAAAAAGCTCCTCTGTTGAGGCATTGAGCAGCACATAGGAATTTAGTTATCTTTTTATTGATGTATTTAAATTGTTTTAAATGTTTTGTATGCGGTAATTGATGGGGCCTCCCCTGAGCCTGCTATGTGGGGAGGGTGGGATACAAATCCAATAAAATAAATAAAATGGCAAATGAAAGGCAGCCTACTTTTAGGTTAGCAGGTGTTCCTCGCCCTTCTTACTGACTGGCCCAGAAGGAGCTTGAGAGACAATATCCACACCTCCTGTTGGGAAACAGAAGATCACCTCAGAATGCTGTGCCGCCGGGTGATACCCTGTTGGGAAACAGAAGATCACCTCAGAACGCTGTGCCGCCAGGGTGGGCTCAAGATGTTTGGTTGCCTCAGACAAGGGATGGCCACTGCAGGTTGGGCCTACGCTGCTGCCTGTCAGATCCACGCCATGAAGCCGAATCCCTGTGGCATTGCTGCAGATGGTAGAGATGGGCCCAGGAGGGGAGACCGGTTGGTCACCTCAAGTGCTGTAGATGTCTGAGAGCCAGCCAAGCCCCTGCAGGGCACTGGTGTGTCCTCCTGACACTGCATTCCCATTCAGTTGCTTGGGTGTAGAATTGCCAGGCATGGTGTGACAAGCAGCGGGAGATGAGGGAGATTGGTGATCTCAGCAGGATCTCCGGCACAACTTCAAACTGACATCGTTGGGTCAGGGACGCTCTAGCATTCACTCCAAACTTTATGGGCCCTGGTCCTCCCCAAAGGGGGAGAGTCTTGCTCTCCTGACTGCAGAAGTTGCCCTTCCTACTCTGCAAACATACCGACAGCATACAGGAGGCTTCAAAGGGTGGCTTCACGCTGGAACCAACCCACAGAGAGCAATTGCCATAGCCAGATGCCAGTGACACATCAGTGCTTTGTGGTCTAAGGTACTACACTTTTTTTTCTGTCGTACCTGAGAGTTTGGCTGTAACAACCACCTTAGAAGGAGGAGAATCCGGTCATTTTTAGGGTCTGGGCAACACTCTATCTACTTTGTTGTTGTTCAGTCACACAGTTGAGTCCGACTCTTCGTGACCCCATGGACCAGATCATGCCAGGCCTTCCTGTATTCCGCCGTCCTCTGAAGTTTGCTCAACTTCATGTTCGTTGGATCTATGAAACTGTCAAACCATCTCATCCTTTGCCGTCCCGTCTTCTTTGACCTTCAATATTTCCCAGCATCAGGGTCTTCTCCAGTGAGTGCTCCCTTCTCATTTGGTGGCCAAAGTATTTGAGCTTCAGTTTCATTATCTGGCCTTCCAGGGAACAGTCAGGGTTGATTTCTTTTAGGATTGACTGATTTGATCTTCTTGCAGTCCAAGGGACTCTCAAGAGTCTCCTCCAGCACCATAGTTCAAAAGAATCTATTCTTCGGCACTCGGCCTTCCTTATAGTCCAACTCTCACAGCCATACATGACTACTGGGAATACCATTGCTTGGACCATGCGTATTTTTGTTGGCAGGGTGACACTGTCTAACCATCTCATCCTTTGCCGTCCCCGTCTTCTTTGACCTTCAATCTTTCCCAGCATCAGGGTCTTCTCCAGTGAGTGCTCCCTTCTCATTTGGTGGCCAAAGTATTTGAGCTTCAGTTTCATTATCTGGCCTTCCAGGGAACAGTCAGGGTTGATTTCTTTGAGGATTGACTGATTTGTTCTTCTTGCAGTCCAAGGGACTCTCAAGAGTCTCCTCCAGCACCATAGTTCAAAAGAATCTATTCTTCGGCGCTCGGCCTTCCTTATAGTCCAGCTCTCGCAGCCATACATGACTACTGGGAATACCATTGCTTTGACCATGCGGACTTTTGTTGGCAGGGTGATGTCTCTACTTTTTATCATGCTGTTTAGGTTCGCCATCGCTTTCCTCCCAAGGAGCAGGCGTCTTTTAATTTCATGGCTGCAGTCACAGTCTGCGGTGATCTGGGATCCCAGGAACGTGAAGTCTGTCACTACTTCCACAGCTTCCCCTTCTATTTGCCAAGGAGTGATGGGGCCGGATGCCATGATCTTAGTTTTTTTGATGTTGAGCTTCAAGCCCACTTTTGCGCTCTCCTCTTTTACTCTGAGCAAGAGGTTCTTTAGATCCTCTTCACTTTCAGCCATTAGAGTGGTATCATCTGCATATCTGAGGTTGTTGATCTTTTCCCCAGCAATCTTAATTCCCGCTTGTGATTCATCCAGGCCAGCATTTCGCATGATGTACTCTGCATATATATTAAATAAGCAAGGTGACAGTATACATCCTTGTCGTACTCCTTTTCCTATGCTGAACCAATCAGTTGTTCCATATCCGGTTCTAACTGTTGCTTCTTGGCCCTTATACAGGTTTCTCAAGAGACATGTGAGGTGGTCTGGTACTCCCATCTCTTTAAGGACCTGCCATAGTTTGTTGTGATCCACACAGTCAAAGGCTTTAGCATAGTCAATGAAGCAGAAGTAGATATTTTTCTGGTACTCTCTTGCTTTCTCCATAATCCAGCGAATGTTGGCAATATGATCTCTCGTTCCTCTACCTCTTCGAAACCCAGCTTGTACTTCTGGCAGTTCTCTATCCATGTACTGTTGAAGCCTAGCTTGTAGGATCTTGAGCATGACCTTGCTAGCGTGTGATATGAGTGCAATTGTGCAATAGTTTGAACATTTCTTGGCATTGCCCTTCTTTGGGATTGGAATGTATACTGACCTTTTCCAATCCTGTGGCCACTGTTGCGTTTTCCAAATTTGCTGGCAAATTGAGTGCAGCACTTTACAGCATCATCTTTTAAGACTTTGAATAGCTCAGCTGGGATACCATCACCTCCACTGGCTTTGTTGTTAGTAATGCTTTCTAAGGCCCATTTAACTTCACATTCCAGGATGTCTGGCTCGAGGTCAGTGATTATACCGTCGTCGTTGTCAAGGACACCGAGGTTTTTCTGGTATAGTTCTTCTGTGTATTCTTGCCATCTTTTCCTAATCTCTTCTGCTTCTGTTAGGTCCCTACCGTTTTTATCATGGCCAGCTTTGCATGGAACGCTCCCTTGATTTCTCCAATTTTCTTGAAGAGATCTCTAGTCCTCCCCATTCTATTGTTTTCTATCTACTACATGTTTACAAAAGCCTTCCCAAAGCCAGTTTGGTGTAGTGGTTAGGAACATGGACTCTAATCTGGGAGAACCAAGTTTGATTCCCCACTCCTCCACATGCAGCTGCTGGTGCGACCTTAGGTCAGCCATAAATTCTTTCAGAACGTTTCTCTCAAGAGCAGTTCTCTCAGAGCTCTCTCAGCCCCCCCCAGGGTATCTGTTGTGGGGAGGGGAAGGGAAAGGAGATTGTAAACCACTCTGAGACTCCTTTGGGTAGTGAAGGTGGGGTATAAATCCAATCTCTTCTTCTTCTCTTCTTCTCATGCGTGGCTCTCCTCCGCGGTTTCAACGTGAGGTAGTTCTGGGCCATGAGACAGTGATGAACAGATTTCAGTCACTTGAGGTGTGGCCTTGGCCAAGACTTGTGTGGGGATTCTTGGGATAACAACAGTGTTGGAGTTTCCACCTGACAGGGAGAGAAGATGCTTCGTGTGCCACTTTCCATGTGAAACATACAGCCGCTTGCCTTACCATAATGCTAAATCTCCCTTCCAGGTCCGGGTATAGAACAACGATGACTCATTGATCGAGTAATTTTTAATAACGTACCTCCCTCTTGACAGATGTGCACTGCCAGGCACCATATGTATAACCTTTGTTCTTGGGCGTGGACTTTGATGTGAAACACTAGCAGTAAAGTAGGAAAAGTCAGTAAAGCCCTTTTTCTTCGTTCCCTCTCCCAGGGCAACCTGGGCATTCCCCTTAGCAATCCAGGTGAGAGGGGGTGCTATATAAGCAAATGCCGTTTGCTGCATGAACCACCAAGATAGAAGCAGCCCGGCAAAAGACTTCACCTTGGGTACTGTATGCGGTTTCTGATTTGTTTGCCGTATTAAGCTTGTTTTTTTTAAAAAATGGGAAGCGTTGAAACAGTGTTTTGTAAGGGGGTGGGGGGAGGAGGTTGCCAAATTGTCAGTACTAAAAGGATTCTGTTTCGGAAGTGCAAAAATTCTTGTTTTGTACAGCGGCCAACCAGTTGCCCTGGGAGGCAAACAGGGCGTAGCTCCCCTGCTGCTGGCTCCAAGCACCGGTATCCACAGGTGTGCTGCCACTGTATATGGAGGCTCCCTTCAGTCACTGTGTCTAGTAACCATTGATGGACCTCTCCTCCCTGAATCTTTCTAACCCCCTCTTAAAGCTGTCTGTGCTTATGGCCGTCATTACCTCCAGTGGCAGTGAATCCCACTGTTTCGTTACTCATCGAGTAAAGAAATATTTCCTTTTGTCTGTTCTGAACCTATTTCCCAACCATTTCATTGGGTGACCCCTGAGTATTATGGGACGGGAGAAGAAGCTCCCTATAGCCACTTCCTCAACTCATTTCTTTTGGTAATTGATAGAATCTGTTGATACACCGCGTTGAGGAGAAGCGTTCCTGTAGCCTCTTGTTGATGGTGCTGTGTATGCTCATCAGCCTGAGAGATAAAGCTGTGATTCTGAGGGATGGGCATTGGACTCAGCCTCTGGCATTCTACTGTAGAAAAAGAAGTTGAAGGCATATATGGCAGCTCTGCCTTTGGCTCTGTTGCCATCTGGGACATAAAGAACAATTGCATTATAGAGAAATGTGATTTTTCCACTGTGTGCGTGGTTCCCCCCCACCACTAATGGTGAATTTGTGAGTATCACCGTACTTTTCTTACACAAAGAATACAAGTGAGATCCAACGTTATCTTTTATTGGTTCGTAGCTGGACAACAGAAGGTGCTTCTAAATTTCAGTGACATCATCTTCCCACTTGATATTGGACTCAAAAAAAGTATTGCCAGACTCACCTTGACTTTCCGTAATGCTCGCTCTTCGGTTACGGTGGGCTGGTTTTTTTCCTTGTTTTCCTTCTCTTTTAAAACTCCTCCCCCTTTTGTGAGCAGTGTAGCCTGTCAAACTGACCAGTGGCCTTGCTGATCCAGACATCCCTGAAACGTCCACAGAAGATGTCACAGCTGTTGCTGGAGCCGAACTTATTTATTTATTTACTTTATATTCCACTGTTCTCCCCGATGGGGATCCAAAGTGGCTGACATCATTCACCTCTCCTCTATTTCATTCTCACAAAAAAAAAACTGTGACGTAAATTAGGCTGTGTGCGTGACTGTCCCAAGGTCACCCAGCAAACTTCCATGGCAGAGCAGGGATTCGAACCTGGGTCTTGCAGATCCTGCTCTGACACTTTAACCACTGCACCGCACTGGCTCTCTTCCCTCCAGTGATGATAATTTCTGTGACCTGGAGGGCCCAGGATAGCCCGATCCTGTCAGACCTCAGATGCTAAGAAGGATCGGCCCTGGTTAGTACTTGGATGGGAGACTATGAAGGAAGCCCAGGGTAACTACACAGAGGCAGGCAATGGCAGACCACCTCTGAATGTCTTTTGCCTTGAAAACCCTGCAGGGTCCCCGTAAGTCAGGTGGGACTAGATGGCACTCTTCACCACTACCAGTGCTGATTTGTGTGCATTCAAACCTTTGCATCCATTTCCCCCCACATCCAAGCACAATGTTTTCTTTTGTTTTTTAAAGTCCCATGTGAACACACTCAGAAATAATATGAACTTTGGCACCAGTACTTTATCTATTCAAAGCGTTCATCTCTTATACCCTTTGCATGTAAATGTTTGTATGAATGTGCTTGGTAAACAATATAATTGACTCTACAATGTTACACTGGGTAATTATATCACAGATGTATTTTGGTTGTTCTTAACTGCTTTCCCCGTGATCTCTCGTATATTGCTACTTAGAGGGCGGGCTGACAATGTTCAAAAGACCCTTGACAAAGAAAATGTAAACTACCCCCTTGAATAAATGGAAGAAAATATGAACGATTTCCATTTCAGTGATAGACAGAAAATGAACACAGCAATAATAAAGAGCCCAGTTTCTTAGATGCTATACTGCTCTCATCGCTGCACCTCTCCATACTGGAAGATCCGCCTCGTAAAGCCCAGGAGCAATGCTCCCTCTAAGCTGTGGAGTCTTGTGAGCAAAAATTCCACAGTGTGGGCTACTGGCATTAAAGTTGTGAGCGAGCGATTTGGCTACTGCATAAATTAGTTCGCTCTGGAGCCATCCTTCCTGAGCTGAGACAAAAATGTGTGCGCTGGAGGCTAAAAAACTGTGAGCTAGCTCACACTAACTCAGCTTAGAGGGAACACTGCCCAGGAGCCCAGGTAGGGAGGGAAAAGGTCGCAACATTAGGTCAGTACAAAAGAGGAAGGGTGGGAGGGAAATCGTTCTAACCATGTGGTGTTTCTACATTGCAGACCGAGACCTTCTCTTGACATGTGGAACCCTAACCCAGGTAAAAGTTGCATGTTGGAAAATCCCTGTAGGTTTGGAGGGTAGAGCTTAAGGAGGGTGGGATTTGGGGAGAGGAGGACTTCAATCGGGTATGATGCCATAGAGTCCACCTTCATTTTCTCCAGGTAAACTGATCTCTTCCACCTGGAGATCGGTTGTAATCCCAGGAGATCTCCAGCCGCCATCTGCGGGCCCGCAGCCCTATCATGTCCCCATAACTGACTTCCTCGCAGGGAAGGTGAATTCGGCAGACCGGTCATATGCCTCCCCCCCCCCAATGATAATGCATTCCTTCAAATATGAAGCTACAGCTTTTGCCCCTTCCCCATGGCAGGGCCTGTGGCTCAGTGGCAGAGTATTTGCTTGGGATGCAGAAGGTCTCAGGTTCAATACCCGCCGTCTCAACTAAAACGATCAGGTAGTGGGTGGTGTGAAAGACCTGCAGTTGAGAACCTGGAGAGCCGCTGACCACCCGAGTAGACAATATGGACCTTGATGGACCAATGGTCTGATTCAGTATAAGGCAGCTTTGTGTGTTCATGTGACCCTGTAAGCTTAGGGGCCTTGGACTTTGTACTGCCAATCAAATTTTCTATGGCCAATCAGAAGCCTTGCTGGGCAAAAGACTCACCTGGCCCTGCCCAGTTTCTAAAAGCACTGGGCAAGCATCCCGTTGGAGACCCCGGATCTAGAATTAGGTCCTTGAAGATGCCAAGCTCTAAAAAGCAAATAAATAGAAAAGGAATACAGACCCGAGAATCTAATCTAATAGCCCAAGCTAAGGACTCTGGAGGTCAAGGAGGTAGACAGATCCCCTCAGAGGGGTCACGGCCTGCTGGTTCCAAGGCAACTTGGACAGGAGCCTACTGCCAGAGGGCAGGCAGAGGGTCTTCCTCTGGCCCTTATGGAGTGTGTGAGGCCTTGGGTATTATGGGAACCACTGGGAGACTGAGAAGCCTTCTTCCCAGGTGCAAACTGGACTACAGGCCTCGGCAGTAGATAATCACTTTCCCCCTCAAATAAGCATTAGCCTTTGCCATTATTTTGTAGTGAGAAACTAGAATATCTGGAGAGTTGCATGGGTGACTAGCCCTGATTGAATGCCTTTGTTTTGCTCTCTGTTAGGAGCACCAGGTGGGATGCCACCTCAGCCTCCTTGCCCTGGACAACCTGGGCCACATCCTGGTCCCGGCATGCAGCCATGCCCAGCTCCAGGGTTCCCTCCCCAACCTCCTCCATCCTGTGGGACACATCCACCTGGACCACATCACCATGAACATCCCCATGGAGGGCCTGGATGCCAGCCAGGAGCACCACCCCCACCCCCAGGACACCACCATGGGCACCACCATAAGCACTAGCATCATAAACATCGTGGCAAGAAGGTAAGGGAGGGATTTGGCTGCTACTTGGTGGTGCGGAAGGGGGGGGGCTGCTTGATCAGGCACTGATAGATGAAGGTTTCATTCAGTAGGACCATTAAGCCCTTCACTCTGCGTCCTGCCTCGTATGTTCACATTGGTTGAGAATGGCCACCCAAAAGGGCAAAAATGAAGGCAAAGATGGGGTAGGAAAAACAAGACTCATTTTCCACGCTTGTAAGTTCCTTTTTTTTCAGGCGGGAGAACTGTTCCACACATCTTGTGCTCCCTCTAGTGGTCGATCTGATATTACACCAGTTTCCCCCCCCAGTACATCTCCCTGCAGATTTAGGTCCTTTCCACATTTGCCTGCCACTCTGTTTGAGTCGAGGCAATTTAAGTCCACAGCAAAACAGCATCCAAATAACATGGGGCAACAGCAGGCTGAAACTGGGCTGGCCACTAAATGGAGGTAACTTAATGCAGAATGGGGGGGGGAGAAACCCTCTTTTTATGGACTCAATTTTAGTGCAGAATGGGGAAAAAACTGGATTACAAAGAAGGTTGAATCCGATTGTAGTGCAGAATTGCTTGGAGGACACTGTGGTAAACATGGCTTAAAAGGAGAGTGCAGAAAGGGCTTTAAACTGCAGATTTCTATGCTGGAAATAAATCATTGTAATATTGAAGTGAGCACTAGAGGGAGCAAAAAATGCATGCAGAACAGAATCTCTCCCGAAAGAAACAGGAACTTACAAGCAAGGAAAATGAGACTGCGGTAAAGCCCACAAACTCAGGTCACATAAGAGACAAAAATATGGGGGTCATAATAGAAATGATCCAGTGAGAACAGAACTATTGGCAGCCTAAATGTACTTCTCTTTATTTCTCTTCCAGCACTCAAGCAGTTCCAGTAGTAGCAGTTCCGATTAACCACAGCCAACCAGCGTGAGAGGCTACTGGTTGGGACTCCCTGGAAATTCCCCCATCTCTTTCCTTATGTTGTCTGTTTGTTCCTATGAACTGTGAATGGCACAACGTTCACTTTCACTGTTGTCACAGCTCTACTAAGAAATCATAGATATGCTGTTTTCTGCCCATGTTCATGCAAGCATTCATCTTCTTATTCACACTGATTTAGACGTTTAGCTTGGCCACACCATCTTGGATGTGTGTGTTAGAAACTTTGCAACTTCAGAGTAATAAACTGATCTCACAAACAGGCCACGTGTCCCATGAGAGTTTGTATTTGCGGATTCTATTGGCGCCTTGTTTAAATTAAGGGAATGACTTTTTAATTTAATTTTCTTCATTGGTACCTCACCTTTCACCCCAGTAGGAACCCAAAGTGGCTTACCTCATTCTCCTCTCTGCTACTTGGTCCTCACAACAACCCTGTGAGGTAAGGTTATGCAGTGAGCTTCCATGGAAGAGCACGGATTTGAACCAGGGTATAATGATTTCATTTTTTGGTGTGTGTGTTTCTTTAAATGTTTAGTTTGACTGTAGTAATGTAAGGAGAGTGATAGAGGGAGATGAGTGTGATGTGATGACTGAGAGAGTGGGAGGAGGGGTGTCTCAGGAGATTCTGTGTCTTTTTTGGAGAGACGAGTGTGGAGAGTTTTTATTTTTAGCCTGTATGGCAGAAGAAGCGGTTTGAGTCTATCCTGTGTGGCTAAGACAAACCATTTAGCTTGTGTGACTAAGAGAGGCAGAGTTTAGCCTGTGTGGCTAAGGCTGTCGGAGTTGAGTTTTGGTGAGAGACAGTGTGTAACATCCAGCTTTATCACTAATATTTATAAGTTCCTTTCTTCAACAACAGTTCAAAAATACCCAGAAATCTATTTTGTTGTTTTATAAATAAATCATTTTTGTTTAAACTTATCCCAGCAGTCAGAACAGTCCTTCCTCAGGGCCACATAGTCCTCTGAAGTGCCCAGACACAGGGTCATTCTACTGTAATAGAGAGATTTGGAATTTTTAATTCCTGGTGACAGCAGTAATCTACTACAATAAGGAGGATGTCACACAGGGTCTCCCATACCCCAGCCCTGCAGTCTAACCCAGTAGTCCCCAACATGGCGCCTGTGTGTGCCATGCCGCCGACCAACACCTTTCCTGGTACCACCAAGTGTTTTTAATAGAGAGATTTGGAATTTTTAATTCCTGGTGACAGCAGTAATCTACTACATTTATGTGAATAGAGTGTGTTTTAAAGGAAAAACAGTCTCCCCAATAAGGAGGATGTCACACAGGGTCTCCCATATCCCAGCCCTGCAGTCTAACCCAGCAGTCCCCAACACTGCGCCTGTGTGTGCTACGCTGCCAGCCAACACCTTTCCTGGTACCACCAAGTGTTTTTAGCAAGTGGGCTGGGCCAATCAGGGCTTTTGCCCCGCAACACTTCTGATTGGCCAGTGAAGATTAAATTGGTTGTGCAGATTTCTTAAAATGTTGCTTTGGCTGCCACTGCCACCGTAGCACAAGTATCTTCACTTTGTGACTGAGGGTAAAGGGCAGCAGCCATTATGAGGTGGTCCGCTTCCAAAGGTGCCCACAGGCTCAAATCCACTGCTTTAACCACTATGCCACACTGGCTCTCATCCTGCTATATATGCTGAAACGGTAAACTCTGCTGGCTCAATATTTTAACTTAACATACAACTTTCCCTCCTTTAAAATGTGTTCTAATGCAAAAACGATACACTTCACCATTTTTAAGGTAGTGTGAAAAAAAAAGAGAGTTTATTGAACAAGAGTGCAATTTTGGCTCAAGTCAGGATGTTGTTCCAGAAACAGCAATCCCAAGACTACACGGCAGTTTGCAGTTTCTGCGCACGCCAGCAGACATGGTCTTGTGCCTTGCCTGACCTGAATGCTCCACACCATGTTTCAGAGGAGAAGAGACTGGCGATTAACAGGAGGGAACGAGTCTGGGAACGGATTGAAGGGGGAGACCTATTTTCCACAGGTAGCTTGCCTACGATAAAAGGGCATGGTGGCCAAAAGCTCAGATCAGAAAATCTGCCTGTGGCCCAGTTCAGATCCAGACTGAGAGTATTGTGATTGGGGAAGAGAAAACTAGAGCTTGAAGCAAAATAACTAAGGCACTCCCAGCTTTTTCAGGGAGACAATTGCAGAAAGGGAAACCGCAAAGCGTTGTAGCGATGGAGCCACAGGGGAAGCCAGAAGTCGATCCCACCTGATCCGTATGCTGCTATCTGTGTTGGAAGCAAAACAGCATCAGCATACGAGGACGACCACATTACGCATTTCC
>NW_015171073.1:4359-11782 GCF_001447785.1 Gekko japonicus | reverse complement strand
GGGAAACATAGAGTTTTCCCCTCAGATGGCTGTGGCCCCACCCCCAGCAAGCCCGGCGTCATCACGTGCATGCCGGGTGGGGTTTCCCCCGGGGCGGCGGAAATCGGGCCTCCAAAGCGGGGGGAAATCCGTCTCCTGGGGGGACTTGGCAGCCCTAAGATTTGGGGAGGGTGGGATTTGAGGAGGGACCCCAGCAGGGTACAATGCCATAGAGTTCACCTTCCAAGGTAGCCATTTTCCTCCAGGGGAACTGATCTCTGTGGTCTGTAGACCAGTTGTACATTCTGGGAGATCTCCAGGCCCCGACTGGACATTGTCAGCCCAACTTGAATGTCTTTTCTTTTTGAAGCCATTTCATGATCACTGGCCAAGCCACAAGGGTGCTTACTGGCTCCTCCCACAGCCCCTCCAAAAACATTTCCAACTGGAAAAGGTACTGTAGGAGAGGGATGTCGTTCGGGATCTGATGGATTACATGTATTCAGGGGTCATTTCCTGCGGGAGCGCACAGGAGCGGAGCTCCGGCAGTAAGGAACCCAGGGGGCGAGCACATGCAACAAGCCCCGCCCCCTGCTCCCAGCCGCCCTCAGTCGGGCCGCGATGAGCAAGAGGCAGCCAGGTAAGTTGCAGAGGGCCCCCCCGGCCTGCCTTCAGGTACAAGCTTTCCCTCCTCTGTGAGGGCAGATCTCCACCCCCCCCCCCCAATAGCTAGCAATCCAAAACAGTCCAGTGGAGCCTGAGCAGTGGGTGTTACCTTCTGACACATTTCCGGTGATGCCAGGGGGTGTGGCATATGCAAATAAGTTATGATAATACGTTATGCTAATGAGCTCATGCGCCTCTTTTTCTACGAAATGACCCCTGCACGTATTCAGGCCGCTGCTCAGGCTTTCTCAGACCACCACACGATAACTTGACCGATTCACCACAGGATAATTTAGTCACCCCACCTGATGTGCCCAGATCTTCTGCCCATATTTGGATTTCCACTTACCCCTAGATGTGTACTGTTAAATAGTGGGTTTCGTGGAGGAGCAGACCTCAAGTCTAGTTATCAGCTCTACTTTATTAGCAATTTCAGCAAGAACAAGATTAGACTCCAGGGCCACAGCCCTGTTTAAATAGCATGCAGTTGACACACCCAAACACACCCCACTCCCAGCAATAGACTATTTACATAATATTACTCCTTGATCGGTTACTTCCAGAGTCCTGGTGGGCTATTGTTCTTGGGCTCCAAGCTCAGCCAGTCTCTGGTAGAACAGTTCTGGAATGTTTCCGTCCCAATACATAACATGTACCTTAGCTCCTCATCCCTCCATCCCTATAAAAACAGCCCGTAAGCCCCCCATCTTTACCCCAGGGCCTCCTTCCTGAACTTTGTTATTTGTTTCTCCTTTGCTGAGTCACTCGACTTCCAAGCCTCCATCTCCTAGACCTCAGGTTTTGGCTTGGATCTCCAACCTCAGAGTTGGTGTCACCTTTGGACTTCTTCCACTCTGGGGACCTTCCTCTCAGCCAGCACTGCTTTCTTCTCCTGTCCCGGACTTCAGCGCAGGGGACTCTTCTCTACAGGGCAACGAAGGGTAGCATTGCTAGGGGCTGTATTTCTGTATTGCAATGTCATTTTATGGGGTTTTTTTTTTTTGGCTTTCTGTTGCGTTACATTCTTCTAATTTTTTTAAATCTTGTTAGGGAATAAAGATTTCCTTATTTGAGATTCTCTGTCTTGTTTCCACCCTTAAACTGGAGTGCTGTATCAGATTGGGTTCCGAGCATATCCTAGACTGGTTGGTGCTGGATAATTGCCCCAGTGCCACCTTACGCGTTAGGAAGACACCTTGTATGTTGCAGGCCTGACATGCTGAACTATTTGGGTAACATCAGGTAGGTGTGTCTTCTTCACATCTTCAACTTCCTCTCAATACAAAGCAAGTAGGATGATTTATCTGCTTCCCTCCTCCTCCCTGCAAAAAAATTCGTTAAAACACACCAAGAACTGAAAATGGTCAACTTAAATTCAGAACAGCCAGAAGAAAATCCATCTATCCATCTATCCATCCATCTATCCATCCATCTGTCTATCTATCTATCCATCCATCCATCCATCCATCCATCCATCCATCCATCCATCCATCCATCCATCCATCCATCTTATCTATCTATCCATCTATCCATCTATCCATCTATCCTATCTATCCTATCTATCCTATCCATCTATCCATCTATCTATCTATCCATCATTCCATCTAACTTCTTCACCCAAAGAGTGTTAACACATGGAATTCACTGCCACAGGAGGTGGTGGCGGCTACAAGCATGGACAGCTTCAAGAGGGAATTAGATAAACATATAGAGCAGAGGTCCATCAGTGGCTATTAGCCACAGGGTATAGACAGGAACTCTCAGTCTGGGGCAAGTGATGCTCTGTATTCTTGGTGCTTGGGGGGGGGCAACAGTGGGAGGGCTTCTAATGTCCTGGCCCCACTGGTGGACCTCCTGATGGCACCTGGTATTTTTGGCCCCTGTGTGACAGAGTGTTGGATTGGATGGGCCATTGGCCTGATCCAACATTTGGCTTCTCTCTTATGTTCTTATGCTCTTATGATCTACCTACCTACCTACCTACCTACCATCCATCCATTCATCATCTGTCTATGGGCCTGTCTGTCTGTCTTATGGCAATCCTGTAGAGTCTTCAAGGCAAAAGACGTTCAGAGGTGGTTGGCCATTGCCTGCCTTTGCATACCAATGGTGGTATTCCTTGGAGGTCTCCCATCCAACCACTGACCTGGGCCAACCCTGCTTAACTTCCAAGAGATCAGGTTACCCTGGGTTATCCAGGTTGGGGCGACGACCATCATAAAATGTCCAAATTAATGAGCAGAAATATGATCAGGATAAAAACTGAGAAGCCTGGGCAAACAGAAATGTCTTTACCTGGCCAACAAAGTAATCACCAGGTGGACTTCCGAAGGAGAGCGTTCCATTGGCAGGCGCCACCACCAAATTAGCTGTTTCTGCGTCTCTTGAACCTCTTTGATTAGACCTTTGTACTTTGCTCGGTGATTTCTTGCCAATGGGAGGAGCCACTTCCAGTGTAGCCGGTGCTGAATACCTCCTGAGTAAACAAGAGAACATAAAGTGCCGCCCTTCCAAGTCCCACGCGGAACAACCTCCACGTCATCACTTGGCCTGATCTTAACTCCACCCTTGCTCAGGGTGAGTTGAAACAGAAGTGCGTTGACTGTCTCAGAGGTATGAGGGGGCCTAGCTCTCTGGGCTGCGTGACATCACAGTGGAAGCCAGGGAGAGATGCACAATACAGATCGGCTCCAGTGCCAAGGCACCCAGACTCCTGCTCTCGGCCCTGTCCCTAGAAGGGAGCTCTCCATCTAGAGACTTGCCTATCACTAGCCAAAGACCACAGTTTTATAACCAGAACCCCACATTTCCTTATCTCCACTGTGAGCAGGATCAAAGCAATTAAAACAATGTAGAGGGAATTTAACCTAATTATTGGATAACAGCAGGCAGTCCTGCCCATGCCACCTTGGACATACAAGGCACTCCTCCTCACCTGGCAAGCTTCTCACTACATGGGCCCTGGAGGGCTTTACGATCTGCCAGTCAGTGTCTTCTGGTAGTCCCCGGCCCCAGGGACGTCCGTCTTGCCTGGACGAGGGCCAGGGCTTTTTTGGCCCTGATACCTACCTGGTGGAATGAGCTCCCATATGAGATCAGGGCCGTGCGGGACCTTTAACAGTTGTGCAGGGCTTGTAAGATGGAGCTCTTCCGCCAGGCTTTTCTTTGAGGTGGTGGGCATTGTTAAATAGTGGGTTTAACATGGCAGCAGAGGCAAAGGCAGAGTGATTTCAGCAAGCAGGCAGTTTATTGCATATCAACAGGAATGCTTTACATGGGGCAACTGCCCTAACTATATGCACCTAAGCCACTCCCAGCCCCCATGCGATTGGTGAGTTCAAATGGTCTCCAGGCTCCAGATTGGCTGGCTGCCCTCAGGGGCCAATCTGTAGGCAGGTTCCAGGATCCTGCCTGCCTTTGTTCTGGGGCTTCAAGCTCCAAATAGGTGGCCTGCCCGAACAATCCCAGACATGCCTCTCCATGGTCCATCTAGGTGGCCTGCCAGACAAGTCCAGGCATGCCTCCAGCAGCAGTTAAGCTGGTGTAGGGGGTAATGTGTATTTTAATTAAGAAGACTTTTTAAATATAAAACTGCTTGCAACTTTCTGGTGAGCTCCTGATCATCAGAGTTCTCTCTCTACTCATAAAGAGTTTTTGTAACCTTCATCCTGACTTTGCCTTATTTGTTTAGACAATTTTGTCTCCAACACTGGAGTGGAAGATTTCTCATGTCCAGACGTAACAGGCGTCTCCCTCTTCTATTGGGCCTCCCCTTCAGGGGGTCAGATCTATGTTTACCATCTAGGAACCCAAATCTGAAAAACATCATCTGTTGAGGCGCTGATTAAAACATAGGGATTTAGTTGTATTTTTATTGATGTATTTTAATTGTTTTTTTAAAAATAATTTTTATTAGTTTTGCAACGGAATATACAAGAATGAAGTGATAGCAGTGCAGTTTACAAGCAGGGTGATTTGACATAATGCATCGTTACATTCGCATTACTATGTTAGATCTTACAATCTGTTGTTAGATTCCTTGTGGCTTCCAAGTTTGTGTGTGGTATCTCTTAAATTAACGCGCGCACTGCGATCACGTCACCCGGAAGTGAGGTAATCACGTCGGGAACGTTGGGGGCGGGGCCACAATCATTCGAGGGAAAACCATAGAGTTTTCCCTTGGATGATAGAGCGTCCCCCCCGCAACATGCCCGACGTGATTACGTCACCTCTGGGTGACGTGTTCATGCCGTGCACGTCACGTGTTTTGGGGGTGGGGTCCCCCCGGCGGCCTGATCCCCACCAGCGGGGAATGGGCCTCCGTGGTGGGGGTTTCCCTGCCCCCGGGGGGACTTGACAACCCTAGATCAGGGCCCTGCGAGACCTATTACAGGTCCGCAGGGCCTATATGATGGAGTTCTTCCGCCAGGCTTTTAGTTGAGGTGGCGGGCGTCTCTTTCTTCTGTCAGGCCTCCCCTTCAGCGGGTCAGATCTATGTTTACCATCTAGGAACCCAAATCTGAAAAAGCTCCTCTGTTGAGGCATTGAGCAGCACATAGGAATTTAGTTATCTTTTTATTGATGTATTTAAATTGTTTTAAATGTTTTGTATGCGGTAATTGATGGGGCCTCCCCTGAGCCTGCTATGTGGGGAGGGAGGGATACAAATCCAATAAAATAAAATAAAGTAAGTAAAATGGCCAATGAAAGGCAGCCTACTTTTAGGTTAGCAGGTGTTCCTCGCCCTTCCTACTGACTGGCCCAGAAGGAGCTTGAGAGAGACAATATCCACACCTCCTATTGGGAAACAGAAGATCACCTCAGAAAGCTGTGCAGCTGGGGTGGGTTCAGGGTGTTTGGTTGCCTCAGACGAGGGCTGGCCACTGCAGGCTGGGCCTGTGCTGCCGCCGGTCAGATCCAAACCATGAAGCCAAATCCCCGTGGCATTGCTGCAGATAATAGAGATGGGCCCAGGAGGGGAGACCATTCGGTCACCACAAGTGCTGTGGATGTCCTGCAGAGCATTGTTGTGTCCTCCTTGCTATGCTGTCCTATGCAGTTGCTTGGGTGTAGGCAGGGGTCGTTTCGTAGAAAAAGAGCTAGGGGAACTCATTAGCTTAACTCATTAGCATATGCCACACCCCCTGACATCACTGGAAGTGTGTCATAAGGCCACACCCCCTGACATCACCGGAAGTGTGTCATAAGGCCACACACCCTGCCCCCAGCGGTCGCGGCCGCCGCTGCCGGCCTTGCAGCTCCACTGCCGAGCCCCATGAGGGGCCCGGCGGTGGACCTGCAAGGCCGGCGGGAGTGCAAGGAAGCCCCGCGAAGGCCCTCCCTGGCCCCAGGCAGGCAGGGGTGGGGAGAGGCAGGGAGGAAGCAACTTACCCTCCCTCTTCTCCTGTCTCCTCCTGGCTGAATGAGGGCCGGAAGCGGGGTGGCCGGAAGCAGGGGGCGGGGCTTCGTCATGTGCCCCGCCCCCATACCTCACCTGGGGGAACTGCGTTCCCCCGCGATCCCCCCCGAAATGACCTCTGGGTGTAGGGTGTAGTAGTGGGAGATGAGGGAAGTGGGGAAGATCGGTGTCCCCAGCATAATGACATCACCTCCAGCACAACTTCGAAGTGACAACATCGTGTCAGGGGACGCTCTAGCATTCACCCAAAACTTTATGGTTTCACCATAGAGTTTTGGGCAAATGCTAGGCTGACAGGATGATGTCACTTTTGTGTTGCACCAGGAGTTGAGTTGTCATGCAGGAAACACCAATTGTGAGCTGAGGTTCCCAACTTTTGGTTGGGAAATCCCTGGAGATTTGAGGGTAGAACCTGGTGTGGGGGGTAGAGGCCTGAGCGGAGTGGAATGGCATGCAGTCCGCCCTCCAAAACTGCCATTTTCTTCAGGGGTACTGATCTGTGTAGACTGGAAATCAGTTGTAATTCTCCAGGCCCCACCTGGAGGTTGACAACTTGAATTGTGACTCCCATTTTGTTAGCCATTTTCCTTCCATAGCCCAGCTAAGTGGCGAAAGGAAAGCAGCGTGTGTGACGGGAATCTCCCACTTTTAGCAGGAATATGGCGACTCTACTGGGGTGGCCTGGCAGGAGAACCGGCCCTGTGTTTGGAGTTGCTTGTCCTGCCATTTTGGACCAACTAGCACGCCTCTCTGGGCCCTGGTCCTCCCCAAAGGGAGAGAGTCTTGCTCTCCTGACTGCAGAAGTTGCCCTTCCTCCTCTATAAACATACTGACAGCATACCGGAGGCTTCAAAGGGTGGCTTCACGCTGCACAGAGAGTGATTTCCGTAGCCAGTTTGAAAATGCCAGACGCCAGTGACACAGCAGTGCTTTGTGGTCTGAGGTACTACAAACTCCCCCCCCCCCCCCCCACCCGGGGGGCTTTTTTTTTTGGACTCAAAACCCCCCCCCCCCCCGTCGTACCTGAGGGTCTGGCTGTAACAACCACCTTAGAAGGAGGAGAATCCAGTCATTTTTAGGGTCTAGGTGACACTCTATCTACTTTTGTTGTTCAGTCGCACAGTCGAATCCGACTCTTCGCGACCCCATGGACCAGATCACGCCAGGCCTTCCGGACTTCCGCCATCCTCTGAAGTTTGCTCAACTTCATCTTCGTTAGGAGGCTGCGAATAAGGAACCAACTTCAACCTCCTTCCTGGCCCCAGTGTCTGCTTGTGTGACTGTCCTGGGGGCACTGCACTTTGGAGCAGCTGGCACCGGAACCGCGCTTTGGGCCAGCACACCGCATATGTCCCCTCG
>NW_015171073.1:4031-4343 GCF_001447785.1 Gekko japonicus | reverse complement strand
GTCCAGACCTTATTTTGGGTGCAGGGGGCACTTCCTTATTCAAATTTCTTTTACAAGCCTCGGGGAAGCCTGGCTCCAGTGTCTGCTTGTGTGACTGTCCTGGGGGCACTGCACTTTGGAGCGGCTGGCACCGGAACCGCGCTTTGGACCATCACACCGCATATGTCCCCTCGAAGGGGAGAATCCTGTGAATGTGGGGGTATATGATATGTGGTGGTCCAGACCTTATTTTGGGTGCAGGGGGCACTTCCTTATTCAAATGTCTTTTGAAATACAGGCCTCGGGGAAGCCCTGCGAACAGAAGCTCGTGGC
>NW_015171073.1:2635-3209 GCF_001447785.1 Gekko japonicus | reverse complement strand
GTCTGTTGTGGGGAGAGGAAGGGGAAGGAGATTGCAAGCCGCTCTGAGACTCCTTTGGGTAATGAAAGGCGGGGTATAAATCCAATCTCTTCTTCTTCTCTTCTTCTCATGCATTGCTCTCATCCTTCCGCTCCCCTCCCCGGTTTCATTGTGAGGTAGTTTTGGGCCATGGGAGAGTGATAAACAGGTCTCCGTCACCTGAGGTGTGGCCTTGGACAAGACTCGTGTGGGGATTCTTGGGATAACAACAGTGGTCCTTTCCGCACTGTCATTTCTGTCACTCGTTTCCCCCCTATTGCTTTGGGCTTCTTCCCCTTTTCCACATGTGCTTTTCTCCCTCTGGGACTACTAGAGAGAGCAAAATACATTGGGTGTGTGCAGGGGTCGTTTCGTAGAAAAAGAGCTAGGGGAACTCATTAGCATAACTCATTAGCATATGCCACACCCCCTGACATTACCGGAAGTGTGTCATAAGGCCACACCCCCTGACATCACCGGAAGTGTGTCATAAGGCCACACCCCCCGCCCCCAACGGTACCGGCCGCCACCGCCGGCCTTGCAGCTCCACTGCCAA
>NW_015171073.1:0-2248 GCF_001447785.1 Gekko japonicus | reverse complement strand
GCCGTTTGCTGCGTGAACCGCCAAGATAGAAGCAGCCCGGCAAAAGACTTCACCTTGGGTACTGTATGCGGTTTCTGATTTGTTTGCTATATTAAGCTTGTAAAAAAAAATGGGAAGAGTTGAAACAGTGTTTTTTTTTTGGGGGGGGGGGGGTTGCCAAACTGTCAATACTAAAAGGATTCTGTTTCGGAAGTGCAAGAGTTCAGAGTGCCGGTTCTGTATTTAAGAACCGAAGAAGAGCGTGCTGGATCAGACCGGCGGTCCATCTAGTCCAGCCTCTGGTTCCATATAGCAGCCAACCAGTTGCCCTGGGAGGCAAACAGGGCATAGCTCCCCTGCTGTTGGCTCCAAGCACTGGTATCCACAGGTGTGCTGCCACTGTATATGGAGGTTCCCTTCAGTCACTGTGTCTAGTAACCATTGATGAACCTCTCCTCCCTGAATCTTTCTAACCCCCTTTTAAAGCTGTCTGTGCTTATGGCCGTCATTACCTCCAGTGGCAGTGTATCCCATTGTTTCGTTACTCATCAAGTAAAGAAATATTTCCTTTTGTCTGTTCTGAACCCATTTCCCAAACATTTCATTGGGTGACCCCGAGTATTATGGGAAGAAGCTCCCTATATCCACTTCCTCCACTCATTTCTTTTGGTAATTGATAGACGCTCTTGATACACCTAGCTGAGGAGAAATGAGAGCGTTCCTGTAGCCTCCTGTTGTTGTGTACGCTCATTAACAAGATAGATAAGGCTGTGATTTTGAGGGGACGGTCATTTGACTCAGCCTCTGATATTCTTCCATAGAAAAAGAAGTTGAAGGTGTATACGGCAGCTCTGCCTTTGAGTCTGTTGCCATCTGGGACCTAAAGAACAATTGCATTATAGAGAGATGTGATTTTTCAAATGCGTGCCTGGCTATTTTTTTCTTTTCACTAACGGTTAGGGTTGCCAATCCCCAGTTGGGGGCAGGGGATCCCCTAGTTTGGACCCCCTCCCCCCTTCAGGGCTATCAGAAAGCGGGGGAGATACCTTCTGGGTGCTCCATTATACCTTATGGAGACTGGTTCCCATAGGGTATAATGGAGAATCAATCTGTGGGTGTCTGGGACTCGGGGGGGACCTGATTTCCGAGGTAGATGCACCATATTTTCAGCATAGCATCTGATGCCTCTCCTCAAAAAGCTCCCCAAGTTTCAAAACGATTGGATGAGGGGGCCCAATTCTATGAGCCCCAAAAGAAGGTGCCCCCATCTCTCCATTATTTCCAATGGAGGGAAAGCATTTAAAAAGGAACATGGTTCCTTTAAATGTGATGGCAGCTCACCCGGAATTTGCTTCAGAGTTCCCTCTCCTGGAGCCTCCCTCCCCTTTCCCGGAGTCTTCTAGTAAGTCCCCCGCCCACTTGTCGGCCTCACCTGGCAACCCTACGAACGCTGAATTTGTGGGTATCACTGTACTTTTCTTACACAAAGAATACAAGTGAGATCCTGCGTTATCTTTTATTGGTTCGTAGCTGGACAACAGAAGGGGCTCCTGAACTTCAGTGACATCATCTTCCCTCTTGATATTGGACTCAAAAAAAGTATTGCCAGACTCACCTTGACTTTCCGTAATGCTCGTTCTTCGGTTACAGTGGGCTGGTTATTTTCTTGTCTTCCTTCTCTTTTTAAAAGTCCTCCCCCTTTTGTGAGCAGTGTAGCCTGTCTAACAGACCATCATGGGGATTCAGTTCCAGTGGCTTTGCTGATCCAGACACCTCTGAAATGTCCGCAGACAATGTCACAGATGTTGCCGGAGCTGAATTTATTTATTTACTTTATATTCCACTGTTCTCCCCCATGGGGATCCAAAATGGCTGACATCATTCACCTCTCCTCTATTTTATTCTCACAAAAAAACAAACAAACGGTGACGTAAATTAGGCTGAGACTGTGTGACCGCCCCAAGGTCACCCAACAAACTTCCATGCCAGATTCGAACCTGCGTCTCCCCAATCCTACTCTGACACTTTAACCACTGCACCACACTGGCTCTCTTCCCAGCAATAATGATAATTTATCGCCTGCATGACATGTCCGGTGTGATGTCATCATGCCAGTCATGTCAGACATAATGGGGCACTTTGGGGCAGGGTGTCCCTGCCGGCCAGCTGGCCGGTGGCAGATTGGGCCCCTGAAAGTGGGAAAAACCCGCCCACATTGGGGGGATGGCAACCCTAGGCAGAAACTCACCAAAAAGGCATCCCACAGTGC
>NW_015171072.1:25974-38414 GCF_001447785.1 Gekko japonicus | reverse complement strand
AATAAGATCCAGCATGTGGCCTGCCTGATGCGTAGGAGCTGATACAGATTGGGAGAGTCCCAATGCTGCCATGGATGACACCCAGTCCATGGCCTGTGAGGAGACTGCATTGTTGGCATGGATGCTGAAGTCCGCCAGGACTGGAAGCTGAGGGTACTCCAGCGCCTAGCCCAATAGAGCCTCCAGCAGGCCCTGCAAGCTATCTGCCAGTGCGTCAGAAGGTTGGTACGCCAGCCAGATGGCCAAACTCCCCAGCGTTCCTTGCCCGGCCCACACATTTAGTGCTGGCAATTTTTGGAGCAGGGAGAGTCCTGAAGGAGAAATACTCCTGGATGAGCAATGCCGCCCGCCCCTCTGCCCATTAGTCTGAGACTGACAGAGGACCAAGAAACTGGTGGGGGGGGGCAGCTGATTAAGGGCGACAGTCTCACCCACCCACACCCAGGTCTCAGTCATGCATGCCAGGTCTACATTTTGAGCTGCAAAATAACCCTGCGTGGTCGAGGTCTTATTATTAAGAGACCTGGCAATACACCACATCGGTGTCAGAGGAAGGTAATCTTTCCTAGCCACGCTACCAGAATCTCTTGGGATGGGGCGAAGGTTGGAAGGCGACTGAGCATAACCATGTCATTGTCTCCTTTATTATTATTTTTTTTTGGTCTCCTTTATAATACCTCGCCCCACTGTCATACCTCCCACGCCCCTCATCCACTGGTATCTCCAACGTTATTGTGGCCTCCCCTGGTTCCAATTGTTAGGCACATATAGTTGTTAGCAAGGAACAACAAACAACAACAACTGTGAGCTGAATTATCCGCAAAAGTATATCCAAAAGGAGACTTCCAACAAAGTGAAATGCACAGTTTCTTTATGGGCCAGGTCTCCTAAGCTTTAATGTATACCTCTCAAGGTTGCTTCTATGTAAACAGGACCCAATCAGCATGGCTTCTGCAAAAGGAAGTCCTGCCTCACCAGCCCTTTCGGAGTTCTTTGAGAAAGTGAATGAGCATGTAGACAACGGTGACCCGATAGACATTACATACCAGGATTATCAAAAGGCTTTTCAGAAGGCAACTCAACAAAGATGCCTAAGAGAGAGATCTTGTTGTCACCCTTTCCCTATGAGGAAAGGTTAAAGCGCTTAGGGCTCTTTAGCTAGGAGAAACGACGACTGAGGGGTGAAATGATTGAGGTTTATAAGATTATGCATGGGATAGAGCAGGTAGAGAAAGAGGTACTTTCCTCCTTTTCTCACAAGACAAGAACTCCTTGTGGGCACGCCATGAAATTGCTGAGCGGTCGGGTTAGAACGGATAAAAGGAAGTCCTTCACCCAAAGAGTGATGAACACATGGAATTCACTGCCACAGGAAGTGGTGGCAGCTACAAGCATGGACGGCTTCAACAGGGAATTAGATAAGCATATGGAGCAGAGGTCCATCATTGGCTATTAGCCACAAGGTATAGATAGGGGCTCTGGGGCAAGGGATGCTCTGTCTTCTTGGTGCTTGGGGGGGGCAACAGTGGGAGGGCTCCTAGTGTCCTGGCCCCACTGCTGGGCCTCCTGATGGCACTGGTATTTCTGGCCACCGTGTGACACAGGTTGTTGGACTGGATGGGCCTTTGGCCTGATCCAACATTGGCATCTCTTATGTTCTTAGCAGTTCTGGGATAAGAGGAAGGGTTCTCTTAGGGATTAAAAACTGGTGAAATGACAGGAAACAAAGAGTAGGAATCAATGGGCAGTTCTCACGACGGAGGGAAGTAAGCAGTGGGGTCCCACAAGGATTGGTATTGGGGCGGGTACTATTTAATTGATTCATAAATGATCTGGAACTAGGGGTGAGTAGTGTAGTGGCCAGTGTTGCAGGTGACGCCAAATTATTCAGGATGGTGACAAAACCAAGGCTGACTGTGAAGAAGAGAAGATATTGGATTTCTACCCCATGGCCCTTCACTACCCGAAGGAGTCTCAGAGCGGCTTACAAACTCCTTTCCCTTCCCCTCCCCACAACAGACACTGTTTACAGATTTTAGTGATTTTTTGGATTCAGCTAGCTGTATTGGGGGTGTTAACATTACACATAACCAGTGGATACCTGGGCAGAAAAGCTGCCAACGAATACTGTAAAACAAAAGACAAGTGAGGCACCAGAGTAGATTTGAGTCCAGAAGTACCTCGGAGACCAAAAAGATTTGGGGGGTATCAGCTATCAAGAGTGAAAAGAAGAGAAGAGATTGGATTTATACCCCTCCCTTCACTACCCAAAGGAGTCTTAGAGCAGCTCACAAACTCCTTTCCCTTCCCCTCTCCACAACAGACACCCTGTGAGGCAGGTGGGGCTGAGAGAGCTCTTGACAGAAACGGCTCTGTCTCAAGGTCAGCTCTTGTCAGAACTACAGCTTGCCCAAGGCCATCCAGCCAGGTGCAAGTGGAGGAGGAGTGGGGAATCAAACCCGGCTCTCCCAGATTAGAGTCTGCACACTTAACTACGACACCAAACTGCCTCCAAGCGCTAAGAGGACCTCCACAAGCTTGGGTGAGTGGACAAAAAAAATTCCCAGCTTCAGGTCTAGACTAATGGGGTCTGAACTTGCGGAGACAGAGGGGCAAGGATCTTGGAGTCGTAGAGGACAGCTTGGTTACAGTGTCAACCCAGAGTGTGCTGCAGCGGTGTTTAAGATGATTAAGAAAGGGATGGAGGATAAGATGGCCAATATCATAACACCAATCCCTGTATAGATCTACAGTCTTCACGTGGAATACAGTGTGCAGTTCTGGTCACCGTCTCTCCAGAAGGATATCGCAGAGCGGGAGAAAGTCCAGAGGTGGGGCTACCAAGATCATGAGGGGGCTGTAGCCCCTTCCCTAGGAGGAAAGACTGAAGACTCTCTGGACTCTTCCGTTAAGAGGTGGGAGGGGAACATGATAGGGGTCTATCAAATTATGCACGGGGTTGGGGAGAGTTGACAAACATAACTTTTTCTTCCTCTTCCAAAATACTACCAACTCAAGGGCATCCAATGAAACCAATGGGCAGTAGGTTCAGGATGAACAAAAATAAATATTGCCTTACACAGCAAAGTGATTAGAATACGGAATCCACTGCTGGGGGATGTAGTGATGGACACAGGGATAAACAGCTTGAAAAGGGGATTAGATAGATTCATGGAGAGAAGGAGAAGAAGAAGAGATTTGATTTATACCCCGCCCTTCACTAACCGAAGAAGTCTCAGAGCGGCTCACAAACTCCTTTCCCTTCCCCTCCCCACAACAGACACCCTGGGAGGCAGGTGGGGCTGAGAGAGATCTTTCGAGGACTCCTCATGAAAGAACAGCTCTTATCAGAGCTACGGCTTGCCCAAGGTCATCCAGCCAGGTGCAAGTGGAGGAGTGGGGGAATCAAACCCGTTTCTCCCAGATCAGAGTCCACACTTCTAACCAGTACATCAAACTGGCCAGGAGACAACATCCCCAGCCTCTCTGACCTGTTGTTGACCCTGCAGAGGAACTGGCTGGCCACTGTGTGCAGCAGGATGCTAGACTAGATGGGCCATTGGTCTGATCCAGCAAAGCTATTCTTAGATTCCTATGATGTTGCCTCCTTGTTCTGGGATTCAGAGATTTAGTGCCTCTGAATGTGGAGTTTCCCTTCAGTCACCATGGCTAGTAGCCACTGATAAACCTGTCATCCCTGAATCTATCTAATCCTTTTGTCCATCCCGAATCTACTGCCCATCATAGAATCATAGAATGTTAGAGTTGGAAGGGACCTTGCAGGTCATCTAGTCCAACCCCCTGCACTCTGCAGGAGCGTAGCTGAAAGATGGCCCTACATACCTACAACATACCTGAAAGAGGGTCGTCCAGCCTCCGCTTCATTGGATGCCCTCAAGCTATAGTATTTTGGAAGAGAATTTTCTCTTTGTCAGCTCTCTCCATCCCATGCATAATTTTATATCGTGTCCAGCGTTCCCTCTAAGCTGAGTTAGTGCGAACCAGCTCACAGTTTCTTAGCCTCTGGCTCACACGTTTTCGTCTTAGCTCAGGGAGGATGGGGCTCTGGAGCAAGCTAATTGATTCAGTAGCCAAATTACCCGCTCCCAACTTTAATGCCAGTTGCTCACAAAGTAGAATTTTTGCTCACAAGACTCCACAGCTTAGAGGGAGCATTGATCATGTCCCACATCTTGGTCGCCCTCCTCTGTACTATGGAGTAGCTTGGATTGGAGTAACGCTATATATAGGACTGCGCGGCCAAGTGCTCCAAGCAGCCTCAGATTTTCTCATTCCCTCCCTTTTGGTCTTCAATAGTCCTGGAAGGAAATTTCATCCAACTCACCAAGATTCAGATGAACCACGAGGAGCCGGGAGATGCAGAAATTCATGCAATGTTCTGCTGCAATCCACGCATTTAAATCGCCTCAGAGAGAATCCTCCATGGAGGACGACCGCTGTGAGGACGCCCTCGAGGGCACTGGAAGCAACAGTGACCCCAGATGGGCTCAATCAACTATTGGAGCAACTTCCCCTGTACAAAAACAACAGTCTTAACTCAAGGGAATCGCTCACTTTGAAGCAACTCTGGAACTGTAGTTTTTCTAGTTGAGGACATCAAATAAGGGAATTGTCCACATTGTCATCTCACATTTTGTGAGTCCCTACTTTGGGTAACAACATGACACAAACTACAGATAGATTTGATGGAAGGAATAATACCTAACTGCCGATTGTCTGAAAATGTGTTCAAATGGGGTAAGAACGTAAAAACATAAGAAAAGCCAATGTTGGATCAGGCCAATGGCCCATCCAGTCCAACACTCTGTGTCACACAGTGGACAAAAATACCAGGTGCCATCAGGAGGTCCAGCAGTGTGGCCAGGACACTGGAAGCCCTCCCACTGTTGCCCCCCCCAAAGCACCAAGAAGACAGAGCATCACTGGCCTCAGACTGAGAGTTCCCGTCTATACCTTGTGCCAAAAAACCACTGATGGACCTCTGCTCCATATAAGAACATAAGAGAAGCAACCCCCCCAGTCTGAGAGTTCCTATCTATACCTTGAAGCTAATAGCCACCAATGGACTTCTGCTCCATCTAATTCCCTCTTGAAGCTGTCCATGTTTGTAGCCACTGCCACCTCCTGTGACAGTGAATTCCATGTGTTAATCACTCTTTGGGTGAAGAAGTACTTTTATCTGTTCTAACCCGACTGCTCAACAATTTCATTGAGTGCCCACGAGTTCTTGTATTGTGAGAAAGGGAGAAAAGTACTTCTTTCTTGACCTGTTCTATCCCATGCATAATCTTATAAACCTCGATCATGTCACCCCTCAGCCGTCATTTCTCCAAGCTAAAAAGCCCCAAGCGCTTTAACCTTTCCTCATAGGGAAAGTGTTCCAACCCTTTTATCATCCTAGTTGCCCTTTTCTGCACTTTTCCCAGTGCTATCATATCCTTTTTAAGGTGTGGTGACCACAGGGGAGCTACTGAAGAGCCACTGCCAATATGGTTACACAGTACTGACCCGGATGAAAGAATGGTCTGACTTTATGGAGGGGTGGTGGTGATTAATCTTCTAAATTAATTCATCCCACCTCGGAAAAGGTTACACAGTACTGACCCGGATGAAAGAATGGTCTGACTTTATGGAGGGGTGTGTGTGATTAATCTTCTAAGTTAATTCATCCCACCTTGAAAAGGCAGAGATCTATAAAGCAAACTCATCAGCATTCACTTTACCTGGCACTAACATTAGTTCGGTAACACAAGTATCAGTTCGCTGGCACAAAAGCTGTGGCAATAAATGGTGGGCAGGGGGGAGGAGGAGACATAATGGAAACAGATGGAAAAGATCTTTGAAATTATATTTTCAATATATACAGATTTATACAGCAAAGTGAAACAGAACATTATGAAAGGGAACCCATAAAAGTGATGGGAGAATCACGTAAGCCAAGAATGGGCAAAACTCTTTCATTGAGCAAAAGGGGCGGGAAGATCTGGCAAACAGGCGAGGTCTGGCATGAAAAGTCAAGTTCGCTTCAGCGACATCGGCAACAGCCCCAAATAGGTGGGGGTGTGGAAAAGAAAACCCAAACCTGGAAGGAGAAAGAAAGGGAATGGTTATTTTCAGGGGTCATTTCCCACGGGAGTGCACAGGAGCGGAGCTCTGGCAGTAAAGAGCCCAGGGGGTGGGCACATGCAACAAGCCCCGCCCCCTGCTCCCAGCAGCCCTCAGTCAGAGCAAGAAGCAGCCAGGTAAGTTGCAGAGCGCCCCCCCCAATAGCTAGCAATCCAAAACAGTCCAGTGGAGCCTGAGCGGTGGGTGTTGCCTTCTGACACACTTCCGGTGATGTCAGGGGGTGTGGCATATGCAAATAAGTTATGATAATGAGCTCCTGCACCTCTTTTTCTACGAAATGACCCCTGGTTATTTTAAAAATAGATGGCGGGAGGAAATGAAGTGGAATTGTCCTACAATCAGGATCTTCTTGTGTGCCTGAGGGAAACTGAGGAAGTGCAGGGGGCTGATATCCACAAAGTGGGATTTTTTTTAAATGGCAGGGAAACGTCTGAAGCACGAATGTGCATAACACACTGGAACAAACATAGCAGAACAGCAAAGGGGTTATTAAAAAAAAGGCCTAGCTCGTTGCAGAAGGAAAATAGAAAGGGAAAAAAGCAGAACACACGTTTATTTGTACCACAAAATGAAGGGGGGGGGGAGAGATAGTGATCAGCACATTCCTTCCCATGTGCTTAATTGCTTCAGAGCTGCAACGCTTATCTTTGAAGTTGTACTGGTGGAGATTGTGGTGTCTATCGTCCATGGGAGCTTCTCCGTTCCCAGCTTCGCAACCGTTAGAGAGTCTTGCAGCCTCCCGCGTGTGGGAGCCCACCTAATTGGCTATTGCTGGGGTGGGGAGGCGCATGCGAATGCCCTATATCCTATTATGCACACAGGTAGCCCGCCATTCCTAACAGTGTTCATGTTACTGCATCTATGGCTTTTCAATAAAAGTAAAACCTTCCTGAAAGCGTGTACTTCATTGTTTAGCTGTGGGTCCTGACATTACCACAAAATGAAGGGAGGGGGGAGAGATAGTGATCAGCGGTGTGTTGAAGTTTATTGGTGGGATTGCTGGACCACTTGATTTGCTTTGAAACCCTGGCTGTGATCAGATGAGCTGTTCGATCTGATGTCGTTCTTGGTTACCCTGCATGTTTAAATCGCTCGTTCAAACAGTATAATCAGTATCCCGTTCCCCAGTCATCGCCACTCTCCCATCCTCAGCCCACTATGACTGTGAGGTTCTCGACACCAGGGAAACCATTTATGGCTGATGCTGCTTTCACCCCGCTTTTCAGGATGTCTGAACTCCCCACTGCTATTTCAAGCCAGATGGGAAGTCGGGACCTTCCCTTTCATTGTTGCTCCCGTTTTTTGGAAGCAGTAAACAACGTGTGCATCATCAGAACTCCACGCAAGGGTTTTTAGTCACCATTTGCGTGCGTCACCGCAATATTTTGTTGAGATCGGGAACCCACAGGGGGAGGATTGTTTTAGAGCAAAAAATTCAAGAGAAACGACCCTTTCTGCCATTTCTTGGGGTGGAATGGTGCTGGAAATAGTCTCTATTCAGGCTCTCATATCGACAGCCAGGATTCCGCCCCTGGAATTCTACTCCAAGCAACTTCATGCTCTGGCGGGAAAGCTCTATGGGGAGAGGAAAAAGGAAAACTTCCCTATGAAAAGAGTGGGAAAGGGAGTAAGATCAGGCAGGAAAGGGAGTGATTTCTGGTGTGGCGATACCGTTGCATAAGAACCAATGATCACAGTACTTGGTGGAGGGATTGTGGAGCTGTCAAAAAGGATCTGGTGCTTCGGATATGCACGTATGCGCATGCATGAAAAACAAACAAAAAAAGACGCCACTCGCCCAACCACTCCATGGTTACCATGCAGCAATAATCTGAACCATCAACCATGGGGTGAGCGCATGGAGCAGTAGGTTAAGGGTGGAGGTTTATATTTATGTATTTATTTATTCGATTTATACCCCGCCCTCCCCGCTGAAGCAGGCTCAGGGCGGCATACATAAAAATTAAGACAGATAAAAACAGAGCATTTATAAAACCATTAATAAAGTGCTAGTGTACAATATTGCATGAAACAATGGCGATACACAGGATCATATCAGTCATAGTTGGGTAATCAGCAGTGATTTTAGGCCTATTATCTGGGTCTCATGCTGGTTTCAATGTATGCCAGCGACATGTAGGTTGCCGATGATGGTTCCAGGCACTGGGTCTTGAGACAAAATTCTCCAGCACAAAAACATAAGGATCGAATTAGAGGCGTGGCCAAAACACGCTAAACCTGTCATCTGACCTGAGACTCTCTCAGGATTGTACCTGCATCATCCAATTTGACACAGGCAATCTGTATTACTCAGCCAGGCATTTCTGCAATGAACAAAGTGGTGATCACTAAATAATATGCTGTCGAAATAGGAAAAAATGTCATTGGCCAAACCTTTTACAAATTCCCCCAGTTCCACCTAGCCATGGAGCGTATTGTGTCTCCGCAGAACAAACCCACATCCTGAGGAACATGCTGTGCCCTCCTAACAAGTGTTTAATTTATACAAAACAATCTTCCCAGCTTTCTTACTGAACTCAAGCTAACAAACATGTCACAGGCTAAGCAATGTAGATTGAAACATGTTACAGAAATACAGCATAAATTAGATTAAAAAGCCAGCAAGGAATAACAGCCGTGTTGCTTGCCAAATATTTTAGTTCCTGTTTGATTTAAAAGCACAGTTCCTCAATATACAGTCTGATCAGGCTTTCTGTGTTGGTACTTTCTGGTCCTTTCTGCACTAGACCTTGAATCCTGGTTCAACCCTGTCCTCGAACTTACATTCTACACTGCACTCGAGTTCACCCCTGTAATTATCTCGGGGTATTTTTTGTCCCCACATTACATTGAGGTCACCCTGGTTTCGCCCCACACTCGTCCCGGGATAAACGGATGCTGTTATAACCAGGGATAAATGCAAGGTATTATGTCGCGAGTTGAACTCTGATAAAACCAGGGAAGAGGTCCAAGTGTGGAAGGGACCTCTGATAATTTGTTCCTCAGTGAAGGAGCAGCCACAGAAAAAGTCAAGATGGGCAGCCATGTTAGTCTGTCTGTAGCAGCAGAAAAGAGCCAGAGTCCAGGAGCACCTTCAGGACTAACCAAATTGGTGTCAGGGGAGGAGCTTTCGTGAGCCACTGCAGTCACTTCTTCAGAAAAAGTCAGGCTTCAGAGAGAGGATGAAAATTCTTCACGAGGAAGGGGAACTGGAAAGGGAGACTGTGTGAACAACGGGATTGGCACATGGGCTTAAAGTAAGATTTTAAAAACTGTTAGATCAAATCGAGCCTGAACTCTCCGTAGAAGCTAAAATGACTAACTTGAGGCTATCGTACATTGGCCATGTGCTGCCCCCAGCCAGCGTTTAACTGTAGTTAAGTAGAACTGCCATATATCTTTAAGAGCAGTTGCCTCTGGGAATTGAAGTCTTTAGTTAGACATCCCAAAGCATCCCTCTGACTGGCTGTTTAACAGTCATTTCCTGCACCCAGAGGCGCGGGGTTTACAGTTCTCTTCCGTTCCTTTGTCCACTCTTTAAATGGCAAAGGGGTTGGAGCACGCAATCTTTTTCACCATGAGCCAGTGAACTGAATTAGATTACAAAGATGTGAATTTCACCAGTTATTCAGCTTTGATTGTGAGTAGAGAAATCTTCTGAATGCATGTGGAGCTGAATAAAATATGATTTAATTCTACTTAACTCTGGCCGTGCATTGAATCATGTCCAGAAGGCGCTGTTGACTCTGACGTAGCGCTAGACGGAACAGGCCACATTATGAGAAGACCAGGCTCACTGGAAAAGACAAGAATGCTAGGGAACGAGGAAGATGCAACACAAGATGGATGGGCTCACTCAAGGAAAGCCACAAAGGCCCACAATTTGCAAAACCTGAGCAAGGCTATGAACAAGAGGACATTTGGGAGGACTTTCATTCGTCGGATCATCATAAGTCGTAAGCGATTTGGCAGTACTTAACACACAAAAGAATGTAAGAAAGAAAAGAAGGGGAGATATAACCAAACCACAATTTTTTTACATGTACCCCCTTGTTCAATATTGATCACTGAGGACATGTTTATGAACTAATATTCTGTGCGTCACTTGCTTTTAATTATGTGTTTCAACATGAAGGGTCTAGTCATTTTAATATGTTCTGCTGCCTCAGAAGCCCAAGAATGAAGCCTTTGACCTTTAAGTGGATTATATATAAACAAACACATTTGTACACAGATGCTTAAAAGGGAGACAATTTTCTTCTAAAGAGTTTCAAGAAGTTAACCCTGATTTCCTTGGTTCTCACGCCATAGACAATGGGGTAGACAGCCCAAGGGAACAACAGGTAGACTGCGCTAATCAGATTGTGGACATCTGCGGAGGCAGACTTGGCTACACGGAAGACGATGGAGGAGGAGAGACGGGAGGAGTAGCCAATGAAGATGATGATCAGGTGGGTGCCACAGGTGTGGAAGGCCTTGTGCCGGACGTTGCCGGATGAGATCTTCAAGGCGGTGTGGATAATTTTGCTGTAGGAGGCCAGAAGGAAGCTAAGGTTGGTGATATTGTAAATGCATCTCAATGCGATCCCCACCGTCTTGTTGACGGAGATGTCGCTGCAGGACAGCCTCATGAGAGCCATGTGCTCACAGGCAAAATGGCTGATGACGTTGGAACGGCAGAACCGCACCCGCGAAGCCAAGATCACCACTGGGCCAACAACGAAGAGGGTACAAACAAAAGATGCAAGGGTTAGCAAAATCAGGAATCTGGTGGTCACGATTTCTGTGTAGCGCAGAGGGTGGCAGATAGCGACATACCTGTCCAGCGCCATCATGAGAAGAATGTTGCAGTCGAGACCAGTTGAAAAGTAGAGGAAAAACATTTGCGCAAGGCAGCCAGTCAAGGAGATGTGGCTGGCATAGAACATGAGACTCAGCAGCGTTTTGGGAAGGATGGTTGAAGCCCCGCAGATGTTGACTGCAAAGAGCAGAGCGATGAGCAGGTACATTGGGGAGTGGAGACTCGCTTCTACCCTCACAGTGTAGATCAGGACAGAGTTGGCCGTGGCAATGATAACAAACAAGGAGAAGAAAGGGATGGCGAGGAGATATCTGGATTCTCGGAGGCCCGGAAAGGGAAGCAGGAGAAATTCAGTGTAGGAGGTGTTGGCTGTTCCATTTGAGCTCCCAGCTGTCATTCCCTGGGACTCGCTGGATGACTGTGTCAGACACAAAAAGTGGTTTCTGTCTGGAAAGGTTAGTGTAAATCCTTCTTTGTCCGATAGTGCAGTCAACAAGGGCACGTTGCTACAAACAACATAGAACACACAATAGTTAGCTAGATTCAGGTCCAGTTGCACCTTAGAGGCCAGAGACCAAGAGTCTAGTAGGACCTTAAAGACTAACGAAGTTTGTGGCAGGGAATGAGAATGGAACTCATCCCCCGCCACAAATTTTGTTAAGTCTTTAAGGTGCTACTAGACTCTTGCTCTTTTCTACGGTTACAGACAGACTTAACATGGCTAGCCATCTCGATCTGTCTCTTTAGAGACCAACATCCTTTTCAGGGTATAAGCTTCCAAGAGTCAAAACTCCTTTCGCCAGATACTAATATGCAATAATTAGCTAAGCTCATCAGAAACGGGAAATGTGCCTGAGTGCACATTTCTGCCCAGTATAGATTTGGTGGACTCAGTCTTCCAGAACATCATGAATCAAAGAACGCTAAAGGATATTCCATTTGAAGTAAGACAATGGAGAAAGAAGTACAAAGAGCTTGTGCTTTTTCTTCAAACAAACTCAAATGGATATAAATGGCTATTTCCGGAAGGCGTCACTTTCAAGATCAAAGACAAAAAAGAAAAGATTGACTCTGTTCTGAAAGCTCCAGAGTTCTTAAGGGTTCAGCTGGGAAGACCAGAGGAC
The DNA here is from genome assembly GCF_001447785.1 of Gekko japonicus. Taxonomy (NCBI): domain Eukaryota; kingdom Metazoa; phylum Chordata; class Lepidosauria; order Squamata; family Gekkonidae; genus Gekko; species Gekko japonicus. The sequence goes on along the minus strand of NW_015171072.1, from coordinate 26,342 downwards.
GGGAAAAAAGAAGAGGACAGCAAGTCGAGTGGCGAGCTGGACTCGGGTTCTTCCAGAGAGGACTCTCTGTCAGAGCAAGGGGCAGCAGCCCCCAAAAGTCCGTATAAGTTGCGGAAGAGACGGGGAAAGGAGAAGTAAAGGCTGAAGGACTCTGAATTGTGCCTTTGAGAACTTTGAAACGGGATGATTGGGGGGTACTGTTTTTAGACAGTTAAAATTTAAGCTTTAAAAGAAAAGTACTATAAATGTTTGACTCAGTTTATAATGTTATAAATGATGGGAAGACTGGATGTAACTAAGCTAGTTGGAGGATCTCCTCTCTTGGGTTTTTAGTTAGTAGTGGGTTCTTTTCTTTATCCCGTAAATGT
>NW_015171072.1:20894-25801 GCF_001447785.1 Gekko japonicus | reverse complement strand
CCACCGCCCCCCCCCCAAGCCCCTGGATTTCCTTAGTAAAGGTCTCTCTACCTCTGCAGATATTTCAGCCGGTTGGTTAGGTTTTGTGCTCCTTTCATGCACTTCTTTGTACTATGGATGGTTGTGAATATGATGAGCGGCTCAGCAAATGAGCAATCTGCTCAGGAACATTTCAAGATGTTCTTCCTCTCCTCAAAGGCTTTGGTAGACAGGTGGGATAGGAATATTATTTACAATGCCTTAGATTTAGGGATAAACTGGCACGAAGCATTGGGTTTGATAAGGGGAGAAGAACTCTCCTGCATGAAGGAAAAAGGCCAGGGGACATCTTGCTAGCACTCTGATGCCTACACCATTCAGGAAGATCAGTGACAAGCAATGCTCCCTCAAAGCTGTGGAGTCTTGTGAGCAAAAATTCTACTTGGTGAGCTACTGGCATTAAAGTTGGGAGCGAGCAATTTGGCTGCTGCATAAATTAGTTTGCTCTGGAGCCCTCCTTCCCGAGCTGAGACGAAAAACCTGTGAGCTGGAGGCTAAAAAACTGAGCTAGCTCACACTAACTCAGCTTAGAGGGAACACTGGTGACAAGTCATTCACATGGGTTTGTCTTCACTCGATGCTGCCTACGAGAAACTGGCTGTTAATCCATTCAGGGATGGGTTGCAGTGCCTGAGTTTTGCATGAGTTCCAGAATCTGCCACAAAGCAGACATTCTGCGTATGACTGAATGTTAGTGTTTTTTCAACCAGTGCTGGCTCTACTGTTGCTGCTGCTGCTGCTACAGAACAGCTCTTAACATGCATTTTCATAACCTGCCTACGAGAAACTGGCTGTTAATCCATTTAGTGATGGGTTGCAGTGCCTGCGTTTTGCATGCGTTCCAGAATCTGCCCCAAAGCAGACATTCTGCGTATGATTGAATGTTAGTGTTTTTTCAACCAGTGCTGGCTCTACTGCTGCTGCTGCTGCTGCTGCTACAGAACGGCTCTTAACATGCATTTTCATAACTTGCACAAACAAATGCTTCAAATAGCTACCCTCATTGTCCCTTTTGACTTTTTAGCAGTTGTGGAAAAAGCTACAGCTTTGCTCACCGAGATTCGGAAGATCCTGAAGGCCTTAGGAGTTGCAGCAATTCTGGCCAACTTCTGCTCCAGTTGATGGGTTTAAATCGACCTAGTGAGACTCTTCAGTGAAGTACCAGACAGGGGAACCTGCACATTCAGAGCCAGGAGGCAACATCAAGGAAGGCCTCAACATTCGTGCTCCATTGTTGGTCCTCCAGATGAACTGGTTGGCCACTGTGTGAGACGGGAGGCTGGACTAGATGGACCCTCCCTGGTCTGATCCAGCAGGGTTCTTCTGATGTTCTTCTCAGGGGAAGGCCTCGGCCTCTCTGCCCTGTTGTTGGCCCTCCAGAGGAACTGGCTGGCTGCTGTGTGAGACGGGATGCTGGACTGGATGGACCTTCACTGGTCTGACCCAGCAGGGCTCTTCTGGGGTTCTTATATTCTTATGAGAGGGTCCTTTTGGGATTATAATTGTCTCAGGTGGACCGAATCATCCACCAGCATAGTTTCCCCAGAAGGGGTTGCTGACACAAGAGGACTTCTGATTTTGGATCCTTTCTCACCTACTGCAATTTACCTGCCAAGTAGGAGTGGAACCAATGGAGCAGAGCCTTCCACACCTGAACCCTGCAGGGTGGCCCAGAAGGGTACCAGTGTGAGGCAGGAGGCTGGAATAGATGGACTCTCACTGGTCTGATCCAGCAGGGCTCTTCTGGGGTTCTTATATTCTTATGAGAGGGTCCTTTTGGGATTCTAATTGTCTCAGGGGGGCCAAATCATCCACCAGCACTGTTTCCCCAGAAGGGGGTTGCTGACACAAGAGGACTTCTGGTTTTGGATCAGTTCTCACCTACTGCAATTTACCTGCCAGGTAGGAGTGGAACCAATGGAGCAGAGCCTTCCACACCTGAACCCTGCAGGGTGGCCCAGAAGGGTACCACTGCTGATGATATCCAAAGCTTTTGAAAAGTCCAGGATAAACCAACAGGGACACATTCAGTCCCAAAACTAGGCCAGAAGCCAGATTAGATACCTGGCATGACCTAGACACGTCTTCAGCTAGGCCACTACCATGTGCTTGAGAACCCGTAAAGCGGATGGCAATAGTTAGGGATATTGTTTGGGTCCACGGGACAAGAAGGTGCCTGGGGCATGCATGGCCTTCAGCCTGGAGCACGTCAGAACAGACGTCACTGGTCTTTTCTGCAAAGTCCTTAAAAACTGATCACTGGCAGTGAGGATGGAATAGAATGTTCTATACACTGGGGTTCTGTGTTCAAGAGCCACTTTATTACCTTGAAAAGCACATGGACCTGGGGCAGAGAAGCCCCACTCTGCAGAGGCAGAATATAAATCCTCTGAATAAATAAATACACTTCCTAAATAGATAAGAACATAAGAAGAGCCCTGCTGGATCAGATCAATAGTCTGTCTAGTCCAGCATCCTGTTTCACACAGTGGCTAACCAGTTCCTCTGGAGGGACAACAACAGGGCATGGAGAACCTCAGAAGAGCCCTGCTGGATCAGGCCAGTGAGGGGTCCCTCTAGTCTAGCCTCCCGTCCCACACAGGGGCCAGCCAGTTCCTCTGGAGGGCCAGCAACAGGGCAGGGAGGCCGAGGCCTTCCCCTGATAAGAACCTCAGAAGAGCCCTGCTGGGTCAGACCAGTGAGGGTCCCTCTAGTCCAGCGTCCTGCCTCACACGGGGGCCAGCCAGTTCCTCTGGAGGGCCAGCAACAGGGCATGGAGGCCGAGGCCTTCCCCCGATAAGAACACCAGAAGAGCCCTGCTGAAGCAGACCAGTGAGGGTCCCTCTAGACCAGTGTCCTGCCTCACACGGGGGCCAGCCAGTTCCTCTGGAGGGCCAGTAACAGGGCATGGAGGCCAAGGTTTTCCCCTGATAAGAACAACAGAAGAGTCCAGCTGGATCAGACCAGTGAGGGTCCCTCTAGTCCAGCGTCCTGCCTCACACGGGGGCCAGCCAGTTCCTCTGGAGGGCCAGTAACAGGGCATGGAGGCCAAGGTTTTCCCCTGATAAGAACAACAGAAGAGTCCAGCTGGATCAGACCAGTGAGGGTCCCTCTAGTCCAGCGTCCTGCCTCACAAGGGGGCCAGCCAGTTCCTCTGGAGGGCCAGCAACAGGGCATGGAGGCCAAGGTTTTCCCCTGATAAGAACAACAGAAGAGTCCAGCTGGATCAGACCAGTGAGGGTCCCTCTAGTCCAGCGTCCTGCCTCACAAGGGGGCCAGCCAGTTCCATCCGAGGAAAAACTCTATGGTTTTCCCTCGGATGGTCGTGGCCCCGCCCCCAGCGTGCCCGGTGTCATCACATCACTTCCAGGTGACGTGTGTGCAACGCGCGCGGTCCAGACACCAGCCAGGAGTCCCCCGCTGTGGCGCAACACACAACTTGGCAACCCTACCTAGGTCACCATAGTTAGTAGCCATTGATACTTATCCTCCATTAATTTATCCAACCCCCTTTTCAAACTGCTAATTCCTGTGGCCATCACTCCATCCTCTGGCAGTGAATCCCACATTTCAATCCCTCTCTCTGTAAAGTAGTATTTTCTTTTGTCCGTCCTGAACCCACTGCCCATCAGCTTCATTGGATGTCCTCGAGTTCTAGAATTTGGGAGAGGGACAGAATTTTCACTTTGTCCACTCTCTCCACCCCGTGCATCGTTTTATAAACCTCTCTCATGTCCCCCCTTAGTCCTCTGTTTTCTAAATTGAAAAGTCACAGACTCTTCAGCCTTTCTGAAAAGTACGCAGACGGAGAGTGATTTCAGCAAAGCGTACTTTATTAGATCAGGAACAAGACAGCTTTTGCCGGCTCACAGGCTGGCTTATATTCCCCGTGAAACCGCCACCCATAACACCCTCCCACTTCCCAATAGGTTATTTACAGGGGCCGAGAGTTCCATAGGCTTTCGGCCGGGACCTAGCCCCCTGATTGGTGCGGGCTAGGATCCGCATAGTCTATTGTCTCTAAGAGCGAAGCTCGATGTTTGTGCTTGACCGCGTGGAGCCCTAGCCGGCCACGCGGTCTGACTGGATATATTACAGCTTCAAAAGGGAATTAGATAAGCAGAGGTCCATCAGTGGCTTTTAGCCACAAGGTATAGATAGGGGCTCTGGGGCAAGGGATGCTCTGTCTTCTTGGTGCTTGGTGGGGGGGGGGTCAACAGTGGGAGGGCTTCTAATGTCTTGGCCCCACTGGTGGACCTCCTGATGGCAACTGGTATTTTTGGCCACTGTGTGAAACAGAGTGTTGGACTGGATGGGCCTTTGGCCTGATCCAACATTGGCATCTCTTGTGTTCTTATGGCCATCTGACAGCAGTGCTGATTCTGTGAACTCAGGCAGATCACGAGAAGGGAGGGCAGGAAGGGTTGCCTCAGTGCTTAGTTCTTGTGGCCCTTCCTTACACGCCCAGGGAAATGCCGATTGCCACTTTGGGGTCAGGAAGCCATTTTTCTCCAGGCCAGTGTGGCCAGAGATCCTGGAGGGTTTTTGGTCATGTTCTGGGCATAGAACAGGAGTCCCTGGGGGATGTGTGGGGGGGTAAAACGTAAAGGTTCCCTTGCTCGAAAGCCAGTCGAATCCGACTCTAGGGTTGCGGTGCTCATCTCCGTTTCAAAGCTGAAGAGCTAGCGCTGTCCGAAGACGTTTCCGTGGTCATGTGGCCGGCATGACTAAACACCAAGGCGCACGGAACGCTGTGACCTTCCCACCGAAGCGGCACCTATTTATCTACTTGCAATTTCTTGCTTTCGAACTGCTAGGTTGGCAGGAGCTGGAACTAGAGACGGGAGCTCACTCCGTCATGCGACAAC
>NW_015171072.1:0-20691 GCF_001447785.1 Gekko japonicus | reverse complement strand
AAATGCTGGTTGCCACTTTGAAGAAGAAGAGAGAAGAAATTGGCTCCATACCCCGCCCTTCACTCGAAGTCTCAGAGCGGTTTACAAACTCCTTCCCCTTCCCCTCCCCACAACAGACACCCTGTGAGGTAGGCGGGGCTGAGAGAGCTCTGACAGAAACTGCCCTCGAGAGAACAGCTCTGACAGAACTATGGCTTGCCTGAGGTCATCCAGCAGCTGCAAGTGGAGGAGTGGGGAATCAAGCCCGGTTCTCTCAGATTAGAATCCGTGCACTTAACCACTACACCAAACTGGCTCTTTGGGGTCTGGAAGCAATAGGAAAATACAAAGTATAAATATACAACATAAATATCCAACACTTTTCCTAGGATATTGCTTGGTCCTTACCCAATGTTAAAGAAACAGAGTAGCATTACCCTATAAAGAAATAATCCTATAAAGAGCTGCGGTGGCTCAAGTGGTTAAGACGCTGAACTGCAGGTTGTGGAAGGTCGGTAGTTCAGCAGTTCGAGACCCAGGTGCCGCATGACGGAGTGAGCTCCCATCTCTAGTTCCAGCTCCTGCCAACCTAGCAGTTCGAAAGCAAGAAAGTGCAAGTAGATAAATAGGTACCACTTCAGCGGGAAGGTCACAGCGTTCCGTGCGCCTTGGTGTTTAGTCATGTCGGCCACATGACCATGGAAATGTCTTCAGACAGCGCTGGCTCTTTGGCTTTGAAACGGAGATGAGCACCGCAACCCTAGAGTCGGACTCGACTGGCTTTCAAGCAAGGGAACCTTTACCTTTATAAAGAAATAGAATGAGATTCCCAATAGTTGTTCTTTGTTCCTGAGGAAGGACCAGAAGTCTGAAACACTGAAAATTACCTAGGAAAAGTGTTGGATATTTATCTTGTATATTTATACTTTGGACTCTGTAGTATTTTCCTATTATGGATCGTTGGCTTCTGCATTTTCCCATGATGGATTATATGAATAGATTTATTCTTGACTATATATACATTTCACTTTGTTGAAGTCTCCTTCTGGATATACCTTTTTTGTGGGAAATACAGCTCACAGTTGTTTTCTGTTGTTCTTTTCTACAAATGTCACTTTGTTGGACTGGGCCATGGGTGCCATAAAATGTAACAGCAGGTACCAGAGAGACAAACTTTGTAAAGGTGATTTCAGATGCCTCTGTCTGGGGGGTTGGAGCAGATGCGAATCTGAAATCACTCTCCCATACATAAGACAGATGGGCTTATAGTCGAGTTGTATCTGAAGAAGTGAGCTCATAAAAGCTCCTCCCCTGCCCCAAATTGTGGTAAGTCATTCAGAGGCTACTGGAGTCTTGCTGTTTTCCATGAATAAAGATCTCTCCAAGTGAAATAGTGTGTTGATTTCAGACTGGGCAAAATCGACTCAGTGGCAGTGATAATAATGAAACAGTTTAGAAAAAGCAAACGGTTGGGTTAACGTGAAGAAAGGTAGCCGGCAAGGCGAGAGGGGAGAGAAAGAGACGTATTCAGTTGGAACATGTGGAGCCCTCGATGTATTTTTAAATGACTTCCAGTCATCAGACAATGTAATTCCAACCGAGTGTTGTAATTCCTAATTTTCTTCCGTTTTGAAAGAAAAATAAATCCCAGATAGCCACAAAGAAATCTAATCTATTTATTTATTTATTTATCAGATTTATACCCTAACCCTCCCCGCAAAGCAGGCTCTAAAAAACACTTTCAGAATAAGCCAAAATAATTTCATTTTAATTCTGCTTTCCCCTTATCCAAAGGTATCTCTCCCCCTTCCTTTCTTTTAACCTGCGTGTGTGCGACCAGACGAACCATATTAATCAGGTCTCAGCAGAGCAGTGTGATCTCAGTGTAAACTGTGCATGTCAGAATCATAGAATCATAGAATGTCAGAGTTGGAAGGGACCTTGCAGGTCATCTAGTCCAACCCCCTGCACTCTGCAGGAGCATAGCTGAAAGATAGCCCTACAACATATCTTTACTTTACTTTACAATTCGATTTATTTACCGTCCTTGACCCCTAGGGGGTCTCAGAGCGGTTTACAGGCATACTAATATGTAGTTATTATCTTAACCTAGGGCCACAATTCGAGGGGGAGGGGCTCCCTTACCGACACCCAAGCGGCACGCACTCTCTTTTTGTTGATATCCCGGGCGGGCTTCGGATGCTGCTCTTGGCGCCTCACGCTGACCGGCGACCACCTCCGGCAGGCTCCTGGTGGACTCCTTCGACGCACGACCACTTCTGACTGCAGCTTCAGCTTCCGTCCCTTAGGCTCCTGCCGCGCTGCGTCGTCTCGCCGTCGCGTCGCCTCAACTCCACCTCCATCCGGTTCGGCCACCGCATCCCTAGGTCACCAGCTGTTCCGCCGCCATTGCTGTTACCATTGCTGCTGCCGCCGCCAGCACTCTTGGCACACAACCAGGAGGAGGGTGCCCCCTGCCACCTAGGGCAGGTACCCATTTGTCTACTTGCTTTTGCTTTCGAGCCGCTAGGTGGGTGGGAGCTGGGACTAGGGCCGGGAGCTCACCCCGGCCACGGTGGGTCTCGAACAGCCATAGTGGCTGTTCGCTAACGTTGTTACTGCAGGCGTTGTACTGCCTGCGCCACCGCTCCCTCATTTTCAAGTGGAGGCTGGACGACCCTCTTTCGGGTATGTTGTAGGTATGTAGGGCTCTGTCTCGGCTCTGCTCCTGCAGAGTGCAGGGGGTTGGACTAGATGGCCTGCAAGCCGGTCCCTTCCAACTCTTAACATTCTATGATTCTATGACTGTTCACTTGACTCTGTCCCCACCTGTTTCTTTGACGGATCTCAAAGGAGGCCATTTGCTCTTGAACAGCTTCAAGAAGTTGTTCCTGATCTCTTTGGTTCTCATGCCGTAAATGATGGGGTTGACTGCCAAAGGGAGCAATAAGTAGATGGCACTTATTAGATTGTGGACGTCCTGAGTGGCAGACTTGGCTAAGCGAAACACAATGGAGGAGATGAGACTGCAAGAATAGACCGTGAGGATAACCATGAGGTGGGTGCCGCAGGTGTGGAAGGCCTTGCTCCGGAGGTGGCCGGAACTTATCTGCAGAGCCACGTGAAAGATGCGGCTGTACGAAGTCAGGAGAAAGCTGAGGTCAAAGATGGCGGTGATGGTCCTTACTAGCAGGCCGACGATCTTGTTCCTGGAGATGTCGCCGCAAGACAACCTCATGAGGGCCATGTGTTCACAGACAAAATGCCCAATGACGTTGGACCGGCAGAACCTCACCTGAGAAGCCAGGATCACCACCGGGCTCACCACGGCCACGCTCCGGGCAAGAGCCACCAGGCTCAGTATCACCATGAGCTTCTTTGTCATGATGTCCACGTAGCGCAGCGGGTGGCAAATGGCCATGTATCTGTCCAGAGCCATCACGACGAGGATGTTGCAGTCTACCAGGCGGACGAAGTAGAGGAAGAACATCTGGACGAGGCAGGCCGTCAGGGAAATGCGGATGGCTCCGAAAATGACGCTGAGAAGCATCATGGGAAGGATGACTGTGGTGCCACAGACATTGACCCCGAAGAGCAACGCGATCAGCGCGTACATGGGGGAGTGGAGGCTGCTCTCTGCCTTAATGGTGTAGATCAGCATGGAGTTTCCAATGATGATCGAAGCGTAAAGGCAGAAGAAGGGGACGGCCAGGAGGTATCTGGATTGCTGGAGGCCGGGGAAGGCAAGGAGGAAGAATTCCGTGTAGGAGACGTTGGCAGTTCCATTCGGGCCTCTTCCACTCATCCCAGGACTTCCTGAGGACACCTAGAACATCCCAGGAGGCTTCTGATCTGCAGAGGGGGGGGGGAGAAAGGGGAAACCTGTTCATTTTCTGCCTCTTCGCCTTAAAGAGAACTTATTTTAATGAAAAACTCGGGAACGAGAAAAAGGTACAATGCTGTCGCAGTGAGTAGGAGGAGAAAGCCAAGGGAAAGAATTGCTCCCAAGGAGCCGTGTGGTCTAGCGGAGAGGACGCGGACTCTAATATGGGGAAACTGGGTTTGATTCCTCGCTTTTCCATTTGCAGCTGCCGGATGCCCCTGGGCAAGCCATAGTTCAAGCCATAGTTCTGGCAAGAGCTGTTCTTGAAAAAGACCAGTTTCTGTCAGAGCTCTCTCAGCCCCACCGACCTCACAGGGTGTCTGTTGTGGGGAGGGAAAGGGAGAGGAGATTGTAAGCCGCTCTGAGACTCCCTTGGGTAGTGAAGGAGTAGTGCTGCTGTGCCCTCATAACTTCTGTAACACTAGCAGATTGTGGTTTCTTTTGTACTTCTGTGTACTTCAGGAGCTGTATATGTTTTATTCTGTTTGTAAGCCGCCCTTCGCTGGGAGGACAGGATATAAATATAAGTAAATAAATAAATAAAAATAAATCCAATCTCCTCCTCCTCCTCCTTCGCTGTGAAGTCTTGTGAGTAAAAGTTCTACTTTGTGAGCTACTGGTGTTAAAGGTGTGACTGAGCGATTTGGCTACTGCATAAGTTAGTTTGCTCTGGAGCCATCCTTCCTGAGCCAAGACAAAAATGTGTGAGCCGGAGGCTAAAAAACTGTGAGCTAGCTCACACTAACTCAGCTTAGAGGGAACACTGGCCCTGAAAGTGAGACCAAGACTCAGTTTCCCATCTGTAAAACGTGAACAACAGCAGCCTTCCTTTCAAAGTTAGTTCCTACCAGGGTAACTTGTTCAGGCAGGCCACATACATGAGAAATAACCATAACTTTCCAAGGAGAAAGAGATATAAGAAGGCTTTGACCTAAGTGAAGAGGAGATTCAAGCAAAACTCTCATTTCAGTGGATTCTTAATATTATTGTTGTTGTTCTTACCCAGATTTCATGGCCAATAGAGTGCTAAGTGATTCAATTGTTTTTAAAGGCGGATGTTGTAGCTCCCGCTAATGGTTCCATTTGCTTCCAAGGTTTCAACTAGTTTGGTCAAATGCAAGAAAGGGGGCCAATATTAAAAACTTAATGAAGGAAATATATAAAAAAATACAAGTATTTATTAATCACAAATTTTAAAATTATATAAGGGCCCAATCACACATTATGTATAAATAACAAACGATAAAACACAAGGGCGGATAAATCTGACCTGACGCATTTCGGCCTGGACCAAAAGCAATTATGGGTTTTTAAATTACTTTTTGCATTTAGACTCAAAATTGTGGGATACATTATTTTATACATTTTTTGTCTTTAGGTTTATATCTGAGAACCACTTGGCATGTGATTGCACTTTTGGAGGCCTCATTTGTACTTTTTACTCTGTGCCTGGTGGTTTTATTTTGAAAGTAAATCAATGGTATATATATTTATTGGCAATATATGTTTACAGTCAATTTATCTGTTTTAATATATGTGTTTAATTCCCCATTTTTTAATCTTTTACAGCAACTTGCTTCTGGTCCTTATTGAATTTATACTTTGTATTTACATGATTGTACTATATTTGTGGAGCTGCGGTGGCTCAAGTGGTTAAGACGCTGAACTGCAGGCTGTGGAAGGTCAGTAGTTCAGCTGTTCGAGACCCGAGTGTGCCGCATGACGGAGTGAGCTCTTGTCTCTGGTTCCAGCTCCTGCCAACCTAGCAGTTCAAAAGCAAGACATTGCAAGTAGATAAATAGGTACCACTTAGGTGGGAAGGTAACAGCATTCCATGCGCCTTGGTGTTTAGTCATGCCGGCCACATGACCACGGAAACGTCTTTGGACAGCACTGGCTCTTCAGCTTTGAAATGGAGATGAGCACCACAACCCTAGAGTCGGATTCGACTGGCTTTCGAGCAAGGGAACCTTTATCTTTACTTTACCTTTACTATATTTGTATAATAGCCAATATGTTCCTCAATATTGACCTCTGAGGAAGGCCTATGTAGGCCGAAACGTGTCAGGTCAGATTTATCCGCCCTTGTGTTTTATCGTTTGTTATTCATGCATAACGTGTGATTGGGCCCTTATATAATTTTAAAATCTGTGATTAATAAATACTTGTATTTTTAAAATATATTTCCTTCATTAAGTTTTTAATATTGGCCCCCTTTCTTGCATTTGACTAACCTTCGTCAGGTTCTGGATTCTAAGTTTTAGGTTCAGTTCCCTCCACCACCCTTTTTTGTCCCTCTTCAACTAGTTTTGTAACATTTTTAATGGCTGCTGTTTCCTATTCGGTTCTCTCAGTTGCTCGATCGGTGGTTTTGTTGGTTTGCTTACTGAGTGTGATTTTAAAAATGGTTTGATCTTTTCATTGGCCTCACCACCTTGAGAACATTGAGGTATGAAGAGGAACAGAAATGACATACACACCTAAGTAAATAATTGCAATAAAATGTCATTTGTCCCATGGCAAATTTGCGCTCTTATTGGTCCCAAAAAAATGAAGCCAGGGCCCAGTTCTCACAACCGACATATCAACCATTAACAGTTCAGTGTGTTTCATGAGGAAGAACTTCATCATAAGGCTGTCACGGTGAAGTGCTTCCCCATGAAAAACATTCCTGTACATAGAAAGTTAGCAATGTGTCAGAGAGAATACAAAAACATGTGCTTTGGTATGAGACAATGAGCGTTGTGTGAACCAATTCGGTTCATGAGGTTCGTGACATGGTAGAATGCCCCCCTTCCAGCAAGCTAGAGACACCAAACTCGCAGGGGTTCTCTGGATGACTCTCTTCTACCTGCCAACTAAGTTTGACGAGGATTGGATTCACAGGGTCCGAGTTTTGCCCCCCCAAAGAAGGTGCCCCCATCCTCCATAGTTTCCAATGGAGGGGAAGAAACCAGCAAAAAAGCAAGGGCAATAAAAGCCCAGCAGAACAGAATCAAAGTCCCAGAGAATCTATGCAGTAGAAACTGAAGGTGGGCATTGTTCCCTCTAAGCTGAGTTAGTGTGAGCTAGCTCACAGCTTTTTAACTTCTGGCTCACACATTTTTGTCTCACTCAGGAAGAAGGGCTCCAGAGCAAACTGATTCATGCAGTAGTCAAATTGCTCGCTCACAACTTTTACACCAGTCGCTCACAAAATAGAATTTTTGCTCACAAGACTCCACAGCTTAGAGGGAACATTGAAGGTGGGGCATTTTTGCAAGCCCAGCAGAACCAGGGGAATGTGCCCAGCAGAACCAGTGCCACAGTGGCAGTGCAAACCCAACAGAACTAAGTTCAAGCCAGAGAAGTAGAAATGGAAGGTGGGGGTGGGCAGGCATTTTTGCAAGCCCAGTAGACTCCAAGGTGGGAGCAGATTACATATTTGGGGTCCCAGTTATGGACCCCCCGAAATGGTCTCCCACATTTATACCCTCCCACACATCCTGAGTGTGAAAACCTTCTTCTCTGTGTGCCATGAGGGTAAAAGAGGATGTGAAGGGTGCTCATCACGGAGGGAAGAAGTCCCCAAAGAAAAAGAAAAACCCACGGCTTTCAAAGCAGGAGGGGGATGCGGGGTGGTGGTGGTAAGCCTCAGGAGCCGCAGGAGAGGGCTCCAAGTGCTGCATGCTGTTCGAGCCCCCTCAGTCAGAGCTCGGTTCCTCCACCTGGGAGGCCAGAGGACGCTTCCCACCAGGAAGGATCAGGGCCTCCCCGGGGGAGGTTCAGTGCCCTACGGAAAAGTTTGGGGAAGTTCTCCAGTTCCTCAGCCCCCCCGTAGATGACGCCTATGCCTCTTCAGACTAAACAGATGTAGGCCCTTCCTGCGCCTTTGTTCCCTTCCTCTCTCATATCTCACTGATGACTGTCCTTGAGCCCTCGTTAAATCATCTTGAACTCGGTAGAATTCTAGGCCAAACTGGGCCTGGGTTGCTCTGAGCAGAGTGACCGATGGACCTCCCAAGTCTTATAGATGGAATTCTGGGCTGGGAAGTAAGTGGCACAGGGATGCAGATATGACTGAGCCACCCTCTTCTACTTCGATCGGTGCATGCCTTCAGAATCAAAGTTGTAGCTCTACCTACCTTGATGCGCTAGGAGGCCCGGTGTGCCAATTCTGCAAAGGCCGGTTGCATTCTACAGGCTTAAGTAAGTTCAGGCAGATACTCAGGGGAGCTCCAACCCGGAGGGCCTTTTCTGTGGCTTGGGATTGCGCTCTAGATAGCAATGGACACAGTTGCTGCTCTTGCAGGAGGGCATTTTAAGTTCATGACTCAGAAACTGGGGACTCGGGAATATGTAATTTACTTTGTCATGAAGCATGAGAACATAAGAACATAAGAGAAGCCAATGTTGGATCAGGTGCAACTGCGGGACTCTGCAGTCTTGAACACAAGGCATTGCCGAGCTAAAAAAATGAAGAAAGGGCAGCAGGAACAATCAAGGGGTTGCATCTCCTTCTGTGTGAGGAAAGGCTGAGGAGTTTGGGGTTATGCAGTTTGGAGGAAAGATGATTCAGGACTTAACTCTATGTTGCATTTTCCTTGCATCTTTCCTGGGACTGCCACAAGGACATTTGCTCAGGCGTGAGCTGCAAATTTCTTGCCCAGGACAGTTCCTATGCATGCCACCTCCTTACTTCTCGAGATTCGGAGATTATTGAATTGACTGTCAAGTTCTTTTATGGTCTTATAAAATGGAAAAATGTCCCTGATCATTCTAATTGAGTTCAAAGAGTTTGTATAATTTAATTCTAGGTTTTGCGGTTGGGAATTTTTTTTTTAATATTGTTATAATTTAAGTTCATACAAATAGACATACCTTTGTAATGCTTTAGAAGTTATCTATCTTTCACAAATTTTATAGGATTGTTTTACCCTATGGCAACTGTTTAATATTTTATGCCAATAAATGTATTTGTTTAAGTATGTTTAAGTAAGAGAAGCCAATGTTAGATCAGGTGCAACTTCAGGACTCTGCAGTCTTGAACACAAGGCATTGCCGAGCTGAAAAAATGAAGAAAGGGCAGCAGGAACAGTCAAGGGGTTGCACCTCCTTCTGTATGAGGAAAGGCTGAGGAGTTTGGGGTTATGCAGTTTGGAGGAAAGATGATTCAGGACTTAACTCTATGTTGCATTTTCCTTGCATCTTCCCTGGGACTGCCACAAGGACATTTGCTCAGGTGCGAGCTGCAAACTTCTTGCCCAGGACTGAGTTCCCACTCATGCTGAGGCTTGCTTTGGATTGGGACCATGGCTCATAGGGTGAGGGGGGTTTAACCCTTCCCCTAGAAACATTTCCCCAATGTGAAATGGCCCTGGGAACCCTTCCCCAACCCACTGGGGAAACATATGGGAGCACAGAATGTATAGTGTATGTCTTATCTAAAGCCTTTGTGGTGTGCCCAGAGAGGATGTTAGAAAAATGTATGCAGTTGGGCCATAAGAGGGACACTAGAAGCCCTCCCACTGTTGCCCTCCCACTGTTGCCTCCCCCAAGCACCAAGAATACAGAGCATCCCTTGCCCCAGACCGAGAGTTCCTAACTGTACCTTGTGGCTAATAGCCATTGGTGGACCTCTGCTCCATATGTTTATCCAATTACCTCTTGAAGCCATCCATGCTTGTAGCTGCCACCACTTCCTGTGGCAGTGAATTTCATGTGAACTGGTTGTGCTGGGCTTGCAACCACCCCCCTTTTGTGGATTGTGAGTCTGTGCTAGAAATCAGTCCTGCTGAGCTGGCATTGCCACAATGGCACTGGATTCTTCTGGGCACTCTTTGATTGCACTGGTACTGCTGGGCACCCTGTACATTGCACTGGTTCTGATGGGCTTGCAAAAATGTCCACTCACCACCTTCATTTTCTACTGCAGAGTTTCTTTAGTTTGACCTTAGTCCTGTTGGGTTTGCCCTGCCACAGTGACATTGGTTTTGTTGGACACACTGCACTGGTTCTGCTGGGGTTGCAAAAATGCCACCTCTCTGGGACTTTGATTCTGTTCTGCTGGGCTTCTATTGCCCTTGTTTTTTGGCTGGTTTTTCTCCTGCATTGGAAACAATGGCGGATGGGGGCACCTTCTTTGGGGGGCTGTACCTCAGACCCCATAAATCCAATCCTTGCCAAACTTGATTGGCAGATAGAAGAGAGTCATCTGGAGATCCCCGGTCCTTTACTGAAATCCAGGTAAACAACATCAACAGCATTCCCTTGATCCAGTAAGCTCGTCACTCAGTCAAAGCAGGAAATGCGGTTGGTCTGGCAGGACCTGTTGGAGACAAATCCATGCTGATTTCCCCGGATCACCAAGTTGTCCTTTAGATGCTCACAGATGATCCCGTCAAAATCTGCTCTAGTATCTTCACTGGGACACAGGTCAGACTGTCTGATCTGTAGTTTCCCGGGTCATCCCTCCTCCCTTTTTTGTAAACTGGGATCACATCTGCCCTCCTCCAGTCTTGTGGAACATCTCCTGTCCTCCAAGAGGTCTGGAAGATGATGGACAAAGGCTCTATAAGCTCTCTAGAAAGTTCTTTGAGCACTCTTGGGTGCACACCATCTGGCCCAGGGGATTTGTACTCCTTCAATGCAGTCAGGTGCTTCTCAACTACCTCTCTGTCCATGTCAACCAGCAGCCTGGATGCCATGCCTTGCCTACTACCATCTCTAGATGAGCCTGTTCTCTTCTTCAGGGAAAAACCTGAGGCAAAATAGGCATTGAGCCTTTCTGCTTTCTCTCTGTCCTCTGTCAGAGTTTCTCCATTTTCACCCAACAGTGGGCCCATCACCTCTTTTATCTTGCGTTTGCTCCTCACATATCTGAAGAAGAGTTTCTTGTTGTTGTGAACCCCCCTGGCCAGCTTGAGCTCACTGTGAGCTTTGGCCTCTCTGACAGCCGACCTGCAGTGCCTGGCAACCCACAGACACTCTTCTTTAGAGGTATGTCCTGGCCTCCATGTCTTGAACATTTCCTTTTACTCCCTTAGCACTTTATGGAGTTCTCTGTTCATTCCCATTGGCTTCTTGGAAGGAAGGGAAGGGAGCAAGTGAAGGGTGGGCTGTCCCAAAACAAGAGCTCTTGCAAGCTGAAGCCACTGCTATTCCAAGAAGAAAGAAACATGGTAGGCAGATCATGAGAGGGAGGGTAGGAAGGGTTGCCTCAGTGCTTAGTTCTCATGGCCCTTTCTTAATGCCCCGTTTTTCAATATACATTGGCTTCACAAGTGACATAAGAATTGTTATGTATTCTGATGGATTGTCATCACATGGACTGTTATGCGAATTGCCTAACAGAGAGTCAATGTTATGCTTCGCCCTGGGCTAGGATCCTAATGCATCCAATAGGAGCCCTAGCCCAGGCAATGTCGTCCAATCATGTTACAAAGCGGGATCGCTTGTGATTGGCCTTTATATCTCCAAACTCATAGGTTGTTATTTGTACAGGGGGTGTGGCTACGTTAGCCGGGAATGTTTAAATACAGAGAAGCCAGTGTATATACTTTGATGGGTTCTGGCTGGCGATTGTTGTACCGTGTTGGAGAAGTAACGAAGCTGAAGAATAAAAACCGCATTCTTGCTGAATCACTCTCCGACTCTTTGTTAAGTTCGCGACTTAACAAGAATATCAGAAAAGCCCTGCTGAGTCAGTCCAGTGGTCCCTCTAGTCCAGCCTCCTGCCTCACACAGCGGCCAGCCAGTTCCTCTAAAGGGCCAACAACAGGGCATGGAGGCTGAGGCCTTCCCATGATAAGAACCTCAGAAGAGCCCTGCTGGATCAGACCAGTGAGGGTCCGTCCAGTCCAGCATCTTGCCTCACACAGCGGCCAGCCAGTTCCTCTGAAGGGCCAACAACAGGGCATGGAGGCCGAGGCCTTCCCCTGATAAGAACCTCAGAAGAGCCCTGCTGGATCAGACCAGTAAGGGTCCAGCTAGTCCAGCCTCTTGTCTCTCACACAGTGACCAGTCAGTTCCTCTGGAGTTCCATCAACAGGGCATGGAGGCCAAGGCCTTCCTAAGAACAGAAGAAGAGCCCTGCTGGATCAGACCTGTGAGAGTCCATCTAGCCCAGCATCCTGTCTCATACAGTGGCCAACCAGTTCCTCTGGAGGGCCAACAACAGGGCATAAAGGTTGAGGCCTGTCAGGTCCCCAGTCAATTCACTCTCCACACACACTTTTGGCAGTGTAACGCTTTATTAAAGATATGATGCTGTGGGTTCCAAAGCATTTGTTAGGACTGAAGAAAAGTGTGGGAAAATACAAGATATTGGTAAAACCCATAAATTCCATGCATACACACATCAAACCTAATCCCTGGGATTTCTATGGCAACATGGACAGGTATTTGATGCCCTATCTAACCTAGCCTGGCATACAGATCTCTAAGGACAGTCTCACAGGAACTATCTTGGGGCTCCGCTTGAAGAAAGTTACAAGCTGCTACTCCCATGCACTCTAACAACATAAATCCCTCCCCCCTTCCGGAATTTGAAATGCGAATGAAGGTACAGTGATATTAACCAGAGCGGCTAGAAATCGAAAGTGACTGGCCTGCATTGGCCTGAGCTCGACATACTGCCCCCCGAAGCTCCTTCAATGGCAGTGATGAAACTCTTTAATTAAACGAGAACCTCTGATGTGCGTAGCAAGAACCCATTCATTCTGTTCTGGCCCAAAGTTCTTCCACTTGACAAGGTGGTACAATTGACTCCGCCTCAATCTGGAATCCAGGATTGTCTCCGTCAATCAGGAGAGGAGGGTCCAGCGTCCTGGGTTGCAAGCCCTTCAAGTGCTTTGTGGAAATATACACAGAGTCACCAGAAGCCAAGTGCCACTTGGGGCTTCTCTTGTTGTCAGCATAAAGTTTGTAATCCTCTTTGGCTTTATTCAAAGTCTTTTGCAATGTGTCCCAGTTCCTAGTCAATGTGGTCCACCACATCTGGGCATCCCCCTTAACTGGCTCGCGCAAATCCACAGTGGGCATGGGCCACCCTTCATACCCGTGCACTGCCATGAAAGGGGACATTCCAATGGAACTGTGTAGGGAGTTATTGTAACTGTACTCAGCAAACGGCAACAACTGCACCCAGTTATCTTGTTGGTGATTGATATAGCAGCTAAGGAACTGTTCCAAGATTTGGTTAGTGCATTCTGCTTGGCCATCCGTTTCCAGGTGGCGGCTACTACTTAAGCCCTGTTCCACCCCCAGAAGGCCCCTGAGTTCTTTCCAAAATTTGGATACAAACTGCGTTCCACGATCTGATATCACTTTGTGTGGCAACATGTGGAGTCTCACCACATGCTGTAGAAACATAGTGGCCAACTGCTTTGCTGGGGGTATTTGCTTAAAGGTAAAGGTAAAGGTTCCCTTGCCCGAAAGCCAGTTGAATCTGACTCTAAGGTTGCGGTGCTCATCTCGTTTCCAAGCCGAAGAGCCAGCGCTGTTCGAAGATGTCTCAGAGGTCATGTGGCCAGCATGACTAAACACCAATGCACGGAACGCTGTTACCTTCCCACTGAAGTGGTACCTATTTATCTACTTGCAATGTCTTGCTTTTGAACTGCTAGGTTGGCAGGAGCTGGAACTAGAGACGGGAGCTCACTCCGTCCTGCGGCACACTCGGGTCTCGAACTGCTGAACTACCGACCTTCCACGACCTGCAGCTCAGCGTCTTAACCACTTGAGCCACCGCAGCTCCGGGTTTTTGCTTACATGGCACAAAATGAGCTGGTTTAGAAAACAGATCAACAACTACCCAGTTCACTGTTTTCCCTTGGCTAGGGGGTGTCAGTTATAAAATCCATCGGAATCACAGCCCAGGGTTGTTCAGGGGTTTCCAACGGTTGGAGCTGGGCAGGGGACCTTTCCCACCCTCCGTTTACTCATTATGCATGTTTGACAGGTAGCCACATACTTGGAGATGTTTCCTCTCATCCCTGGCCACCAAAACTGTTGTTGGCTCAGATGCAAAGTCTTTAAATAACCAAAGTGCCCAGACATTTTATTGTCATGACTATGAGACAAGACTTCACCCTGGACAGACCCCAGGACAAACACCTCGTCACCCTTTTGGCACAATCCCTCCTTTTTAATCGTGTCTAAATCTTGAGGGGTGTCTGCGGCTTTCAGCTTCTCCATCCATTCTCCCAGCTCCGCCTCCCTCCCCGCTTTCGCCTGGCTCCGCGTCATCACCACTTCTCTCAACTGGGTGGGAGAGAACATAGTGAGGAATTTCAGACAGACGATATAATCCGGAAGAGGAACAGTTCCCAAACAGTTTCTGGCTTGTCATTTCAGACAGAACCGTTTTAGAACCTGTTCCCTACCGGAATATATTTGTAATTTCACATACAAACGCTTCTGTATGGGGCTGAAGGGTTTTACCTGTCAACTGCTTCCAAGTAGTCTTCAGTTTCCTCTCCCAGTTCCGATGCGCTTTTTCCCACCGTTTTTCGCCCACGCAGGCGATCTCCAGCTTTTTTTTTTAACGTTCGCTTTATAGCATTATAGCGCTATAACGCAACAGCATTATATCAACCCCATTGGAATGCCTGGAGTGTTTTGTTATAGTGCTATAGCGCTCTAAAGCGAATGTAAAAAAAAAAGCCGGAGATCGCCTGCGTGGGCGAAAAACAGTGGGGAAAAAGCGGTGCAGTCTGCAATGGCAAACCGCTTCAGATCCAGCTCTTTACCGGAAGGGGAAAGCCATGTGTGAAATGGCAGCCCTATACCGGTTATCTCCATGATGGATCAAAAACAGCTTCAAAATGGGTTAAAAAGGGTAATGTGAAATTGTTAAGTGTCTATGACCTCATCACGCTGGCTAGTGTGCTGTGGGAGGCGGGGCAGGGCATCTGCAAGGATGTTAGGTTTCCCGGGGAGGTGCTTTAGAGTGAATCAAAACTTAGAGAAAAACTCTGCCCACTGAAGCTGCTTGGCGTTGAGGTGGCGGGTTTTTTGGGGGAGCCTCTAGGTTTTTATGGTCAGTCCATACCTCAAATAGTACCCTCGCCCCCTCCAGCCGGGGTCGCCAGGTAGTCAGAGCGAGCTTGATGGCAGCGGCCTCCTTGTCCCAAACCACCCAGTTCCTCTCAGCCCCAGAGAATTTCTTAGACATGTAAACGAGGGGGTGTAACTTCCCATCTGGGCCCTTTTGCAAAATCCCCCCCCCATCGCCACGAGGCGTCCACTTGGATAATAAAACCTTTAGTTTCATCTGGATGGTGGAGTATGGGCTCCGAGGTAAACAACGTCTTTAAGTTGTCAAATGCCTGCGGCCTTCCCCTAACAAGTTATAAGAAGAACCCTGCTGGGTCAGACCAGGGAGGGTCCATCCAGTCCAGCACCCTGCCTCACACAGTGGCCAACTACTTCCTCTAGAGGGCCAACAACAGGGCAGAGAGGCCGAGGCCTTCTCCTGATAAGAACATTGGAAGAGCCCTACTGGATCAGACTCATGAGGGTCCCTCTAGTCCAGCCTCCCGTCTCACACAGGGGCCAGCCAGTTCCTCTGGAGGGCCAGCAACAGGGCAGAGAGGCCGAGGCCTTCCCCTGAGAAGAACCTCAGAAGAGCCCTGCTGGATCAGACCAGTGAGGGTCCATCTAGTCCTGCCTCCCATCTCACACAGGGGCCAGCCAGTTCCTCTGGAGGGCCAGCAACAGGGCAGAGAGGCCGAGGCCTTCCCCTGAGAAGAACCTCAGAAGAGCCCTGGTGGATGACCAGTGAGGGTCCACTCAGTCCTGCATCCTGTCTCACGCAGTGGCCAGCCCCTGGAGGTCCAACAGCAGGCCTTCCCCTGAGAAGAACATCCGAAGAGCCCTGCTGAATCAGTCCAGTGAGGGTCCATCTAGTCCAGCCTCCCATCTCACACAGTAGCCAATCCCTTGTCACCTGGAAATCAGTTAAAATCCCAGGAGATCTCCAGTTACCACCTGGAGGTTGGCAACCCCACCTGGTATGCACGTGTGTCATGTGACTCTGCATGTGTTCAGCTGACTTACAAGAGCCGCCTTTCTTAGAACCAAGCGCTGGATTGGCCCTTTCGTGTGCATGCGGCTTCCCACCTGCTCCTCACTTGAAGGAAATCTTCCCTGTTTCCCACGCTGTTGACATTTTGACGCATGTAGAATATTGTTTTCCAGCGCTGCAAAAAGAGCCAGAGTTTATTTTTGCCTGCCTGACCTCAGAACTTGACAAAGTTAGAAGTCTCTAAACTTGTGTCTGTTTTCCTTTTCCGCCGGGCTCCCTCCCTTCCTCGGGGTGCCGCGGTGGCCCAGGAGTGCAATTAGCATTAACGAGCTGGTCAGTAATGAGGCCGCAGAGGAATCGGTTAGCTCTGGCCTGGACGCAGCTGGCTCAATTAGGTGGCAGGTGCAACTGTGGCCATCTCCCCTTCCCTGGGCAGGCGCTGGTTCACCTCTGAGCCAAGTCCGCCTGCAGCCTCCGCCTCGTGGGCCTTCCGTTGCTGCTGGACACCAAGAGAAGAGAAACTTTTCTTTCTTTCTTTCTTTCCCTGAGGGTAACTTGGCACAGTCGCATCTCTCTGAAGTTTGCACAGGACAGAGGCGCCCTGTCCTGAGAGCTACGCTGGAGTCAGGCCTCTTTCTCCTCCGGCTTAAACTCAAGGTTGCCGGTACCATTTTGATTCTCAGGGCTTCATTACTTGGAGTGATCTTTTGGACATGGAACCCTGGCTGCACTAACCCGAAGCCAGATCCTAGATCTCTGCCTGGCTCTGCCGAAAGATTTCTTGAAAAGCAACACAGGCAGAGATTCCAATGTGCTTTCCCACCACTGGCATGTACGCCGCGGACCGCGTGGCAAAGACTCGTGCTGAGAGCCAGATGTTTCACAGTGACATCATAAAATCTCTGAAAGGCCGGTGGGGGGGGGAGGGAATGGGTGATGTGTCTGGACCTCCCATGCATGCCTCCCCTTCTGCCACCCCCCCAAATCCACTCAGATTTATTTTCCCAAGAGTAGTTTTGCCCTGCCATCTAACCCACCGACTCCCACGTGGCACTCTGGGTGGCTCGTGCTGGGCCAAAACTGTTCCCCAAAACACCCAATAAAAGGAAATGCATCCAAAAGCAGAGTTTGCAAAAGTCAAAGAGCAGCGTTGGAGAGAAGAAAAGTGCCCCCGCACAACCAAGGTTCCCTCCAAGCTGAGTTAGTGTGAGCCAGCTCACAGTGTCTCCGGCTCACACATTTTTGCCTTCGCTCAGGAAGGATGGGGCTCCAGAGCAAACTGATTTACGCAGTGGCCAAATCGCTCGCTCACGACTTTCATGCCAGGAGCTCACAAGGTAGGATTTTTGCTCACGAGACTCCACAGCTTAGAGGAGGGAGCCTTGCTTGGCACCCGTCAGTCTTGGGTGTCTGGCAGGGAGTGGCCGGCCGGGAGCCGTGTCTCACTTCCTTTTGGAAGGCCTGCGGAGAGAGGGAGGTGGCTGGAAGCGAGGGGCCGGATCTGGGCCAGCCTCAGACTCTGTGGCTGAGGCTGCCGAGCCAAAGCAGAGCATACAAAGCCAGACTTTGCCTGGGTCACAACCAGTGTTCCCTCTAAGCTGAGTCAGTGTGAGCCAATGCACAGTTTTTTAGCCTCCGGCTCACACATTTCTGTCTCAGCTCAGGAAGGGGATAGCTCCAGAACAAATGAATTATGCAGGAGCCAGATGGCTCGTTCACCCCTATAATGCCGGTAGCTCACAAAAGTAGATTTTTTGCTCACAAGACTCCACGGCTTAGAGGGAGCATTGCCCACAATGCTCCCTAGAACAAAGAGGCTCCTGAAGGCCATGAGCAAAGGAGTCAGGCGTGCAATTGGGGTTGCCAACAACCTGCAGGAGGAACGCCATGGCCCTCTAACAGAGGCTTCCTGCATGGAAATGGGCAGGTGAAGGTTTCCATGGCAGGAAGGGAAGCAGCCTCACCTGGCAAAGGCCATCCCAGTAAGCCTCTGTTAAAGGGACAGGACATTTCCCCCCCTTCAAGTTGTTGGAAACCCTGTATCTCAGAGCAGAGAGTTCCAACAACAGGGACCCACAGCTCTGAAAACCCCGTTCCCCACGCACCTGGGTCTTCCCTTGGCCAGTGAGGCTCACGGATCAGGGCACTGCCAACGGACCCCCAGCACTGGGCAGGGGCATATAGCCAGAGGTGGCCCTTGAGGGGCCAGCAATTTGAATTGGGCCCAGGAACAGCTTGGCAGCCAATGACTCTGGGGCACCACTCGTGTTACACATTTCTGCGGGAGGGAGAACAACCAGGAAGAGACTCCCTGGTGCTGGTAAACCAGAGTTTGCTGTTGCATTTGAATGAGCAAGGCACCATTCACCCTTTGCGGTGGCTCAAGTGGTTAAGACGCTGAACTGCAGGCTGTGGAAGGTCAATAGTTCAGCGGGCACTGCCAACGGACCCCCGGCACTGGGCAGGGGCATATGGCCAGAGGTGGCCCTTGGGGTGCCAGCAATTTGAATTGGGCCCAGGAACAGCTTGGCAGCCAATGAGTCTGACACATTTCTGCGGGAACAATCCGCAAGAGACTCCCTGGCGCTGGTAAACCAGAGTTTGCTGTTGAATTTGAATTAGCAAGGCACCATTCACCCTTGGTTTCCAAACATAGTTAGGAGGGCAAGTACTAGCCAGAATTTCCTGGCTTGGATTTAACAACAAGAAATGGTTGAGACAATTGAAGAA
Source organism: Gekko japonicus (assembly GCF_001447785.1). Lineage (NCBI taxonomy): Eukaryota > Metazoa > Chordata > Lepidosauria > Squamata > Gekkonidae > Gekko > Gekko japonicus. The sequence continues at coordinate 2,092 of NW_015171072.1, read as the reverse complement.
AACTGATTGATTATTGTTAATGAATTCCTTCCTTTCAAATAAGAGGAATATCCAGATGTTACACTTTCAGAAGCCTGGGCCTGCCCTGTTGGAAGGGTGAAATGCACACACACACAAATACATATATTCATACACACACACACACAAGCAATAAACTTAGCTTGCAGTGTTATGAGCAAGTAAAGGATACCTCAGTTAGCCCTGAAAAATGTATTTCGGAATACTTGTGAAATTTAAAAGACTTCGTTTCATTTAAATGGTTAATTACAAATATACCCAACTTTGAAGATGGTGCTGCAATCCCAAAACACTACACGCTGAAAATCAAAACATTCAGCAGGGTAAAAAAAAGGAAAGATCTTATACTCAGTGTTAAACCTTCTTTATTTTTAGAGATCTCAAACATATGCTGTGGTTAAGGACTGGCAGTACTGTTGGCTAGGATGACTACACTGCTGGACCTCCTGATGGCCCCTGGGTTTTGACCACCATGTGACATGGAGTGTTGGACTGGATGAGCCCCTGGCCTGAACCAGCATGGCTTCTCTTATATTCTTGCATTTTTATATCATCATTTATGCCTGGGCTGCAGTCTGACGCACCATTTGGGGTGTACCCCATTGAGGTTACCCTGAGGAATAAACACCTAGTTGCAGCACAGCCCCGGTCGCTGGGTGGCACACTATGGAGGTGGGGGGGGTCTTCCCCTGATAACATTTTGGAACCCTTAAAGAGCAAGAGAAGTGAGGAAAGGGTGTGTTATACACCATCACCTGTCTCCCAAAGTCACTATTCCTTTTTTTAATTTTTCGCTGTCATAATAATAGTTATGGTGAGAAGCCCTGGAGGTTCTCTGTTCAGGCAGAAAGGTAGCCCAGGACTCCTAAATGTGGTTCTTAAATTGTGACCTCTTATGTGTTCTTATAATTGTTGTGTTATTGATATTGTTTTTATTTTTTAAATAATTGTTTTATTTATATTCCGAGCCTCCCTGAGTTCTGCAAAGGGAGCAAGGCGGATAACAAATGTTTAAAACAATAAACAAATAAGTAAATGGTTTGGAAGAAGCAGGAAATAGCCCACAAGTCAGGATGCCAACCTCCAGATGGGACCTGGAGTTCCCCCCAAATTACAACTGGTCTCCAGATTACAGAACTCAGTTCCCCTGGAGAAAAGAGCAGCTTCAGAGAGCAGACCCTGTGGCATGCCATAGACTCTTGGTGAAAGCCCTACCAAAATTTCACCCTCCACAAACTCTGCCCCCAAATCTCCAGGAAGTTCCCAGGCTGGAGTTGGCAACTGTACTAACAGGGCCTCCAGAGTGAGGCTATGAGCACAGCCCTGACATCTTGGAAGATTAGAACCTGGCTAGTCTTAGAACTCTGACTGTAATATTTCCCCCCCCCCTCTCCATCTGACCATATGTCTGATTTAGGCTTCCAAAACGTGCTCATTGCACGGTGTTCTTTGTATCTCTCCTTTATTAACCAGGTTCCTGCACGTTTTGAAAATAATCACTGTGTTCCTCAAAAATCCACCAGGTGGTGCTGTGGATTAACGTCTTGGGTTCTTTCTGGCTCCAAGTGCTAAACCGTCTTGGTTAAAGATGTGTCTTTCCGAGGGAAATGTGATGCGCCAGCCGAAGAAGAGCCACATCCTTCTCTGCCAGTGCTCAAGTCTGCTTAGGATGACCTTGAAAAAGTGCTGATTGTTAAGATGCCGAAAGGAACCGTTTTTATTTTTCTTTCTTTTAAAAATGTAGATTTTAGCACATCTTTTATAGCTATTTTTTTCCTTTGCTTTTGACTTTGTACTTTGGGGTGGTGTCTGCTATATCGGCTTGTCCCTCCCTCTCCGTGTGTTTTTTACACACACACACACACACACAGAAACACACAAGCACAAACACACACCCCGGCCCAAGTTTGGGACTGTAAAGATGTCCAGAGTTCCACTGCAGCCCTTCTTCAAGAAAGCTGTAGTCCTTGATATTTCCTCCTTAGGTGCATGCCCAGGTTCCTGACCCCAAATGGGTGGCTTTTGGGTCTTCGTGGAGAAGATGTGGAGGATATTATAGCTTTGGGAAAAGTGC
>NW_015171071.1:22219-39566 GCF_001447785.1 Gekko japonicus | reverse complement strand
CCAAATGGGCTCGTATGAACAGGGCCTAGTATGGCCTGATGCTCTACCCCTTCTCCTCTTCCATCCTGCCCTTACTTCCTTTGCAGTACTAATGGCTATGCTTCTCAGAGGGCCTGCCTTTCATTTCCAGGGCAGGAGACCCTGTGTTCTCAATAAAGAGGCTGTAAATTTTCACAGGAAAATGATTGATACCAAAAGTTACTATGATCAAGCTGCTCATTTACATGTGAGCTGAGCCCCTCACTGCATCATCTCAATAGTTTGCTCTAGTTTAAATCTGATTCTGTGTCAAGCAGGTTTGCACTTGGACAGTAGCCACTTCAACAGGTTTTCCCACATAAATTGCATGCTACAAGCCTGTTTAGAGCCAGTTTGGTGGAGTGGTTAAGAGCAGCAGACTCTAATCTGGAGAACTGGGTTTAATCTCCACTCCTCCACATGCAGCCTGCTGGGTGACCTTGGGCCAGTCACAGTTCTCTCAGAGCTCTCTCAGCCCCACCTACCTCACAGGGTGTCTGTTGTGGGGAGAGGACTTCAAGTGAAGGGCAGAGTATAAATCCAACTCTTCTTCTTCTTCTTCTTCTTCTTCTTCTTCTTCTTCTTCTTCTCCTCTTAATGCTAAGCATCAGAATAAGGAGGCAGCATGGTTTCAAACAAGAGCATAGTTTAATAAGTCAGGGTCTTTCTCTGTGTGGAGCTGTAATAGCAGATTTGTGGCATCCTTTCTCCCTGTTCCTGGCCACACCAAGTCCTGGAGTGGACTAGGGCAGTTTGAAATACTAGCCCAAATTAAAGGAACAGAATAACAAATGCCACAATGCCTTAATACATATGTACCTTATAATGTATGTTGCAGCTTATGTTAGCTTTTGTGCTTGCATAGCCAGCAAACCATGATTTCAGATATATAAGAACCATGCTCAGATCATTAAAGTGATCTTCTTTTTCAGCACATATTAGCACTTCTTTGTGCCTATGCAGTCCGGATGCATCATTAAATGGCCCAAAGTGGATGTGGGTAAAAAAGTATAATTTCCATGAGGCAAAGTGAGAATATGCATAAATTATTGCAGACACACACAATGGGTTGGATCCAGCCAGCTTCTTCACTCAACATCACCAAATTCCCCTCCACACTATACCCCCCCTCTCTCTCTCACACACACACACACACACTGTATATAGATTTTGCCCATGCTGGTCCCACGATCCCCACAGTAGCTTCCATGATAGTCAAAAAAGACACCCCCCCTCCCTTTTTCAGTTGTTTGGCTCAAACCCAGTTTGCCTGACTTTACTATTAACGCTGGGTCATACACGTGAGGTGAGACACAGATCCAGAAATAGCACAAGCCATGTAGACCAACGATACAGTAATGCCCTTGTTTAAGGAAGCAATTTTAATAAAAGGTTTCCAAGGGGTCTTCAGCACATAGGTCCTAAAACAGTTACAACGTTTAAACAGCACTGGAACACAGTACAACAGCCAGAACTGATACAGAACCAACACAAGCACTCCGAAATACAACAGCACCACCCACTGGTAGGGATGGTTATGTAACCATCACAATACTGCTGTTATTAGTCAAACAAGTTTCAACAATAAGAATTTGGTGAACATGTGGAGGGTGAAAAAAAAGATACCATTCCCCATGAGGCAGGGCAAGAACATGTGTGTGTGTAAATAGGTTCAGACGGTCAGTCTGCCGTCGCTGTTGTGGTCCTAAAGAATATGGTGAGCAGCTGTGAGGGAGGCAGCGATAATGATGGCTGGATATTAGGGTGGCTGGATGGGGCAGCAGGAAAGCAGTATGGGATTGTACATGCATAACTGGCTTCTTTGCACAAATGTGAAATATTCAAACACAGGTGACCTACCTTGAAACTTACCTGTAAGGTAAATGCTAGTCTGCCCCTGTGAGGACAGCACAATCCCAGCATCTATCCTTACTGTTTCCTTAACACAGGCACAACCCCAGAGGAAAGCCTGAAGAACATACTAATTTACTTTTACTGCTTATGTAGCAGACCTAAGTGCATGGCAAATGGCCTTGTCACTTTTAAGAACCACATTAATGTTTGATACTTAGCTGACCTTTTAATAGTCCAGCAGCATCCAATTAGTAGAGGAAGTGCTGTTTTTCTAAAGTTAAGCCGATCACGTATTGTGCAGAAGGTTATTCCAAATGCCAAAAAATGCTAACTGATGTTAAGCTCGGGCATCGGTGATATGTTGATTATGCTTATTTTCTTAATTTGCCAATTAAGCACCACTATCATAACGGGAGGGGGTCAATGTTGCAAAATAAAATATTAAACTGCAGTATAAAATGCATTTTTAATCTTTAAAGGTAAGAACCTATTGCAATGCCGACTTATGTCTTATGTTCATTTCTAACATATGAATTAATTAACTTATAATTAGGAATTATAATTAGGAAGATGCAAATTGCCCTCTACACCAGTAGTGCCAAATGGGAAATGGGAGGAATCACATGGAGGACCTGGGTGCTGGCACTGCAAGGATTAGTTTTGCTCAAGGGTTGAAGTTTTTGTCCATCAGAATGGATCCAACACCATGTTTCTGTCAGGTACAAAATTGCACCTGGGACCTCCTGCCTTCTACCCCACAGCTGATCATATTCTAGAGCAGGGCTGGGGCCCACGAGCCATTCTTCACTAGTGGACAGTTCCAGACAAGGATCCTTTAAGCAAAATAAAGCTTTATTGAAATCACTTACGCATCCTAGGCTAACCTCATTTACAGTCTGTTAGATACGAGACTCAGGCAGCAGGTGAACAGTGATTAACAGCTTTATTGAACACGAAGTCAGAAGAACCAGGACGAGACAAATCAATGGAGCAACAGGCTCCTTTTTAAACAGTCCGGGCTTGGCAAGCCACGCCCACATGTCAGCTAAGGTCCAATCAAATGCAGTACATAAAGACAAATCTTTTCTCTTCCTTCCAGAACTTCCTTTGTTCTGATAGGTCTATTTACAATACCTTTCTAGACTGAAGCTCATACATTCATTACATTACAATACATTACATTACATTACATACACAACACAGTCTACACTCACTCACAGGTTAGGTTGATCAGACCTTATGATGTGCACAGGATGCTTGAGCAGGAGAGCTCCATTGATGATGGAAAGTAGAACTCTGCTGGTGCCTTCCTTTGTAGGGCTGAAGACATCACAGTATTTCTGGCACTTTTGTCACCTCTTTAATCCTTCTCCTTTAAGCCTCCACTATGGGGGTGCATCCAGTTCCTACCAGAAATTCCTTGTTGACATCTTTGTTGCTCTTTGCCAGGCTCATTGGCTCTGTCTGCAGTTTTCTCCTTATCTTGCCTGGCTGTGGAGGTGAAGTGAAAGAGGCCACCTGCACAGAAAAGTTCAAGCAGATCACATGTGTCCTTCTGGAGTGGAACAAGCTGTTCTAGGGCCATATGTGGTGTCCTTGATCTTTGGCTTGCATGCATTCTCTGTTTCTAAACATCTTGGGAAATTTCAGGTTAAAGTTGTTGAATGGACAGGGGCAGTTTCAAGTTAGCTGTTCTTCTTTTGCCAAAGATTACATTCCTGCAAACAGGTAGTCTTCCTAATTCCTAAATCTTTTTAAAATTCACCCCTTCCAGTGGATCTAGAGACAAATTCCCAGGGAACAAGGTGAAGTGCCTCCCTCACAATGCAGGAAGGCAACTGCAAGAGCACCACTGACAGAACCAGGAGAAGAGGGGGGCAGTGGCTTTGGGCGGTGGCAGCTGTGGGGCTGGGGTCAGGGCCATGGCCGGCTGGCCGGCCAATCAACCTCCTCCCAGCCAACCTCCAGTGCTCAGGCATTGCAGCCCTCATTGCCCAGCCAGCCCCAGCACAATGCAGGCCCCAGAGATCAGGGTTGCTGCTAATTCAATAGGGGGCACCAACCTCAGTGCCCCACCGCTAGCTATGGACCTGACGGTGAGACTTGGGGAGGGAAGAAACATCAGCACGATATAATGCCATAGACTCCACTCTCCAAAGCAGTCATTTTATCCAGGGGAACTGATCTCTGTCATCTGGAGAGCAGTTGTCATTCTGGGTAAGCGCCAGTCCTCATATGGAGGTTTGCAGCAGTAGTTCCCAAGGAGGAAATGGCTGCTTTGGTGCCTGTGACATGATACCTGTCTGATAAACCTCCCCTCTCAAACCCCACCCTCCCCAGGCACCACCCTCAAATGTCCAGGGATTTCCCAACCTGGAGTTGACAATCCCGTCTCCTTCCCTCCCAACAGCCAACCTGTCTTTATCTCCCCCTCTGTCTTCAACTTTTCATCTCCACTCCCTCCCTCACAGCCTTTACCTAGGAAAACTATAGTCTTTCTCCACAGTGGGGACCAAAGCAGCTTACATTATTCTCTCCTTTTTATCTGCACAACAACCCTGTGAGGTAGGTTAGGCTGAAAATATGTGACTGGTCCAAAAATCACTCAGTCAGCTTCCATAGCAAGATGGGGATGTGAACCTGGATCTTGCAGACCCTACACTGATGCTCTAACCATTACACCACACTGGTTTTCAAAGGGTGGCTGCTGTTGAACAGTATCAAACAAGCAAGGAGAAGGTCGCCAATAAAAGAATCAACCAATCGGCTATCTCAAGCTTGTCATTAGGGACGCTTGCGCCATGCGCTTGTGAATTCTTGGAAACTAGGAGAAGTTCCACAAGCCTTATGAAGACAGCTTGATAAAGATATTGATTCGAAACAGGACTGTCATGTAGTACTAACCTTGATGTCTTCATGCTCCGAGGGACTTATCTTCAGCTGTTAAAGATAATTTTTTTCCTGTTCTTTCATCATAAAGAAGATTGTTTGCTTTAAGGTTGTATCCAGTAGGGTTTATGTTCAACTTGTAACTGTATGTTTTTTAATGTAATTACACACTTGGTACTTTATTTGCACTTTAGATGATAGCTTATCTTATATCACAATAAATATTTCTGCAAAAAAAAGATTTTGTTCATATTCTTCAAGGTTGAACAGTAGCAAGCAGCCAGGCCCAGTTGAGTCATGCAAGTCAGCTGGTTATAAAGTCACTCAGAGGGTCTGCCAGGCCTAGGGTTGCCAACCTCCAGGTGTGACCTGGAGACCCCCTCACACAGTTGCAATTCAACTCTAGACAACAGAGATCTGTCCCCCTGGAGAAAATGTCTGCTTTGGAGGGTGGACTCTGTGGCATTATATCCAGCTGGGGCTTCTCCCTTCCCCAAACCCTGCCCTCCCCTCAGCTTCCACTGCAAAATCTCTAGGAATTTCCCAACCTGGAGTTGGCAAGCCTTGTAAGCCCTGGCCTCAACAATTCCTCTCTCAAAGGCCAAAATAAGCCTGGAAAGGGCCCTACTTCCTTCCCTTCCCTTTTACTAACAGAACCAAGCTTGGAATACTGTGGTTGCCTAGTAATAGGCACTGAGGGAACCCATTTTTTTAAGCTACAGGCGCTCCTTTGATCATTTTCAGACTTTTTAAGCTGCCCAGGGGGAGGGGTTCACATTTTTCTGCAAACCTAGGGGCCTTTTAAGGTTTGTGGAAAGATCTGTCTTTTCCATTCTCAGCTCCAGTCACTGGATTTTAAGTATGCAAAGATATCACGACTTCGTTATTAGAATATAAGATACCTGATAATCACAGATCTCGCTATCTGTACTAAACATGTCAGTTCTAGAAATGCATTTACCTTATAGACTATTAGCAACCCAGTATAGCAGGCATCAGTGAAGACAGGAAGTTCTTTTAAGTGTTAACACACTAATGTACAATAAGATACATGAGAAGAAAGATAATTACTATTTTACTATTTTGCCAGCGAGATAAGTGCTATCTGCCCTGTTAGCAGCAATTCCAAGTCCACTCTCCTTATTAGAGATCATAAGGCTAGTTCAAAGGAGCCTTGCTGATTACAATTACATTCAGAATTAGCTGATAATAACCCCGTGCTAAATAAATCACATAACATGGGTTCTTTGTTGGACAATCAATTACATTTTAAATGAATCCCTATTAAAATGTACACTTTTTTAAAAAAAGAGAGATCATAGCTTTTGTAATTGTAAAGTATTGCTGCACAGTCCTGAAAGGTCAGACAGTACAATGGACATATTCAGCAAGCAGATTCTAAGTCATAATCCACAGAGTTTAGGCATGGTTAAACCTATTTAAATCAATTAGCTTAAGCTCATCCACCTCTGTGATGGATGGTGGCCATTAGGTACAAACATTAAAATTATAATTTCAGTTGGTAGTTAGATTACAGAATACTTTCTCTCAGTACAATAAATATGTTATTTATCTAGCACAAAACAACAAAGTTGGCCTTGGAAGTTTTGGTGGATGATCTCCATTTGTGGGTGGGCAGGGTCAACACCTGTCTGTTCATATACTTGCTCTGACAATATCCTTTGATATGATTGATCATTTTATTCCACTGGACAAAAGGGAATGGAGTGAGAATCAGGGGGTTAGCACTTCAGGGCATGTATGTCCTTCCTGTCTGACCGCATACAGAAGCTTGTGGTAGGTAAGGTTATATCTGCTTCATGAGAGTTATCCTGTGGATTTCCCCAGGAATGTTTCAATGTTTGGTTTTCAGTTTCTATGAATAAATGTTCAAAATTTTATAGTTGATTATCATTATGCAGATATCTCTTTCAAAAAGCCTTTAGGAAGAGCCATCTCTGTACATCTAGCATGAATGTCGTCTTCCCCTTTTAGACTCACTTGATGTAGCCACACTTATCCATGTCACTGAATTACTGGAACACACTCTGGTAGTAACTAACCTTGAAGACCACTTGAAAATTTTAACTCATCCAATGTAGCTGTGCAGTTGTTATCAAGTTGGTTCCCCCCCACACACACATTATGCATGTTCTAAGATCATTCACTGGCTGCCTATATTTTTTCCATGTTCAGTACAAGGTGGTAGTTCTTCTTTTTAAAGTCCTTCACCACCTTAAACCCACATATGTAAAAGACAGTCTCTTCTAGGGAGGCTGGAAATTTCACAGTGAATGTATTCAACGGCTGAATATAGGGTGTGGCAACTAGAGATGAGCCAGTCACCATGTCTGTTCAGTTTGAACTACTCAAACAATTGTTGGATAGAAAGGAAGTCATTAATGTAATTAAGGACTATCTAAATGAACACCAAATGGTAGGGTTTTTTTTTAAAAAAAAGAAATAGCATTTGTTTATGACTGATTTAACTGTCTGCTCGAACAATTGCCTGCTGAGCAGAGCAGTGGTGTAGCAAGGATATGGAAGGAGGAGAAGAACTCCATCACAATGTGCATTCAGAAGAAGTCAGCTGTGCAGTTGTGTTAAGAAGGAATACAACTGAAGCAATTTGCCAAACAGGCACAAATGAGTCAATGATTAGATGAACACTCCATTGATAAACATGCTGATCAATTATGGGGGAACAGAACATGAGGTGAACCTGCAGGTATTCAAACATCCCTAGCTGTTTCTTGAACAAATCTATATAGCACCAGTCATTATAGGAGTTTTTTCTCACTGTTCACACACACATATACATACATATATCTATCTACATACATATATCAAGAAGCAACAATTAGAACCAGATATGGAACAACTGATTGGTTTAGCATAGGAAAAGGAGTACGACAAGGATGTATATTGTCACCTTGCTTATTTAATAGATATGCAGAGTACATCATGCGAAATGCTAGCCTGGATGAATCACAAGTGGGAATTAAGATTGCTGGGGAAAAGATCAACAACCTCAGATATGCAGACGATACCACTCTAATGGCAGAAAGTGAAGAGGACCTTAAGAGCCTCTTGCTCAGGGTAAAAGAGGAGAGCGCAAAAGTGGGCTTGAAGCTCAACATCAAAAAAACTAAGATCATGGCATCCGGCCCCATCACTCCTTGGCAAATAGAAGGGGAAGTCGGGGAAGTAGTGACAGACTTCACGTTCCTGGGATCCCAGATCACCGCAGACTGTGACAGCAGCCATGAAATTAAAAGGCGCCTGTTCCTTGGGAGGAAAGCGATGGCGAACCTAAACAACATGATAAAAAGTAGAGACATCACCCTGCCAACAAAAGTCCACATGGTCAAAGCAATGGTATTCCCAGTAGTCATGTATGGCTGCGAGAGTTGGACTATAAGGAAGGCCGAGTGCCAAAGAATAGATTCTTTTGAACTATGGTGCTGGAGAAGACTCTTGAGAGTCCCTTGGACTGCAAGAAGATCCAATCAGTCAATCCTAAAAGAAATCAACCCTGACTGTTCCCTGGAAGGCCAGATAATGAAACTGAAGCTCAAATACTTTGGCCACCAAATGAGAAGGGAGCACTCACTGGAGAAGACCCTGATGCTGGGAAAGATTATCTATCTATCTATCTATCTATCATCTATCTATCTATCTATCTATCTACATACATACATACATACATACATACAGGTTGATTTGGCTTCAGTTTTGTGTTTTGAAATTAGTTCCTACGGGTCTTGAAAAATTATGTCTTTGTGTTTGGGTTGGGTTTGTAGGGGATTCTCTATTTCAACATTGCCTTGGGTTCTTGGATTGTACATTGGGTTGGATTTTCTGGTTTTACAGTTTTTTGGGCTTGCAACAGGGTTCCTATTTGGTTTAGCTCGGAGGATTCTCTGGATTAACATTGGGTTGGATTCTCAGGTTGTATATTTGTTGTGTTAGGCTTGCCACATTGTCCCATGCTTCTGCTAGGATTCTCTGTTTCTGCACTGGTTCTTTGGGCTTTTTGGTTCTGTCTGCTTTGAGAGGCTTGTGGCCAGTGATTGCTTTGCTTGCTCTTGTGTCCTTGGGTATTCTTTGCCCTGGAGAAAGCATGGAAATCCACCCCATAAGAAACAATGGAGGGTATCTGGGAGTACCTTGTTCAGGGCCTCACTTGAAACCTGGGTGTTATTTAAAGAACAGGCACCAGCAGCTCCAATTTGGTGCAATTTGCTTAAATAAATAAATAAATAAAAGAACCTTCAGCCCTCCAGAGAGATTCCCCATAGGGAATCATGGAGCCAAATAATATCAGAATTCCCCCCCCCAAAAAAAACCCCTGGCTCTGAGTACAAACCAGTATTTGGAACCTGGATCACTGGGAATACTGATATTTTTCAGCTTCCTGATATTCAGATCTGTAAAATACCTTTATTTTATTTTTTGGGGGGTGCACATTCCTACTACCCTCCCAGTTCTTAGGAGACTCAATGATGCACTATCATTTAGGAATGTTTTCAAGCGCTAATAGAGGCAATGCTTTTTATTTTAGCTGAAGTGTTTTGTGTTCAGGGATGTGGTTTGGCTTTTTTCTTATACTATTGTTTTAAGTTTCATTTGTCCTTTGAGGAAAAGATAAGGTAGTTTAGAGAAATAAATAAGCAAATCATATATTTTAATAGTCTCAAGTTAAATTTTGTAGTGGTGTTGGATAATTAGGAATTTGTCAAATAAAAAAATGGAGCATAATTAAATGCTTCTTAAATCACATTTTTATTCTATGGGATACATAAAACATAAATCTCATCTAGTGGCTAAAGTGGCAGGCTAAGATCTGGGAGAGTCCCCACTTGCTTTGTTGACTGTGGTGTCTCCACTTAGGTCGAATCAATGTTATAGCAGGCTCAGAACACAGCCTATGCATTGGATCCAGCCACCATTTTCACTCAAGCTCGCCTAATTCCCCTTCTTACTGCAGCTTTCACATCACATCACTAGCATCCATACAGATTCCATGATCTCCAATGTAACCTTTTGATGGTCAAAGAGGACCCCCTCCAAATCTACTCATGCAGTCATATAGTTCCTCGTATAGTGTGTTTATATTGCCATAACTTCCCATTTCCCTTTTGAGCCAGCCCCAAGAAACAGGGTGTCAAGTTGACAGTAGAGTGGTTCTTCAGTTGCCCAGCTGCCATAGCCATGTGCTTGGAAGTGTGTCGACTTCTGACAGTGTTTCATAATTGGCCACTGAAGAATTACTGTTGCTATTTGTTGTACATTGTTCAAAAATATGCAGAAATTGGTTGCAGGTTTTTAAATAGTGTGTATGTCCTATGTCTAAATTTGGTGTCCTAGAAATATATTGACAAAGCATGTGCACAGACATTTATCAGACTATTTGAAAAAAACTTGTAAGAAAAACTCTTTATTATAAAGAACTGAAGTCACAAGGGGAGAAATGGCACTGGAAACAGCTAATATATTAAAATCTTCAGAATGAAGTGTTTCATTACAACCAATTAAGATATTTTAATATTTAAATAGAGACCATTACATGGTAAATCACTTTAGTGTTAATGTTACTAAAAAAATACAAGTGACTAAAAATACCATTATTTTCTTTCTAATAGCTGCTAACATTTGACTTGAGCAATCGCTGATAATAAGGTCAACTGTTTTGCAATAAATCAAGGGCACTATGTTGATCAGTGATTTCATTCATGTATAATCACGAAATATATTACTGATTCCAGAGACTCAAACACTTTTAAGAATCAAAGATTTGTCATGGAGACGCTCAATGCTGTAATTTTTGTAGAAGCTGCAATTTTGTGACTGGGTCCATCCACCGAAACACCATTTCATGACTAGTAGCTCCCATGACTCTTGAAAAACACATAAAGTCTTTTTTTTAACTGGTCCCACATACAGAGAAGCCATTTTTCCTGCCAAGGAGTGATGGGGCCTGATGCCATGATTTTAGTTTTTTTGATGTTGAGATACAAGCCCACTTTTGCGCTCTCCTCTTTTACTCTGAGCAAGAGGCTCTTTCGGTCCTCTTCACTTTCTGCAAAGCCGGTGACATCTGGTGGGGGGATGGCTACCATGGAGACTAGAGCAAAGACAATGGTTGCTGTGAGTATCCAGAGGTTTTTTTTGTCCAGATGACATCCAGTACAGTGTTGCTGAGATCTGTCACAAAAGATCACATGAACATATGAAGCTGCCTTATCCTGAATCAGGCCCTTGGTTTATCAAGGTCAGTATTGTCTATTCAGGTGGCCAGTGGCTCTCCAGTGTCTCAGATACGGCTCTTTCACATCAACTGTAACCTGACCCTTTAAACTGGAAGATACCAAAGACTGAACCTAGGACCTTCTGTATGCTGGACAGATGTTCTACTACTGAATCACAGTCTTTCCCCTCACAGCAGAGCAAGTTTGAGAAAGATCACAGAAAAGTCAAGGGAAACCTGGGTAGTGTATGGAAGCACCAAGACGCTGTGGAAGAGCAGGAAAAATTCCCAGTTCACAATAGCATCAAATTGGGAACAAATCAACCATGTGATGGCTGCCCCTATAACAAAATTGCCTTCATAAATTGGGAATACATAGATTTCCATAGCCTCACCTTGTTCTCTTGGGCTAATAAATGTATTTCAGGTAAGAAACTAGCATGTGACCTAAAATATAAAATGCCCAAGAGTTTATCCATTTAAAAATTCCAAAGAGGGACCTGATTGCTTCCTTGTTTGCTTATTCATTCATTCATTTATCTGAAGGAAAGTTGGTGGTGAACTTATTCTATAGCTAGGAATCCCAATCTGCATTTGCTGCACATTTTTCCTGACTGTCTCAGGTCCTGTCATAAGTCCTTCTGTACTTGACCTGATTGTAAATGTTATCCAACCTGGTCACCATGAAATTATAATTGAAATAATGATAATTACCCAAAGGCTGTTGTTCTACCCTTAGATGTAGAATTTAATTCATATAAACAGATCTGATGGTTCTAGGAGATGTAAGTAAGCCTAAGGATCTGTTTACACACATACATTTTTTTTTAAAAAAAAAAAATTATTTCCCTCTCCTAAAAAGGAGAGAAGTTTCGCTTTAGAAATCAGGAAAAAAGGGTATATAGAGGGACAAAGAAAAGTGTGAGTGATGTTAATACAGGTATATTAATCTGTTAGTAGTAAAGGCAAAGTTCAAATCACGGTGTGCGTCTTCTTCTGTAGTTGGGTAATCATCTGTTTCTTCGTTCTCCTTTCAAATCGGGCAATTAGTATGTTAGTAAAGTCCTTTTGGGGTTAATAATCCTTCTATGGCACTGTCCAGATAAGTCCTCAAAATTTAAGATGTTTTCCCTTTTTTCTCTCTTAAGTTGTACTTTGGACCTCCGGCTGCTCCTTTTACTTCTTCTTCTTTCACCTCTCCTTCCGAGCTGCTGTCATCTTCGCTTCTTCCCGAAATCCACTCTGCGAGTTCTGCCTCTTCTTCTGTATTGGCGTGCTTTCTCAAAAATTCTTGTGCCTTCAAGATAGAATCAATCCTTTCTCTTTTATCTTTAAACTTACAGACCAGTCCTTCTGGCATTAACCACCTGTAACTAATTTGGCGTTTTTGTAAGAACAAAGTCAATCCTTTATATTCTTTTCTTTTCATTCTAATTTCAAATGGAATGTCTTTCAGGACTCGAATTGGTTGTTCTGCAATTTTCAAGGGTGTTGCTGAAACTGATTTTAAAATTTGATCCCGGAGATTTTGCTTGGTAAATTTCACCACCACTTCTGCCGGCAGCTTATTCTTCTTTGTATAGTTGGAATAGGCTCTATAAGCCAGATCCATTTCTTCTTTTATTTTTCCCGCTTCGCTGCCGATCCGTGGTGCCAATGCTGTTGCCAAAATATCTCTGAGGTCTTCCTGTTCCTCTTCTTTCAATCCTTGAAATCGTAGAATCAAGTTTGATTTTTCCATTTGAAGCATTAATAATTTATTTTCCTGCTTCATCTGTTGTTTTTCCACTTTAACAACTTTCTTCTTTACACTCTGAATTTCTTCTGTTGACGCCAGACACTTCTTTGCGATTTCATCTACCTTGTCAGCAGTCTCCGTCATTTTTTTCTGCTGAATAGTGAAAGCCGCCTCCATGTTATCAAGCTTCTGATTTATTTTCTGCAGTTCCTCTAGCAGATGACGCGCAAGTTCACCTCCTTGTTGATTGACAGCAGTCCCAGCAGGGGAGGGACTCGGACAGGAAGTTCCTCCTGTCTTCTTTGTTAGCTTCTCCGAAGCCTTTTTGTCTCTTTCTTTTTGCATCGCCATTTTCAAACTTTGTTTATACTTTGAAAGTTCCCACCCTAGGATGGCTCCTTCTAGCTTACGCTCAGCTCTCCTCCAAAAGGTAAATCGCTTATACAATTCTTCGCCCCTCCCCCTCTCTCCACTTTTAAAAAGTCTCTTTTTTACTGTGGGGGGGATTCCTCCCTCCTCCCTTTCGGTTTCCTGGGGGACAGAACTCGCTCGAGCCGCAACTTTTATGCTGATCACCAACTCACAGTTAGTCGCAAATGCTTTTCTTCCAGCTTTGACCTTATCGCTTCATCACTCCGATTTTCCGGCAGCTTTGCTAATCCCCTCATGGGGACACAACGCAGCTGGGGCCGTTTGGGGCAGGGGAGACTTGAACGGGGAGCCTCAATTTTCGTGCCGGTAAGAGGCTTCTCCCAGTCTCCCAGGCGCGCCCCCTGGTTCGGAGCCCTGTATCCAAGGCTCCTTAGGATCTCCACATACGCGGGACCCCCCCAGGCAGCGTGTGGGCGATCCGGCTCCGGGAGCTTGCCCGAGAGTCAGTCGCCAGGCGCGCAGCCATGACTGGAAGCTGTTTACACACATACATTTGATGGGGCTCTGATACATCTATGTGAGCTCTTTGCAAAAATTTGATTCACTTCAGTGCTAGAAAATGCTAAGCACACACATACATACTGTACATGTTGTGAGATTTTCTATAGCACCAAAATATACTCTATGAGCATATCCCATTGCTGGCTCTGGGTTAATGTTCCTTTTGCCATGTACAAATAAGTAAATTGACCTAAGCAAAAGAAACAAGTATCCTATTTTAGCTACCTTTGGTAATAACTAGCTTGAAATGGACAACTTTCTCCTGCATATATGTCTGTGAAAACCCAAGGGAAGTGGGTCTTGTTTTTATTGTGTATTTGCCTGTGGGTGGGTGTGCCTAGAGATGACAGAACAGGGATACATTTCAGCTGTGTGACAACTGCAAGGCTTCACACTCTTGTCCGTTGAGCTCACAGAATGTAAGCTATCCATCAGCAATAGAAATTATGACAATGAATACGAGCTACTTCATCTTTCTTTTTGCTTTGCTACTGAGGTGCGGGGTGGGAATCAAAATTATCCCTATGGGATAAGGGAGAACTCCACAAGTATGACATGTCGCTCATTACCATCAGGAAATATTGAAGGCTTGACTCCAGGATGAGGAGCATTAAAAAGCAACATCAACATTGCTGACTGGTAATCTACTTGAAAACAATTTCAGTCTGGATGCAAACAGCAATACAATGTATTTCAGCTTGTAGTGGTAGAGGAGTTCAGGATCCAACATAAATATATGTCTTTTGTCACTCAGTTCTGCTGAACGTTTGTCTCCCTTATACAGATATCTTGAGGGCATGCATGGTATGGAAAAGTACAATTTTTCTCTCACCTGAAATACAACCTATGCAAGAGAAGGAAGGCAGAGTATAAATAACAAATCGTTCTCTTGCATACCTGTTTGCAATATGGTAGCTCACTTCTAGGCCTCAGCTTCAATGTTGCAAATATAACCTGGCATCACAGCAGCTTAAGAAGTATCCAAAGCTTGGCAATGTCAAAAAGCTCCATCCTAACTGCCATTTAGCCATGGCCCTGGATTTACCTGAGGCTGACTTTGCAGCTGCATGGTAAGGTGCGGAACTGTAGGCAGGTTTAGGCACCCACATGGCTCCCATGGGCATGTGCAGCATTGCATCGGCGAGTGGGTTCCTGGGGCATCCTCCCTTTCCCTGTAGCCAAAGCTGGCTGCCCCATCTGTGAGGGTGGGCAGGTCTTGGTGGAGTCCCCATGGCTTGGGGCTGCTCCAGACCACCCCCTCTCCCTTTAAAGGTCTACATGGCCGTCAGGAGCTCACCATTCCATTTTTAGTCATTTTAGGAAGCTCCCGACAATCAGCTGTTTGGCAGCATGTGCAATCCAGGCCAGGTTCTTCAAGCTCAGTAGAGGCTTGATGCAAGGACCAGCTGAGCCACAGCTATTTAAAGTCCCCACCAATTGGCCATTTTCCAGTGAAGGAAGCTTCTGCTTTTAAAGTGCCAGGAGCCATTTGGGGCTAATTGCATAGACCATGGAGCGGGGCAGCCTATCTTTGGCATGAGAATTTAAAAACTGCATGCTTTAGGAAGGGAGCTACCTGAAGCTGGTGAAGCAGGAGGGCACAGGGCTCCAGTAGCCTTGCTGCTGGAAAGTAGAACAAGCTTCCCAGTCCTGGGGTATTCGTTTGGTGGGGTGGCCGGATATTGGGGGGGGGGTTCTTTCAGGTGCATGTGGTGGGGCATGTGGCAGCAGGCTTGGGCAGCACTCCCCTTTTGTTTCTCCCAGTCAGCTCATCGCTGTGGTTACAGTGCCACATGGTTGCTGGTTCAGGTGGCCTGAAAGGGCAGGCACCTATTTAAGAGTAATATCGATAATAATAAACAACAACAAAATCCCACCTTAATTCTATATATCCAGTTTTGGTAGCAATGCTTTGTCCAGTTAGGGGTCTTTAATGTTTTCAGTAGTTAAATTAATTTGTTTCAGCAATACATAGATTGAGTTTATAATACTGCTAGTAATTCTTTGAACAATAACTATTTAATAATTACCATTCAGTTGTTAAGCTGTATAGTTGTTTGTAATACCCAGATTGAGTTGATAGTATTAATATTAATCAGGTCAATACATCAGAGAATCTAATTGTTGGTACATATCATCCTCAGACCTCCTCCCCCTTTTCCTTCTTTCATGGCCAGTCCCTAACAAGTGATTGGGGGTTTCCATCTACCAAGACTGCTAAGCAGCAATCTTCTGCTAGAGCAACTGCTGCACCATGCTCCACTAAAAGGGCACTGGAGATTAGCCCCTCCCACCCCTGCTGCCTTTGCTAAGCAGGCTTGGGCACACACACACAGCTTTGTGCCAGCATGCAGCCCCTCTTGTGGCTCCAGCCAATAACTCAGCAGTCCTGGCTTGTCTCATGGAGCAATTTGTTCAGCTCAGCCCTATTCTAGCCAATCTGCAGTCCTGGGAACTCAAGCTTGAGCAAGCATTGCTGGTAACAGTGGTCCCGTCTAAGGGATTCCAACTCATGGGTGTGTTCTTCCCTTACAACCTTCAACTCTCTCTCATGGGCTGCTCCTAAAGTTGAAACTTCACTAGTATGCCCCGCTCTCATGGCTTGGAGCTGTTTCTCATGCTCGGTTTGTATCCTTTTAACTTCACTGGTATGTTCCACCAGGGAGTCCGCGTGTGCGGCAGTTAGAGTCTCCACGTTTATTCTCTCCTTCTTTTTTTTTTTTAATTTTATTTTTTCAATTTTTAACAATTCTAACACTTCAAACAGTGAACAATTAATTTTCCAATTACATTCACATCCTGTAAATAGTTCCTGCGTGGAGGCACTTACAGTTGGCAGTTATTTTAGCCATCTGATGTCTGTGCACAATCCAACCCAAAATGAAACACAACAACCAAGCCACCATGTGCAGGAAGACCGAGTCTCCACAGGGGAGAAAGTCCCATAACCGGGTATGGTCTTCCAACGCAAGCGGGTCGCTGCCGTTGGATGGGCCGACGTTGGCAGATGGTTCAGTGGTGGATGCACTTTGGAAGAACAGGCTCCCGAGCGCTTCCATCTTCAAGCTCTGCTTCCAAGTCTTCTAAGACTCAGGGAAAACTGACTCGCATTGTAGGGTATCCGCGAGTAGGTGCTGCAACTTTAAAAGTAACAGCTTGGAAAGTAACAAAGCCGCTTTCCATAATAATTCCCATATACAAGAAAGGCAACAGATCTGACCCGAACAACTACAGACCAATTAGTCTGTTAAACATTATCTGTAAGCTATATTCCCAATACCTTTGCCTCAAATTGTGTTCTTGGATGGCAACCAAACATATTCTTAATATTGAGCAAGCGGGTTTTAGTCATGGCCGCTCAACCCTTGACCATTGTCTGGTGCTGGACTATCTAATATATAAATATACACAACATCAAAAAGGAACCCTTTTTGCCGCCTTTGTCGATATGAAGGCAGCTTTTGATTCAATTGACCGTGTGACATTATGGTCAAAATTGAATTCTACCACCATAGATAAAAGGCTTCTCCATTTGATAATAAAACTCCACAGCAATAACACTCTCCAGATAAAATATACCTCGGATGGTAGACTATCCAAACCTATCCAGTCAAGGAGGGGTGTCAAACAGGGCTGTCCGCTAGCCCCTTTTTTGTTTAATTTCA
>NW_015171071.1:19188-21841 GCF_001447785.1 Gekko japonicus | reverse complement strand
TCTCTGCTTTTGGTTGAAAACCCATCTTCTCCCCACCGGGTTACTTCCTTTTTTATTGGCTGCATCGCCCTATCCTCAGTGGTTCACTAGAGCCATTGATAAACTGAGATCTTTAGGACTAGACCCGTACCAACTTTTGGAAAGCGGCTATGCCAGAGTAAAATCTATTGTTTTCCAGCGCCTCAGAGATATTGAGCTACAAACATCTTATGCCGCACTTCCGCCTCTTTTCAAATCTCTGAAATCCAAAATTTTTATGTCTGCCCCTTTATACTTAGCTAATATATCCAACCCGAATCATAGATGAGCCTTTTCCAGAGCCAGATTTGATACTTTTCCATCTGCAGTTCTTTTTGGAAGATTTCAACACATCCCCAGGCATTTGAGACTGTGCTCATGCCCCTCGGAGTCAATAGAGACCCTTCCCCATATATTATTTCATTGCTCCTATTATGCAGAAGAAAGAGCCCTTTTAATTATGCCCCTGATAAGGTCATTTAGGTTCCAAGGACAACTAGTAATCCAGTCTGAGGAACTTTTGCTGAAATACTTACTGGAGGACAAATCCATGGCAATATCAAGGAAGGTTGCTAAATTTCTTTTTATTGCAATTATAAAGCGTAAGCACCTCCTTAATACTCCTCATTATGTCTCTTCTCTGTAACACTTCTCGATAACCTGGAGATTGTTTTTGATTTTGTATGCTGTTTGACGGGTCTTTGACCGTAATAAACTGATTGATTGGGGTGAGTAACAAAGCCGCAGCTGGGCTGGGTGACCTCAGTCCGCAGAGAAAAGGTTTCGGGAATGAGATTCCTCGATCCACCGTTCCAGGGCCAACCCTATCAATGGTTTAGAAATGGGGGGGACTCTCCCTCTCTCTCTCGCTCACCCGAATCTTGGCACATCCTGAACCTTTAGTTTAGGCCAAAAGGGATCGTCGGCATCCACTTTTGCCAGGGCATTGTCTGGAACCCAAGTTTAGGCCGAAGGCATCATCTGCGTCTGCTTCGCCAGGGCATCGTCTGGAACCCAAAGTTTAGGTACAAGGGATCCTCTGTGTCCTCTTGCCCAGGGCAACATCTTTGAACCCAAAAGTTTAGGATGGTGGTCACCGCCTTCCACCAAGGACGCGTCTTGAACCCAGGTGCAGGTTTTGAGAGTGTGGGGGATCAGTGCCACACTTCTCTGACTGGATAACCACTAACCAGCTGTTGAGGTTTGGGTGTCGCACCCTTAGACAAGGTTACCTCTAACTCGTTTTGGAGGTTTTCCAGACAATGTATCTGACGTGGGTACCTCTACCACGGCGTCGCTTTGTTTGCAAAGCCGACTACAAGCGATGCTGCGCTCAAAAGGAAGTGGGGGTGTATGTGCGTGTGTGTAGTGCTTGGTGCAAACTGGGACTATTGCCCTACACTATTCGTCTCGGCTCCCACCCACGATAGACCGGAAGCGCAGCACAGGGCTGCTCCAAGGAATTCAAGACAGAAAGAACCAAAGAAAACCCACCCACAATAGGGTGCTCGCTAAAGCCAGGCATGCAGACAGAAACCTTTCACACAACCCTCACTGGTCCCTGGAAGGAACTATTCCTCTACGTCTGTGCTTCCGAGGGGCAGCATGTCAACTCACTGACTGTCGTGCACACAGGGTAATCCCAGCGGTGCCTCCAATTTCCTGTTAGCCGAATTGCTTTATCTACAGCAATTGGCAAATTTTAATCTGGGTGCTTGCCAACTATACCAAGGTCCAGTTCCCACCAAAGGGTTACCAGAGAGGGAGTCAAGGCTGGTGTTGTTAAAATAACTGTCTTTTACTTAAGAATATAATTTACATACAAACAATACAGATGCTCTCACACATTCAATCAAGTTCCTTAGAAATACAGTATTAAAATTAGCATGTTTGCATTAGCAGGTAGGGTGATGGTGGGTGATACTTATCTTTCCTGAAGCTTGTTCGTTCCAATAAAGAATGGAGGGAAAGAAATAAACTCTAGGGAATTTAACACACATCTAGAACCAGCCAGCACGTGTGGGTCTTAACTGCAAATCAAGAGATCAAGTAGAGGCAAGGG
This sequence comes from Gekko japonicus, assembly GCF_001447785.1. Classification (NCBI taxonomy): domain Eukaryota; kingdom Metazoa; phylum Chordata; class Lepidosauria; order Squamata; family Gekkonidae; genus Gekko; species Gekko japonicus. The sequence continues at coordinate 19,761 of NW_015171071.1, read as the reverse complement.
TTTGGGTATAGTAAGCTGGACAAAAGAGGAGTATAAAGCAGATAGGGGTCATTGCGGGGGATGCTAGCTAGGAAGGGCCAGGCGAATGGTCCTTACCTTTTATAGGTGGTCTTTTGGGTGGGTGGCAACTGTGCCAACCTCGTGACCCACCTACCTATTTGTCCGTCCCATAAACAATCCCATTGGTTGCGTGTAATGAGGGGTGGCTACCTAGAGGGTTGGACAATATTGTAACCTAAGACCTAACTCAATGGATGGCATCAGGGCAAGTGTGAAAACTCAGTGTCAAGATGCTCCCTTGAAGTGCAGATGAAGCTTGGCCATTCCTCTGCTCATAAAAGGTCCTTCTGAAAGGAAATGCCAATGAAGGTATAAAGCAGAGATGTGGTATGCATGACTTTCAACAATTCAGCAATGGAGGCTGCTTCTACTCAAGCTGTTGTTTTTGCTGACCGTAATGGAGATGTGTGCTTCCTTCACCAGGCTGGTAGCTGTATAACTGAAACCTCATTCACGTGTAAGGCTTATGCAGGCACCTTCTATGTGTAGCATCACAACAGGTGACTTGTACAG